>NC_047516.1:16565873-16893519 GCF_902827115.2 Pseudochaenichthys georgianus
TTCTCCTCCAAACACGTCTAGTTGAGTTTTTACCAAAAAGTTCTATTTTGGTTTCATCTGACCATATGACATTCTCCCAATCCTCTTCTGGATCATCTAAATGCTCTCTAGCAAACTTCAGACGGGCCTGGACATGTACTGGCTTAAGCAGGGGGACACGTCTGGCACTGCAGGATTTGAGTCCCTGGCGGCGTAGTGTGTTACTGATGGTAGCCTTTGTTACTTTGGTCCCAGCTCTCTGCAGGTCATTGACTAGGTCCCCCCGTGTGGTTCTGGGATTTTTGCTCACCGTTCTTGTGATCATTTTGACCCCACGGGGTGAGATCTTGCGTGGAGCCCCAGATCGAGGGAGATTATCAGTTGTCTTGTATGTCTTCCATTTTCTAATAATTGCTCCCACAGTTGATTTCTTCACACCAAGTTGCTTACCTATTGCAGATTCAGTCTTCCCAGCCTGTTGCAGGTCTACAATTTTGTTTCTGGTGTCCTTTGACAGCTCTTTGGTCTTGGCCATAGTGGAGTTTGGAGTGTGACTGTTTGAGGTTGTGGACAGGTGTCTTTTATACTGATAACGAGTTCAAACAGGTGCCATTAATACAGTTAACAAGTGGAGGACAGAGGAGGCTCTTAAAGAAGAAGTTACAGGTCTGTGAGAGCCAGAAATCTTGTTTGTTTGTAGGTGACCAAATACTTATTTTACCGAGGAATTTACCAATTAATTCATTAAAAACTACAATGTGATTTCCTGGATTCTTTCCCCCCATTCTGTCTCTCATAGTTGAAGTGTACCTAGGATGAAAATTACAGGCCTCTCATCTTTTTAAGTGGGAGAACGTGCACAATTGGTGGCTGACTAAATACTTTTTTGCCCCACTGTATGTAATTTGCTTTAATCGTTCTTTACACACTCCAAAATGTCTGGCTGTGGTAAACCTCGCAGTAATTGATGTTATCCTGAACACGTGCACTATTCCCAGCATGATAAAGATATTCCTTGTTAAAGACAACTTTATTCCATTTAGCCTCTGTTTGTTACAAATGTATGTCTACTACGCTTTTATATCTTTGGAGTCATATGCACTTGCTATACTTGCCTATGACCGGTTGATTGCAATATGTTTCCGTCTGTGTCACAACTCGATCAACACAATGCAAAGCATGTCATGGATTGTCGGCGTGACTTGGTTTTTTGGTCTGGGAGTAACATTATTTACAACAAGTCTAATGTCTCGACTGTCTTTTTGTAATTCTGTAATAGTGTTTAGCTATTTCTGTGACTATGCGCCTGTGTTCAGACTCGCCTGTAACGATTATTCACTGCAGTGGGCTTCAGTTTCCTTCCTTACTATTTTGATACTTGCAGTACCCTTTGCTTATATTATCCTGTCTTATATTTGCATTCTGGCGACTGTATTCATGATGAAATCTTTAGACAGTCGGTTGAAAGCTCTGGCCACTTGTGTGGAGCATATCATACTTGTTGCTGTGTTTTACATTCCTATTCTTACCAAATTTTGCGTTGGGTTTTATCTAGGTCTGATCGACCCAGACCAGCGTGTGCTGAGTCTGTCGTTGGCCTCTTGCATACCACCTTGTGTCAATCCTCTCATATATTCTTTGAAAACCAAAGAGATCAAAATCAGAGTTGTGGCACTCGTAAGAAAAAGTAAAATTGGCACAGAGCAAACCTTAGAAAGGTGATAAAATGTCTCGGTAGAAGCTTGTCAATTCGAGACCTGGGACTCAATTTTAATACCTGAGAGCGTTGGCACCAGAGTTTAAACAATTAAATTGACACACATTATTTTCATTTCCAGCTTTACCAATCTGTCCTCTACCTTTCTAACACTTTAGTTATCAAAATATAAGTTCAATATTATTTAATACAAATACTTTGAAATAATTTTTACATTGGGCCCAACCTAAAATATATACTAATTTTACTTTAAATGTTTTTCATTTACTTATTTATATTTCATACAATACATTTTTACTTTTAATACCTGTGTGGTCCGTTTATTTGAAAAAATAAATTCAATCAATAGCTGCAGCAATTCATCTTCACTCGTACTGTTACTAATAAAAATGTGAGCTAAAACTACACATATTTCTTGTTGCCCTTCGTAAAGACAATGCACTTTAATAGAAATGAAAGTGACATTATAGACACATACATTTCCAAACATTTGGTCTACCTATGTTTTAAATGTATTATCTTTTCGATTTACACACGGCATCTATTGCACGTCTGTCCGTCCTGGGAGAGGGATCCCTCCTCTGTTGCTCTCCCTGAGGTTTCTCCCATCTTTCCCTTTAAACTGTGGGTTTTCTCTGGAAGTTTTTCCTTTTACGTGAGGGTCAAAGGACAGAGGGTGTCGTATTGTCATACTGATATTCTGTACAAACTGTGAAGACCACTGAGACAAATGTAACATTTGTGATATTGGGCTATATAAATCAACATTGATTGATTGATTGATTGATTGATTGATTGATTGATTGATTGATTGATTGATTGATTGATTGATTGATTGATTGATTGATTGATTGACATTACCTATTTCCTCAAGTTTGAATTGTTCATTATTTATAGGTGCAACTGAGATTAATTAGGATGAAGTTAAAAAAGTGAACCGTATTGGTAAAGTGATTAACTACCACTCTGGTAATGTCATCGCAAATTAAAAAACATTCACATTTTATTTAAGGCTAACTGCGGCCTGTTGATCGGGTAATCCATCCTCAGGGAATAAACTCTGCAATATGCAAGTTGTCATGCTGCACTGTTCATTCTTCTCTTCCTTACAGCAAAATTAACTAAATGTTAATGCTAGTTTACTGTGGCCTAATAGTCAATATCTGCAATGTGAGTTAACCTAACTAACGTTAAGGCAGGATACATTTTGTCTGCCATGTTGTCATAAGAGGTCAGAGTCATCAGGTTGAGGCGCTATACAGTATGCTCTCCGACTGAGCTCTGATTTATGCAGTACTGAAATTAATAATGTTAATTGTATCATAGGACTTAACCTGGCAATATTTTCTGATTTTAACAGTTTCAGTGTTTCAGGCAAACTCAAAGTCCTTATTAGTTATTACTTAGTTTCAAAGGTTTAGGTTACATTTGGGTTGTTGGTGTGTAGGGTTAGTGCAGGTTGAAAGCTATACTCATATAACTACAATTACAAGTGATCTCATTATTACAGAGGGGTACACATCAAAAGCAACATAAGTGTTAAGTGTTATCAAAGTGTACTTATTTAGTTAAATGCAACAGCATGATCCTGTTCATTATGCATATATTGGCATATATGCATTTGACCTATTTTTGTTTAATTCAACAAAGATCAGGTAGATGTTAAAAAATATAATTTGATCTGCAACAATCCTACCATATATTTTTAAACCAAAGAGATAAAAAAGACCTCTGGAAGTGGTTGGAGAAATTAAAAGTGTCACAAAACCATGTTCCCACATGATAGGTTGGTTATTGGATCAATTTAAGACTTGAAGTTTTGAATATTGTGATGCCCCTGTGGGTCCATCAGTAGAGAGGGTGTGGCTGTTCTGTGTGTGCTGCATTGGCTCCAGTGATTGCATTGATTACAGTAACTCAGGGAACCTGGGTCTGGTGTCCTGCAGCTATTTGAAGCCTCTCTGCTCCTCTCTGTTCTCGCTCTGCTTTCCCCTGCAGACACCTGGGTTTTGGTTGAGTATGAAGTACGGGTTTTCTCAGTTGCTCCACTTTGTTGCACTCTATGAATTTGGCTAATTTGAATGACTTTCTTTAATAAACATATTTTTCTACCCGTTGACATGTTGTGTCTCCTTTTTGTTGTGGCCTTTTGAGCCAGGTCGCAACAATATGGTATAAAAGAACAATATAAACTAGAAGTTAGATTATCTGAGGTAACAAGTATGTTCTACTGTATATATTAACCTAAAGCATTGTAATATTTGAACAGATGTGGTGTTTAAATAAACATTTATATTCTACTACGACATTTTCACAACCTGCCTAGAGAAAGGGATAATAAATAGAAAATGTACTATATATTAATAATGGATAGAGTTCCATCATATACTATATTAAATACCTCTTCTGAAATGTGGTTAAAGATACTGTTTTTATGAAAGACTCTCTGACAAAGATCAAATTATGATACATTACAATAGCTTACACTGTACTTTAGAATGATGAACGAAGTAGTGAAGTAGTAATATGACGAGTGCCTGCCCTCTTGTGGGTTTGTGTGTGCAGTGCAAGCCATACCATGAATCACACTCAGTTATTAATGGCACTACTGTACGTTTGTTCCTAAAACTGCATGCTAACATGTGAATTTAAATCTGACTGACGGATCAGATTTTATTCAACTTTAAAGATACACTTAGTTCATGAATCTCAGATTTGTTAAATAATCTCAGAAGTGTTAAATAATAAAACTCTGTCTTGGATCTGTAATTGTTGAGATGTCACAATTTATTAGCAGGTACAAGATATATAATTTCTGTCAATCATAATCGACTACTTACTGTAACTGATTTAAATCAAAATACGGGACACATTTGGGATACTAAAACTCAACAAATGTGTCTGTATCAATCAATCAATCAATCAATCAATCAATCAATCAATCAATCAATCAATCTTTATTTATATAGCCCAATATCACAAATGTTACATTTGTCTCAGTGGTCTTCACAGTGAGTACATAATATCAGTATGACAATACGAAACCCTCTGTCCTTAGACCCTCACATCGTACAAGGAAAAACTTCCGAAGAAAACCCACAGTTTAAAGGGAGAAATGGGAGAAACCTCAGGGAGAGCAACAGAGGAGAGATCCCTCTCCCAGGACGGACAGACGTGCAATAGATGCCGTGTGTAAATTGAAAAGATAATACATTTGCAACATAGAAGCTCCAACCTAATAACAAGATGTTAAAACTTAAGTAAACAAAACATAATGTAATGCATCTTTGTGTGCTCATTAATTGGGACAAATATCCCTGTGGAGTATCCACTTTGTGAGTCACACATACACCGCATCATGGTTTCAGCAACCTGGATATACTATCATGATCTTCTCCCAATTATATTCTCAATTTACACATAACCCATATACCAAAACATAGTTTAAAACACACAAAGCAGCTTGTGGAGATGCATTCCATTTTGGAAGTTTATTAAAACAACAGTTCAAAACCCAAATATAATTGATTTATTATGATATATGAAAAGTAAAACATAAAATCCTCACAATTGAGACTATAAATGAATAATATTTAGTAGAGACTACTTAACTCATGTCTATGTATCTCTGTTTGAGAACCGCAACTTACTAAAACCTACTAAAACATAGAAGAAACGTGTCAATTCAATCATGCAAAACCGATGTTAACAAAATGATGTACCATGTTTAATAAGCACAGCAACAATTCATAAGATACTGACATTTCCTTTTGATACTAAATTATACAATATTGCCACTGTAGTCATATATAATGCAACCTTTTCATGTTAAATAGCAAGCAGTGTTTAAGATGTCAACCTTTTCTTGGCACTGAAGCTAATCCTATTTCTTTTGACAAGCTTCTTGATAGCGATCACAATTTCCTCTGTCTTTAAAGAGTATACAATAGGATTAAGCAAAGCTGGCATGGTGTTTGTCAAAGATGTGTTTATCATTCTGGCATTAGGGTTTATGTAAGAGACTACTGACGCTATGTTGGTGCCAATAATTGGTAGGAAGAAAATTGACACAAGAATCAGGTGAGAGGTACAAGTTTTAGAGGCTTTGAGTCGTTCCTCTCCTGATGAAATCCTGCTTAGTGCTATTGAAATGCCAACATACGATAACGTTATCAATATAAGAGGAATACAGAGGATTATAATGAGAGCTACATATGCCATTATGTTATTTATAGACGAGTCATTGCAGGACAGACGATATACTGGTGAATGATCACAGAAAAAGCTGTTTACCACCAAAGAGTCACATCAGGAGAGATTATCAATATTTCCAACAGTAAATCCTACTAAACTAAATAAAGTAACCCACAAAAACAGCAACAATGCAGCGATAGACGGGGTCGTCACAATACTGTGGTACCTTAAAGGGAAGCAAATTGCTATAAATCTGTCATATGCCATTGTGGTAAGTGTCCATGACTGTACAGATAAAAAGAATAAAACAAAGAACATATAACTTAGGCAAGCTTCATAGACAATGTATCTCCTTTCAAACAAAAAAGTATCTAAGACCTTTGGGATGAGAGCTGTGCTCCCACACATATCTGTCAAAGCCAGGTAAAACACAACCATGTATTTGGGAGTATGCAGAGTCTTGACATAGTAAATAACTGAGAGAAGAAAGCTATTCCCAAGAACAGTCACGATGTAGACAAAACACAGGAACACATAGTAATACTTAACATGAGGCATGTTGGAAAACCCGCTGAGATAAAACTTAGCAGGACGAACAAATGTGGCATTCACTGTGGAAGCAGCTCTCGCCTCTGGGATCATCTTATATCTCTTTCTTTAGATCAACAAAAAACCAAAATATCAAGAGTGCAGTGCCTTGAATTGAGCAGTTGAGTGGGAGACATGACATTTATTTCCCACCCCTTTCTTTGTGAGCCATTCGAAATGCAGCTGGGTGTACCACATGGCTGTCTGAAGGGAATATGATTGACAAGTTAAAGCATTCGACTCAGTTAACCTTTGTCAACAGGATAATGCATGCCAGTAATTATAGAGCATAATCACAATTCAAAAGAAAACAATCTTAAATTAGGGATTTAAACATTTTACTGATCACACTCATCATTATCTTAATGCTAAAAAGACTGCCTTTAAGGAAAATAACAGCTTTATTTCACTAACTCGATATTTGTAATCGTCATGTTAGCCTCTTTTGAAGTTGAAGAAATAAGACTGGCAGAAATAAAGACTCTTCCATTTATTTTATTTTTTTTGTTTTATCGTTTTAAAGGCCCTCCTAAAATAACCCATATCAGTTTTAGTGTAAAGTATCTTTAGAACATACCTACTCTACCTTGCCATCATGCAACCCTTTTGTAAAAAGGAGCTAAAGTCATTAAAGCCAATTATTGTCTCTTCAACCCCGCCAGACTCCTTATCCAAAAACAATAATTTTACCTTCGCAGAAAACACAGTTGCTGCTGCCTCTGTAAATTGGGAAAGAAAGAAGGAAATAGCTGCGTAAATTATATTGTTGTACTGGTGAAATAAGTTATTGTGCTTTTGGCTATAATATTTGATGGTTATCACAGCTGTGTTCTTCAACACTGAAACAATGTAAACAAAAATAGAGACAAGGCAGACATGTAGAAGGAAAATGATATTGAAAAATCTGAACTGACAAGCTTGATTGCCAGCAAATTGCTCAGTATTTTGTGAGTTTCGTTAAATAAAAGATGAGCTTTATATTGTGCTGAACACATACAATGTTGGTTCTCGTGAATCTTAAAGCTTCCTTTTAGTTGAATTTTGAAACAAGAATTTTAGTTGTACTGTTTTTAATCCTTTAAAGTAGTCTCATATGGTACAAATAAAACAAGAAAATAATCAAATCCGATTAAGTTACAGTTATTTGAAACCATTTATAAATTGAATTTACAGAACAATTACTGTATGATGATAATATACCCTCATCGTGGTAAAAAATGACCTGTTCCTTGAAGTCAGACTGAGGAGCATGTATGATTCCTCTTGGCTATCTTTTCATTATCCAGTCGAAACCAGAAACTAAAACAAGCTTATCTCAAATAATAACACCCAAGGTCTTCTGACAGGTTTAACCTTCTTTGATATTAAATGCCACTATACTTTCCTTCAGTAATTCATACAATGGTATAATCTAACAGTGATATAGCAATTTACACCGACCACTTTAGATATGTCCCACAACAATCTTGTTATCCATATAATTCTGCCACATCTTTTATAACATCAAAATATACTTTTATGCATACAACACAACAACAAATATAAACACAAAAAACGCCCGGACAACCATAATGTAATGCATGCTGCAATGAAAAGCTGAAAAGAGATAGCTCAATCGTTAAATTGTTTAATAAGAAAATATTTTCAGTATCACAACTTTATATAAACAAGACCCATAATGTTATTTACAGAAGACCCAAAATATTTAGACAATTTGTAATTTGATGATTACATCCTTACAGTAATTTTAGATTTCTTTCTGATTTTTAATATTTTTTTCACTGATTCTTTGATTTCTTGCGTCTGCAAAACATAAATGATTGGGTTCAGCATTGGAGGAAAGACAGAGGTCAGAGACAAGTTTAGAATCCTGGCATTCGGAGATATTTTTGAATTCATAGTAAATATGACTAATATTGGAATGAAATAATTTATAGTCACTGATCTTTATGAATTCTAAATCAGTTTATTTGTATGCTTTTTATTATGCTGTAAAAGACAAAATTGAAGACAAAATTATTTGTCTAATATACAGTAGAGTCCTTCAAGACAACATGCACAGAGACACACACTTGTGATCACAATAATGTGTTTCCAGAATATCTTCCTAATACACAAGCACAGATAAAACAAATAGCAGAACACTCTCATTGTATGTGTGTTATACCTGACACACTATTTTTTTGTGCTATCTATTAGTTAGTTTATTAATTGAAAGCTCAATGATTATAATGTATTTTCGATGGAATAACTTGTGTTTAATTAAATGTTACATCAGCCAATGACATTCATTTTGGTCCAAATAAAGGACAACAAAAGTCAATTCAAAGGTTGTGCATAGCCATCATAGCATTTCCTGAAGCTTAATAATTAGTTCTGACAACATGATACAAGCAGGCTAACAAGCAGCAAACAAGGCCATGGTCCTTCTCTCTTTACTTTCCTATTTACCTACTCTGACTTTAGCATTTAACCAAAGTCCATTTATTTCTACCAAGGGCATTAATTGACACACCACATTCCTGACTGAAATGTAAAGCATGTAGATTTGTTGCAGCCGCTTCACAATAAAGTTCTTCAGTTAAAGTCAGTATGTACCTGAAAAACCTGAAGGGTTTAATGTCATTAGCGTAGAGTTAGAAAACACAGATCGATTCATAAAAGAGAAGCGGACCAAGAGACAAAATATGTCTTGTTACTTTTTAAATATGAGGTATCCATCTACAAACATGAAGAAGCAGAACAAGGATACACCATTTGATTGTGAAATAACATATTTTATAGTCACTGATTTTAATTAATTCTAAATTGGTTTATTTGTATGCTTTTTATTATGCTGTAAAAGACTAAATTGAAGACACAATTAGTTTTCTAATATACAGTAGAGTCCTTCAAGACAACATGCACAGAGACACACACTTTGATCACAATAATGTGTTTCCAGAATATCCTCCTAATACACAAGCACAGATAAAACAAATAGCAGAACACTCATTGTAGGTGTGTTATACCTGAAACACTGTATTTCTAATGTTTACGGTTTTGTGCTATCTATTAGTTAGTTTATTTATTTAAAGCTTAATTATTATAATTTATTTTTATGGAATAACTTGTGTTGAATTAAATGTTCAAATGTGTGCAGATGTTAACAAAAAAAAACAAAAGTTAACCTGATGGCATTAAAACAATGTCCAAAATAAATACACAAATAATTATTTCATGATTTCTCTCTTCACGGTAATTTGGGATTTCTTTCTAAATTTCAATATTTTTTTCATAGATTCTTTGATTTCTAGCGTCTGCAAAACATAAATGATTGGGTTCAGCATTGGAGGAAAGACAGAGGTCAGAGACAGGTTTAGGATCCTGGCGTTCGGAGATATTTTTGAATTCATAGTAAATGTGACTAATATGGGGACGAAATAGATTACCACCAACGAAAGATGAGCTGTGCAGGTTTTAAAGGCCTTCACTCTTTCATGAACTGTGGCAACTTTAGACAATGCATAGCCGATACATGAATAACTAAACAGAATAAATGTGAGTGGAAGCCAAAGAATTAAAACTATTAAAAACAGAGTAATGACATCGTTAGGTTTCTTGTCATTGCAGGCCATCCGATATATCTGGCCGTGGTCACAGAAATAGCTGTTAATAACCACAGACTTACAAAAGGAAAGTCTTGTAAGAAGGCCGACTGCAATAAGAATAACAGTAATAACAAAAACCCAGAAACAGGCAATCAAAGACAGCATGAACCTGTGGGTCACCTTCACTTGGTAGTGCAGTGGGTAGATGATAGCTATCAGTCTGTCATACGAGAGTGCAACTAGATTAAGAACCTGCATTGAAAGACTCGTGTAGCAGAAAAAAAAGAAATGCCAAGCAGTCAGCGTAGGGGATGTACTGATGGTTAAACAGAAAGATATCAAGAACCTTTGGCACCAAAGCAGAGCTACCACACAGGTCCACAAATGCTAAATTAAAAACTACAATATATTTTGGAGTTCTCAGCCTATGGTCCAAGTATATTATGGCCATCACAGCTGTGTTTCCCAACACTGAAACAATGTAAACAAAAAAGAGGAATACATAGTAATAATTGATATTGGGTATGCCAATAAATCCACTTATTATGAAATATTCAGGACGCACAAAAGTGATGTTTTTTCCAAGAGCTGAGTTGAAGAATTCCATTATAAAAAACCTCTCAAACCTACGCTGTGGGAAGCACAGTCTTTAATGCAGAGAACAGAACTGTGCGTCAGCACTGTGTTCTGTTGGACAGAGGTGAGCTCTTCCCTCTCGCTCTCTTTCCGACGATGAAGCTCTGATGAGCGTTAGCTATTTTGCAATCCCTTACATTGTTTATGTCAAATGGAAGGTGTGTTCCCTTGAGTCTCTTGTAAGCAAGCACCCGAAAAAAATACATCTTTAGTCCAATGAACTTCTTGCACTTAGGAAGTACTGACAGGAATATCCAATGCAGCTATCTAGTCGAAGCCTACGGAGCAGGAGTGTTAAACTCAATTTGCTAAGGGACACACTGAGAACATATAATCACATCAAGAGCCAGACATAAACAGTTAATTTAAAAGCTGTTTTATTTTTGTATTTAAAAATGTCAACATATTTGATAATATTGTAAATGTCACATCAGCCAATTACATTCACTTTGGTCCAAATAAAGCACAAAAAAAGTAAATTCAAAAGTTGTGCATAGCCATCATAGCATTTCCTGAAGCTTCATAATTAGTTCTGACAACATGATACAAGCAGAGTAACAAGCAGCAAATAAGGCCATGGTCCTTCTCTCTTTACTTTCCCTTTTACCTACTTTTACTATGGCATTTAACCAAAGCCCATTAATTCCTACCAAGTGAAATAAACTTAACCTGGATAAGTTATACTGTAGGTGAATTTTTGGGGAGATATTCTCTGCCATGTATTCATTTGGTACCCAATCTAGAACTCATTCTACGGACACGCCACATTCCCAACTGAAATTGAAAGCATTATAGTTTCTTTATATATTTAGAAGTTTCATTTTTTTTCACACAAACCACTCGTTATATCGGTCTAAACTACATCCATCCTTGATGATAACTTTACTCAGGATAAACATTTGGGCACATTTGGGTTGTTCATCTTACAAAATGCTTAAATTCAAGAAATCCCGTTCAAAATTCTAAATTGTTTGCAGCTGCTTAACAATAAAGTTCTTCAGTTAAAGTCAGTATGTACCTGAAAAACCTGAAGGGTTTCATGTCATTAGTGTTGAGTTAGAAAACACAGATTGATTCACAAAAGAGAAGCGAACCAAGAGGCAAAATATGTCTTGTTACTTTTTAAATATGAGGTATCCATCTACAAACATGAAGAAGCAGAACAAGGATACATCATTTGATTGCAAAAAAACCTTTTATAGTCACTGATTTTTATGAATTCTAAATTGGTTTATTTGTATGCTTTTGATTATGCTGTAAAAGACTAAATTGAAGACACAAGTAGTTTTCTAATATACAGTAGAGTCCTTCAAGACAACATGCACAGAGACACACACTTTGATCACAATAATGTGTTTCCAGAATATCCTCCTAATACACAAGCACAGATAAAACAAATAGCAGAACACTCATTGTAGGTGTGTTATACCTGAAACACTGTATTTCTAATGTTTACGGTTTTGTGCTATCTATTAGTTAGTTTATTTATTTAAAGCTTAATTATTATAATTTATTTTTATGGAATAACTTGATTTGAATTAAATGTTCAAATGTGTGCAGATGTTAACAAAAAAAAAAAGTTAACCTGATGGCATTACAACAATGTCCAAAATAAATACACAAATAATTATTTCATGATTTCTCTCTTCACGGTAATTTGGGATTTCTTTCTAAATTTCAATATTTTTTCATAGATTCTTTGATTTCTTGCGTCTGCAAAACATAAATGATTGGGTTCAGCATTGGAGGAAAGACAGAGGTCAGAGACAGGTTTAGGATCCTGGCGTTCGGAGATATTTTTGAATCCATGGTAAAGGTTACTAATATTGGAATGAAATAAATAATCACCAACGAAAGATGAGCTGTGCAGGTTTTAAAGGCTTTCACTCTTTCATGAACTGTGGCAACTTTAGACAATGCATAGCCGATACATGAATAACTAAACAGAATAAATGTGAGTGGAAGCCAAAGAATTAAAACTATTAAAAACAGAGTAATGACATCGTTAGGTTTCTTGTCATTGCAGGCCATCCGATATATCTGGCCGTGGTCACAGAAATAGCTGTTAATAACCACAGACTTACAAAAGGAAAGTCTTGTAAGAAGGCCGACTGCAATAAGTACAACAGTAATAACAAAAACCCAGAAACAGGCAATCAAAGACAGCATGAACCTGTGGGTCACCTTCACTTGGTAGTGCAGTGGGTAGATGATAGCTATCAGTCTGTCATACGAGAGTGCAACTAGATTAAGAACCTGCATTGAAAGACTCGTGTAGCAGAAAAAAAGAAATGCCAAGCAGTCAGCGTAGGGGATATACTGATGGTTAAACAGAAAGATATCAAGAACCTTTGGCACCAAAGCAGAGCTACCACACAGGTCCACAAATGCTAAATTAAAAACTACAATATATTTTGGAGTTCTCAGCCTATGGTCCAAGTATATTATGGCCATCACAGCTGTGTTTCCCAACACTGAAACAATGTAAACAAAAAAGAGGAATACATAGTAATAATTGATATTGGGTATGCCAATAAATCCACTTATTATGAAATATTCAGGACGCACAAAAGTGATGTTTTTTCCAAGAGCTGAGTTGAAGAATTCCATTATGAAAAACCTCTCAAACCTACGCTGTGGGAAGCACAGTCTTTAATGCAGAGAACAGAACTGTGCGTCAGCACCGTGTTCTGTTGGACAGAGATGAGCTCTTTTCTCTCGCTCTCTTTCCGACGATGAAGCTCTGGTGAGCGTTAGCTATTTTGCAATCCCTTACATTGTTTATGTCAAATGGAAGGTGTGTTCCCTTGAGTCTCTTGTAAGCAAGCACCCGAAAAAAATACATCTTTAGTCCAATGAACTTCTTGCACTTAGGAAGTACTGACAGGAATATCCAATGCAGCTATCTAGTCGAAGCCTACGGAGCAGGAGTGTTAAACTCAATTTGCTAAGGGACACACTGAGAACATATAATCACATCAAGAGCCAGACATAAACAGTTAATTTAAAAGCTGTTTTATTTTTGTATTTAAAAATGTCAACATATTTGATAATATTGTAAATGTCACATCAGCCAATTACATTCACTTTGGTCCAAATAAAGCACAAAAAAAGTAAATTCAAAAGTTGTGCATAGCCATCATAGCATTTCCTGAAGCTTCATAATTAGTTCTGACAACATGATACAAGCAGAGTAACAAGCAGCAAATAAGGCCATGGTCCTTCTCTCTTTACTTTCCCTTTTACCTACTTTTACTATGGCATTTAACCAAAGCCCATTAATTCCTACCAAGTGAAATAAACTTAACCTGGATAAGTAATACTGTAGGTGAATTTTTGGGGAGATATTCTCTGCCATGTATTCATTTGGTACCCAATCTAGAACTCATTCTACGGACACGCCATATTCCCAACTGAAATTGAAAGCATTATAGTTTCTTTATATATTTAGAAGTTTCATTTTTTTTCACACAAACCACTCGTTATATCGGTCTAAACTACATCCATCCTTGATGATAACTTTACTCAGGATAAACGTTTGGGCACATTTGGGTTGTTCATCTTACAAAATGCTTAAATTCAAGAAATCCCGTTCAAAATTCTAAATTGTTTGCAGCTGCTTAACAATAAAGTTCTTCAGTTAAAGTCAGTATGTACCTGAAAAACCTGAAGGGTTTCATGTCATTAGTGTTGAGTTAGAAAACACAGATTGATTCACAAAAGAGAAGCGAACCAAGAGGCAAAATATGTCTTGTTACTTCTTAAATATGAGGTATCCATCTACAAACATGAAGAAGCAGAACAAGGATACATCATTTGATTGCAAAAAAACCTTTTATAGTCACTGATTTTTATGAATTCTAAATTGGTTTATTTGTATGCTTTTGATTATGCTGTAAAAGACTAAATTGAAGACACAATTAGTTTTCTAATATACAGTAGAGTCCTTCAAGACAACATGCACAGAGACACACACTTTGATCACAATAATGTGTTTCCAGAATATCCTCCTAATACACAAGCACAGATAAAACAAATAGCAGAACACTCATTGTAGGTGTGTTATACCTGAAACACTGTATTTCTAATGTTTACGGTTTTGTGCTATCTATTAGTTAGTTTATTTATTTAAAGCTTAATTATTATAATTTATTTTTATGGAATAACTTGATTTGAATTAAATGTTCAAATGTGTGCAGATGTTAACAAAAAAAAAAAAGTTAACCTGATGGCATTACAACAATGTCCAAAATAAATACACAAATAATTATTTCATGATTTCTCTCTTCACGGTAATTTGGGATTTCTTTCTAAATTTCAATATTTTTTTCATAGATTCTTTGATTTCTTGCGTCTGCAAAACATAAATGATTGGGTTCAGCATTGGAGGAAAGACAGAGGTCAGAGACAGGTTTAGGATCCTGGCGTTCGGAGATATTTTTGAATCCATGGTAAAGGTTACTAATATTGGAATGAAATAAATAATCACCAACGAAAGATGAGCTGTGCAGGTTTTAAAGGCTTTCACTCTTTCATGAACTGTGGCAACTTTAGACAATGCATAGCCGATACATGAATAACTAAACAGAATAAATGTGAGTGGAAGCCAAAGAATTAGAACTATTAAAAACCAACTAAAGTCATCAGTAGGTTTATAGTCATTGCAGGCCATCCGATATATCTGGCCGTGGTCACAGAAATAGCTGTTAATAACCACAGACTTACAAAAGGAAAGTCTTGTAAGAAGGCCGACTGCAATAAGTACAACAGTAATAACAAAAACCCAGAAACAGGCAATCAAAGACAGCATGAACCTGTGGGTCACCTTCACTTGGTAGTGCAGTGGGTAGATGATAGCTATCAGTCTGTCATACGAGAGTGCAACTAGATTAAGAACCTGCATTGAAAGACTCGTGTAGCAGAAAAAAAGAAATGCCAAGCAGTCAGCGTAGGGGATGTACTGATGGTTAAACAGAAAGATATCAAGAACCTTTGGCACCAAAGCAGAGCTACCACACAGGTCCACAAATGCTAAATTAAAAACTACAATATATTTTGGAGTTCTCAGCCTATGGTCCAAGTATATTATGGCCATCACAGCTGTGTTTCCCAACACTGAAACAATGTAAACAAAAAAGAGGAATACATAGTAATAATTGATATTGGGTATGCCAATAAATCCACTTATTATGAAATATTCAGGACGCACAAAAGTGATGTTTTTTCCAAGAGCTGAGTTGAAGAATTCCATTATGAAAAACCTCTCAAACCTACGCTGTGGGAAGCACAGTCTTTAATGCAGAGAACAGAACTGTGCGTCAGCACTGTGTTCTGTTGGACAGAGATGAGCTCTTCCCTCTCGCTCTCTTTCCGACGATGAAGCTCTGGTGAGCGTTAGCTATTTTGCAATCCCTTACATTGTTTATGTCAAATGGAAGGTGTGTTCCCTTGAGTCTCTTGTACGCAAGCACCAGAAAAAAATACATCTTTAGTCCAATGAACTTCTGGCACTTAGGAAGTACTGACAGGAATATCCAAATTAGCTATCTACAGTAGTCGAAGTCTACGGAGCAGGAGTGTTAAACTCAATGTACTAAGGGACACACTGAGAACATATAATCACATCAATAGCCAGACATAAACAGTTAATTTAAAAGCCGTTTTTATTTTATTTTTATTTAAAAATGTCAACATATTTGATCATATTGTTAATGACACATCAGCCTTTGACATTTGCCCTGGTCCAAATAAAGCACTACAAAATCAATTAAAAAGTTGTGCATAGCCATCATAGCATTTCCTGAAGCTTAATAATTAGTTCTGACAACATGATACAAGCAGGCTAACAAGCAGCAAACAAGGCCATGGTCCTTCTCTCTTCTTTTTTTTTGTATGTCCTTATTAGGATCACCATTAGCACTAGCATGAGCATTGGCTATTCTTTCTGGGGTCCTCACACACACAAAACATACATAAACATACATACAACACAATTAAAACAAAACTACTCATAATTTCATGCAATTTACAATACTGTATGAAGTGAAAACTAAAATGGTCATCCAATTATCGCCATCCTAAGGCCAAACAAAAATAAATACAAATAAGTGTACATAATAATATATGCATACATAGCCACAGACACTGTTCAAATGTGCTTTATAATACTTAAATCATTTTTTAGCAACCTTTTGCAATGTACTTGAGAATTTTCCTGAATGATGTGGACCAGTAAAGAGTTCCAGCTGACCATGGCTCTGCACATGACTGTTTTCTGTCCCATATTTGACTTAGATTTGGGTTATACAAACCTTCCTTCTATTGTATGTCGTGTTTGATAGTTATGTTGAGCATATTGCGCAATAAACCTTTGTGATAATATATGTGGTGAGTGATTCACTGTACTATTTCTGCCAAAATGTAACAAAATATAAGTTGACCTCTGCCTGACAGTTAACCATTTCAGTGTCTCCAGCATTTTTGAGTGACTCTGGTTCTGTATGAGCACTGCAGTGCACATCGTGCTGCCTTATTTTGTGTTACTTGTAGTTTGTTTAAATCTTTTTCTGCAGCACTAGACCATACAACCAAACAATAATCAAGCTGCGACAGAACCAAAGCATCCAAAACTTGTCTACTGACATCCATTGGCAAATATTTTACAATTATTTTTACAAGTGACACACCCCTTCCCATTTTACATACAACATTATCAATTTGTTTAGACCAAGATCATTTATGATCCAGGGTTATACCTAGCAATGTTGTCTCCTTGACCTATTCCATTTGTATATGGTTTAAATGTAGTTGCAATTTTGGTTCACCTTTTAACTGATGATTTGATCCTATTAATAAAGATTTTGTTTTTCCCGCATTAAGTACCAACTTATTATTTATGACCCACTCTGATATCAGTAGTAGATCTTTATTATAGTTTCTTTATATATATATTCACAAGTTTCCTTTTTTTTATCCACACAAAACACTCGTCATATCGGTCTAAACTACATCCATCCTTGATGATAACTTTACTCAGGATAAACATTTGGGCACATTTGGGTTGTTCATCTTACAAAATGTTTAAATTCAAGAAATCCCGTTCCAGATTCTAATTTTTTTGCAGCTGCTTAACAATAAAGTTCTTCAGTTAAAGTCAGTATGTACCTGAAAAACCTGAAGGGTTTAATGTCATTAGTGTTGAGTTAGAAAACACAGATTGATTCAGAAAAGAAAAGCAGACCAAAAGGCAAAATATGTCTTGTTACTTTTTAAATATGAGGTATCCATCTACAAACATGAAGAAGCAGAACAAGGATACACCATTTGATTGCAAAAAACATATTTTATAGTCACTGATCTTTCTGAATTAAAAATCAATTCATTGGTATGCTTTTGATTATGCTGTAAAAGAGAAAATTGAAGACAACATTAGTTTTCTAATATACTGTACTGTCCTTCAAGACAACATGCACAGAGACACACACTTTGATCACAATAATGTGTTCCCAGAATATCCTCCTAATACACAAGCACAGATAAAACAAATAGCAGAACACTCATTGTAGGTGTGTTATACCTGACACACTGTATTTCTAATGTTTACTGTTTTGTGCTATCTATTAGTTAGTTTATTTATTTAAAGCTCAATTATTGTAATTTATTTTTTATGGAATAACTTGTGTTGAATTAAATGTTCAAATATGTATGGGATGTTTGAAAAAATTGAAAGCACTATAGTTTCTTTATATAGTTTATTTTTTTAATCCACACAAACCACTTTTCATATTACCATGAATCTATTTCATATAATGACTGTTATTTAAAAATGTTTGGGAGCTACCGGGAGACTCGTCTAATTGAGGTAGTGAGTATACACATGTATAGCAATCTATGTGCAGTTAAATGTTGGGTTATGTATGTGATAGTGTGTGTGGTTGAAATTGTGTTACATGTATGTTTTAGTTCTCAATTTGAAAGGAAATTAAAATCAGATAACATTTCATTTGCCATCTTAATGTCAAATAAGTTACCAAGTAAAGGGTTTAAATTGGCTTTAAATATTATCATGTGGTATTCAGTTGTTAGCAATATCTGAAACTCACTTAGATGACACCTTTAATGACGCTGCAGTGGACATTCATGGATATAGTATATTTAGAAAGGACAGGAATGCATATGGAGGTGGGGTGGCAGTATACATTCAAAAGCAAATACCAGCTAAAGTGAGAAATGATTTGACGTCTGCTGATATTGAAGTACTTTGGTTGCAAATTAATTTACCAAACTTGAAACCTTTGTTGGTAGAATGTTGTTACAGACCTCCAAATGCAAACCTAATTTATTGAGACAACGTATTTGACATTTTGGATAAAGTTTGTGATCTTGACAGAGAGATTTATTTTATCGGATATTCAAACATTGACTGGAATATGCTGCACTGTGCCCTTAAAGACAAGCTGCAGACAAATATACAGTGGAGCAAAAAAGTATTTAGTCAGCCACCAATTGTGCAAGTTCTCCCACTTAAAAAGATGAGGCCTGTAATTTTCATCCTAGGTATACCTCAACTATGAGAGACAAAATGAGAAAGAAAAAATCCAGTAAATCACATTGTCTGATTTTTAAAGAATTTATTTGCAAATGATGGTGGAAAATAAGTATTTGGTCAATAACAAAAAGTTAATCTCAATACTTTGTTATATACCCTTTGTTGGCAATGACAGAGGTCAAATGTTTTCTGTAAGTCTTCACAAGGTTTTCACACACTGTTGCTGGTATTTTTGGCCCATTCCTCCATACAGATCTCCTCTAGAGCAGTGATGTTTTGGGGCTGTCGCTGGACAACACAGACTTTCAACTCCCTCCAAAGATTTTATATGGGGTTGAGATCTGGAGACTGGCTAGGCCACTCCAGGACCTTGAAATGCTTCTTACGAAGCCACTCCTTCGTTGCCCGGGCGGTGTGTTTGGGATCATTGTCATGCTGAAAGACCCAGCCACGTTTCATCTTCAATGCCCTTGCTGATGGAAGGAGGTTGTCACTCAAAATCTCACGATACATGGCCCCATTCATTCTTTCCTTTACACCAGGGGTCGGCAACAGGCGGACCGCGGTCCAGATCCGGACCCAGACGCCGACCTATACGGACCCGGAGCTATAATCAATACATTAGGGGATTTTTCGGCGCCTCTCGCTTTTTTAACGCTGATTTGGGTGACTTGTGTAATTCGTGGAGAACCGAAGAGTTTTCGTTTTGGGGGTGGGGGGGGGGGGGGGAGTCCGTCCGTCAGTCCGACTGACGGACAACTTCTCACTTCAAAGAAGAAGAAGAAATCTAGACCGCAAAAATAATTAAACAAGCGAGTACCTGTTTTTCCTGGCCAAGGACAGGTTCCTTGAACACAACACGAGCGTAACTGTCTTCACCATAGGTCTTCACGTGGTATATGTCTGAAAGGAGTGCTGACAGAGAGCACCAGAACGCCGCTCTATGTTCCAGCCCTTAAAATATTGCAATACCCATAAGGAGCCGTACACATGCCGCAGTGTTTGCGTGGCTGTGTCTTTAGTTGTAAGCACAGTGTCGATCTGTTGTTATTAGCATCTGGTTAGCTAGCTATGCTAACGAATTTAAGAACGAGCTTTTCTACAACCAGGTGGAAGAGAGCTCTCTCCTGAGAGGCTCAAATAACCACAGCTCAGTGAGGTTAAGGCACACCTTGATATGATCAATATAGTTATTAATGAGACTAAATGGAAAAACAGGTATAAAATACTATATGACAGTAACAAAAAAAAAGTTGTTAAAAATAACAAGAATAGAGTTTAAAAGGGGATTGATTTGTAAAATATCCAAAAAGAAAAATATGCTTACATGGTGAGATATCTGGATTAAGAGGTTGCTTTTTCTTTGCACAGCATGAAAGAAAGGCGAAATGAATGGGCTGTGATTTTAGTTTTTTTAAGCAGAGGTTGAGTTCAATAATTTGTACGACCCTCGGAGGATGTTGTAAAAAAATAATAAAAACCCTTGATTTTTAACTTAACATCTCTGTCTCCTATTGATCTGAGTATAATATAAAGAATAGCAGTTAATTGAAGCATTATAACACAGGCCTTTGTCAGATGGTATATTACGCTGGTTCGAATAGTTCTCTCTTTTTTCACCATACCTGTGTTTGCATCACTGTAACCAATGAGCACCTGCATGTGTATGAGAATAGCCCTGACTCCATTTCAGCCCAGATTTACAAACTCCTGGCAGGACAAGCTCGAGCTGAGTGAGGGACTGCAATATAAGAGGGAAAGAAAGAGAAACTTTAAACTTTAAAACTATTCAATTGTTATGATGTGTAAAGACTGATATTGTTCTATAATCGGATGAAACTCATCATGACGTGAAACGGTTAACAAAGAAAAAGGGACACTCAAGCTGCTACTACACTTTTTTTTATTTATCTAAAATTAAGCACTTTTAAGATGCACATATTTTCAAAAGCTATTTTATTTATTTTCTCTATTTTATTTGTAAATGCAGCCCGAGAGGAACATTACACATATCCACAGTATTTAAGTAATGTTAATTGACAATAAATAATGTTGTTTTTGAATTGTACTTTCTTTATTTGATTGGCAGTCAGTTGTTGATTACATGCAGACGTTGATAAAGCTACAGGTCACTTCAATATATATCACACTAATTCATGAAGCAAGTTAGACATTTTGATGTTCCGGACCTTTGCATGGGGAGATTTTATCTAACTGGACCTCGTTGAATTTTAGTTGAAGACCCCTGCTTTACACGGATCAGTCGTCCTGGTCCCTTTGCAGAAAAACAGCCCCAAAGCATGATGTTTCCACCCCCATGTTTCACAGTAGGTATGGTGTTCTTTGGATGCAACTCAGCATTCTTTCTCCTCCAAACACGTCTAGTTGAGTTTTTACCAAAAAGTTCTATTTTGGTTTCATCTGACCATATGACATTCTCCCAATCCTCTTCTGGATCATCTAAATGCTCTCTAGCAAATTTCAGACGGGCCTGGACATGTACTGGCTTAAGCAGGGGGACACGTCTGGCACTGCAGGATTTGAGTCCCTGGCGGCGTAGTGTGTTACTGATGGTAGCCTTTGTTACTTTGGTCCCAGCTCTCTGCAGGTCATTGACTAGGTCCCCCCATGCGGTTCTGGGATTTTTGCTCACCGTTCTTGTGATTATTTTGACCCCATGGGGTGAGATCTTGCGTGGAGCCCCATATTGAGGGAGATTATCAGTGGTCTTGTATGTCTTCCATTCTCTAATGTCTAATGTTTTCTATGTCTTACCTATTGCAGATTCAGTCTTCCCAGCCTGGTGCAGGTCTACAATTTTGTTTCTGGTGTCCTTTGACAGCTCTTTGGTCTTGGCCATAGTGGAGTTTGTAGGTGACCAAATACTTATATTACAGGGGAATTTTACCAATTAATTCATTAAAAATCCTACAATGTGATTTCCTGGATTATTTCTCCCCATTCTGTCTCTCATAGTTGAAGTGTACCTAGGATGAAAATTACAGGCTTCTCTCATCTTTTTAAGTGGGAGAACTTGCACAATTGGTGGCTGACTAATACTTTTTTGCCCCACTGTATCTATATATATATATATATATACATACAAATGGTGACTAAACCTACTAGGATATGCATAACGAAAGATGGGTCAAAAAGTGCAACTTATATTGATCATCATTTAGTAATTTTAGCCATTTATGTTCACAGGCAATATCAATTCCAGTAAGGTGTACTGATCATAATTTAATAATTATCGTGAGAAAGACAAAGGGGCCAACAACTGGTCCCAAAGCAATTGTGAAGAGATCATTTAAATATGTTTGTGAATAGTGATTTATAACATTATATTTTTGTTGGAAATAATTTTATTTGAATTCTATTTTTGAATATGTCCAGGAAAAACTTTAATTAACACAACGTCCAAAATATTTAAATATAAAATCATATTATTATAACTCTTTTCACTGTAACTCTTTACTTATTTCTGATTTTTTATATTTTATTCATAGATTCTTTGATTTATTGTGTCTGCAAAACATAAATGATTGGGTTCAGCATTGGAGGAAAGACAGAGGTCAGAGACAGGTTTAGGATCCTGGCAGCCTACATTGCAAATAAGCAGACAGCGCTGCTTTTCTATCTGTCTATCCACAGGTATGCCTCTTGTTTCCTCCGCCACATCTCCTCCGTCCATACCTCTGGGAAAGGTGAGCTTGAGCTAGCCAAGGGAACGTTGCAAGCGCAGCTAACGTTAACGTTAGTGCTAGCATTATCCACGTCTTTAGGCGGCTCTTCTGATGATGTAATACTAGTAGCAGCTTCACTTGTAGCTTCGGTGCTGCTAGCCTCTTTCTTCTTGTGAATTATATTCTTTTTAGAAAATAAGTTAAAGCAAAAAAAATTTGCCTGCACTTATAGAGCTTTTTCGTTAGCGTTCTTGAGGGAAAGAGCTGCCGCAAAATCGGCGGGCGGCGAGCTGGCCGTGGGTGTGACACTGACACACCCCCGGCTTTGCCGAGGTCATGAGCGTGATGACGAATCATAATTATTTTATTATTATAATTACTGTGAAATGTATTACGTTTTTGTCATTATTACGACAAATACACACTTGCAACTGATAACACTGGCAATGATTTTATATTTATTAGACTATTAAAAAAAAGATCATGCTCCAAATAAGTGGGGGTACGGCGTACCCCCGTGTCCAACGCCCACTACACCACTGGATCCTGGCATCTGGAGATATTTTTGAGTCCATGGTAAAGGTGACTAATAATGGGAAAAAATAGATTACCACCAACGAAAGATGAGCTGTGCAGGTTTTAAAAGGCCTTCACTCTTTTCTGGCAACTTTAGACAATGCATAGCCAATGCATAAATAACTAAACAGAATAAATGTGAGTGGCCAAAGAATAAAAACGGTTAATAAGGTAATTGCAAGCCAGTCGATATATCTGGCCGTGGTCACAGAAATAGCTGTTAATAACCACAGACTTACAGAAGGAAAGTCTTGTTAGAAGGCCTACTGCAATGCCCCTGGGATGAAGGGGGTGCAGTCAAGAGCCAGACAGCTCAACCTGACAAACCGGAAAGTGAGAAAGAAACATTTTGGACATGCCAATTGTCCCTGCTCCCCTTTTTCTCTACCACTCTGGCCTCTAATGCAGAAACAGCGTGCGGCTAGAAGGTGACGCAGGCTATCCTGCTTTGCCTTCCCGGCAAAGTTCCAGTCGCCGCCTTCCCCTACCCCCGACAGAAATTCGCTCAGTGCCCTCCCAGTTCAAAATCCCTAGCAAAGTGGCCCTATTGCTCTACCCAAGCATGAAACAACGACAAAACTGGCCCAGAAAAATTACGTTCGCCGCTTCAGCTGCACAGCTGGCGCAGACTGCAAGTTATCAGGCTAGATTGGTTCCCATCAGTCGACCTGAAAAACATATTTCTACATTACCGATGTTACATGTTAACGAATATGTTAACATGCTCTAATGTTCAAGAACCCCTTTACTCATACTACATGCCTAAATATAGCTCTTTTCTGAATCGGCTGATCTCCAGAGTCTGCTCTGATTGGTCAACGTTTCTAGATATACTGTAGCTGTCAATCACTTCAAATGAACATCACGCTGTGGTGCACGAGGCTAATGGCAGGAGGCGGTGGCTGTTTACCATGATATTTACTGAAACGAAGTTTGAGTACTACAGCAGAGTACTGTATCTATAGGCCTGTGTACACAGATAACACTATGAGGGGGAATATTTCAGGTCATTATTTATGGTAGAAATTCGGCTGATTAACGTTGAAAAGCAATTAAAGTATATAAAAGTAGTTTAGTGATTGATGTAACTCTAGCAACATGCTGATACAGTCTTTATTCTATACAACATCAACATAACAGATCGAGGAATACCTGATCTTATATAAAACTACATGGAGAAACCTTTTAAAGAATCTTTCATCTTTGAGTTTCAAAAATGTATTGCCATATTTGAGCTGTGAAATGTTTATCAAAAATAAGTTGAAGATGCTGTGTAGACAACATCATATAATTCATCCTGCTGAAACATACTATTGATGTAAAAAAAGTGTGTTTTATAGTACGCATCTGATCATGCTGCTTTTAACATAATAAATAATCTAAATACTACATGAAGTAAAAAAACATAATAAATACTGTAAATACTCCATGAAGTCAGAAGGAATACAAGTTTGTGTTGCTGTTTTTCACTTGAACTGTGAATGTATCACTGTTGCAGTCCTCATCGACAGTTCTGCACTCCCTTGTTGAACGTGAAACAGCTTTGTCTAATGAGGCTGTTAATGAGATGTTTGTTGACACTGCTCCTGCAGGATGATGACACATCCAGAACAGTTAGGTAAACATCATTTGTAGCAATCAAGTGAGAGAGCGGGTCATGTTAGGTAAATTGGAATACAGCAAGATGAAAATTGCCTTATGTAGCAAGAAAGTTTTAACTTCCTGGATTACTTTAACTGCAAAATAAAATCCTGGCTTGTTAGGATTAAAGTGAAAAATATTGATTGACGGAAAAAAAAAAAAGAATCCTCTCATCTTCAACTATTCGCAAATACCAAAAATCGATGTTTTTGATGGCATCCATTGCCATCTGACACAATTTATTTCGGGAAATACACGTATTGAGTTACTGTGTCAGAAACATTTCCAGTGATACTCAAGTAAAAACATTTCTAGGTTACAGTAGGTTGCATGGATTAAACACCCGATATAACTTTTTTATTTTAAGTTTATGTTAGTTGAGTTGTATTTAAACTTCACACTGCAGTGCTGGGTTCTCTTACTTCCACTAATGACATGTAGTGCCCAGTCATGAGTCACAAGTAGTTTTGATCTTCAATAAAGCTATTTACAAAAATGTTCAACTAACCAATAACGTTTACTATACAGACTTTAAATCACATATGAGGGTAAAAAATGTAATCTTACCATGTTGCCCTGCCTAGTTGACATTCACTTCACACAATGACATTTCATTAAGTAAGTAAGTGTGAATAGAGACCTAAATAACTAGCGAAGCATTTCAAGACACAATGTCATGCACTCAATAGAAAAATGCTCAGGATTCATTTTTTATATTCTATGACAACACATTTAAAGCGGCATATTTGTAATGATGCTTTAAAATCTTAGGCCAAACCTAAAGAGAAAATAAATAAAAGTATAACTCACCTGTTTATCCTGGAAATTACAGCGTTACAAATTAAATCATATATCACAATATTTCTGACCAAATCCTTGAATATCGTTGCAAATTGTTGCGCGTTGATGCTTTTGAAAGATATTTACACGGTGAGAATATCTATTATAATATCATTATGTATGTGAAATGTAACGATGTAGCAGGTAAAGGCATATCATAGAACAACAAGAACAGTAAAGCAAGAGGGAGATTGAATAAACCCTGCCTCAGAGAAAGCCCATTTAAAATTCCTGGGGTATGTATTCATCATACTTATTAGTTTAAGTTGGCTCAGTGTGCTGTGTCTTAAACACAGAACCTACTCAAGAGACTATTAAAGCTCCAGAGCCTTTAGACATCTACAAACAAACTATTACATTGATTATTATCTGTAGGGATTTATTATTAAGGTTTAGTCGCCAAATTAATTAAATTGGCTCCCTGGGTATACTATATGTGTCTTCTGCAAATAAATAGAAGGCAAAATTACGCATGTATCCACGGACTCAGGCCTACAGGGAACATTGCACTATTTTACATTCTGCAAAAAAAAACTCGGAGATCAGCCTCTTGAGAAAATCAACCTGACACAGGACTGTAGGGGCAGCGCAGTGGGGCTGCAACTAATACCTTTATTATTGTATTCTACGGTGGCCCTGAAGTGCAAGACACCACAACATTTCAGAAAACGCCACAGCATTTCAGAAAACACAACAGCATTTCAGAAAACGCCACAGCATTTCAGAAAACACAACAGCATTTCAGAAAACGCCACAGCATTTCAGAAAACACAACAGCATTTCAGAAAACACAACAGCATTTCAGAAAACGCCCCAGCATTTCAGAAAACGCCGCAGCATTTCAGAAAACACCACAGCATTTCAGAAAACACAACAGCATTTCAGAAAACACAACAGCATTTCAGAAAACGCCGCAGCATTTCAGGAAACGCCACAGCATTTCAGGAAACGCCGCAGCATTTCAGAAAACACCACAGCATTTCACATTGGACGGAAAGGGTATTCCTTTAGGGAGAACACTTCTTGTTTGTGATTGGACAGAGCCAGCCAGAGAAGCACTACTGTGATTGGTTGTTTTTGCTGCCAGTCAAGAAATGGCTTCGCGATTGGTCAACGCCCGACAGCGCAATATGTCCCAACCTATGGTCCCAACACATTAGCCGTTAGCACAAACTCAGAGCTCACAGCTCCTCATATCTGTTCAGAAACTGGAACAAAGTTAAACAAGTACAAACCACAGACTGTCTATGTCATGGCGAATACAGTCGCTGCTTTATTTATGTCTGTATGACGTTGTTGTGAGTGTGGACGGAACAGCTACAGGTTAGTTTAGCCTAATGGATCCAATTCCATTCAGAAAACACGCATTTTAAAAGCTTTTCGCCTGCCGTCTTGTCTGCAGACTTGTCAAAGCGTTAATTCATGGTTTTTACTAACCATTATCAGTATTTAGTTACTTCGGCATCACTTTGAAACGTGTATTACAATTAAATCACGGTCAAATATGTTCATTTTGTTGTAGTTGGTATCTCCCATAGAATTTACATGGAGATACGCCCCGCCCCCTCTCCAGCGCCTCTTGTTTGAATGACAGGAGCAAACACAGCTGACAGCCGCAGTGAAACTCGAGCGATTAGAGCAATGCGAATATTGGGTAGTCTACCATAGTATTTACATGGAGATAAGCCCCTTAAAAACCATGAGTTAATAAAGCATTAATTCTGTGTTTACTCCTGTCATTCAAACAAGACGCTGGAGAGGGGGCGGGCCGTATCTCCATGTAAATCCTATTGGAATCGGATCCATCAGGCTAAACTAACCTGTAGCTGTGTAGCTGGTATTTTTTTATTTAACATTAATTTAAACATTAATAATAATAACTTTCTATCACTATATATTGATAACTAATAACGTATGCACTTGTGTAAAAATATACATAAGCTTGTCGTCTTAGTCACAGTACTAGAGTAGGATTATTATCTGAAGATGCAGTACACATAGGCCAGGGAATACCAATTTAGTAAGCTTTCAGTTATTTAGGTCAGCACACTCTCAGAGCGTACTTACTGAGGAGAAAATGCCTCAAAACGTGAATCGCAATGCTTCTGTGAAAGTTCTTTTTTTGCCAAACTATTTAATGAACATTTTAGCTAATCAACTACAGCTTATTCTCCTGTTGGCTATAGCCTAAGATTTCAAAGGTATAATCCTCGAGATATTGTTACTGTAGAATTGAATTGGAATTATAGAAAAAAAGAGAGTTTTTATTCAATCAGAAATAGAATGCTGCTTTTTTAAAACAGCAATAGTAACAGTAGTAATAATTTTAGTAAATAAAGTAGCACTCGTGTTGTCAGTCTTATTAGCAAAAGTATCAGAAATAGCTAAAGTAGTCGTAGTAGTGAACAAAAGTGACAGTGCTGTGAAGTATTTTTGTATCTCAAGTCTTCCTAAGTTGCCTGAATACTAACTTTAGTAAAGAGAACTTAAAGCAATCATCATGACAGCTTGACTTCCTTCTATTAGAAACAGGTCTGTCAACCCCGCAGCAGAGTGACCCGAGGGAATCGCACCTCAAAGCTACTCAACTGTAACTTCTCCTTTGCCCTCAGGAGAGACCTGAACAGTTTTTCTTCTGAAACCAGGCTTTTCCCCAGGGGAAACATTCATGCTTAAACATGTTATGATCAAACTGACTAATTGATCCTGTGAGGGTTCAGACCAAATTACAGACAGTAGCACAAATGTTTATCACAAAAATGCTGCAGCTTATTGTTGTTCAAGTACTTTTGAGTTGTCCTTACACTACAGTAAGGGAACCTAAAAAGAAAGAAAATAAAACTTAACTGTAGTGTACATTGAAAGTGTGTGCTCATCTACTGTATACCAGCAACAAAAAATTATCTTCCATCATAAAATCATCTGAAAACCAGATTGCTATTCCTTTAGGCAACTTAAAAAGCTCACCCCTGCTGGAACTGACAGCTCTCCAGCATTATAGAATGGCCCTCATGTACTGTTGATAGAGCAAATGCTTTGAATTCAAATCTGATGTTTACATTTTTTAAATAGAGGACCAACACAGCAAACGTGACATATTGCCAAGAATACAAACCTGACATTTAAAATGCATCACAATCTCCTTCAGGTTGTATCAAAGCTTAGAGGATACAGTAGGTTTGTGTACTTAAGTGTTTCTTGATTTTGTACTCACTCATATGTGCTTCGAGAGGGTCACAGGGTTAGATCCATTTCTCCATTATGGTCCTAAAGACTCCCCAGCATGAGCCCACTGTAAGAAATGTACAATATGCATGCCTTTTAGGTCATCCAAAAGCAATGTGTTGTACAGTAAGTCAATACCCCTAAAAGTTGCCCTAAATAATTAACGGTGAATACATTTTGGGCCACCACGAGGCAGCAATATATCATGAAAAATAGACGGATACTCAGTCACTATATTTTATAGCAACAGTTTATGGCTGACGTGTTCACATTACACTTGGCCACTTGCACATCCAACACACAAAGAGCAAATTCATTGATCAAATTCAAACATTTACAGCTAAAAGGAAAAACACAAACCAAAGAGCATCACAACACCAGACTCAAGAGAATCTGCATTAGTTGACTACAGGTAGCAAAAGTATTCAGATTCTTACTTGAATAAAGTACTAAAACGACACGGTCATTACTCAATTTCAAGCGAATGTACTGCAACCTGACTGCAACGCGAATAGTACTTAAGTAAAAGTACTCAATATTTTGTAAATTGTCTTAAAGCAAAAGCAGCAACTCGTCACATTTAAGAAGCTGGAACTGTGAAATATTTTTGAACAAAAGAATTCAAAGCTAACCCTAAGTAAATAGTCAATACATATGTTAAATGAATGTAGGGGGGTAAAAAGTATAACATTTAGTAGAGTAGAAGTATAAAGTAGTACAATTCTCAGGTAAAGTACAAGTACCTCAAATGTGTAATTAAGTACAGTAGGCTACTTCAGTATTTATGTACTTCGTTACTTTCCACCATTGGAGTTAACAATTAACCAACTATACCTGGCTAACTAGTTCACTAGCAGGTTAACTAGTTCAGTTGCCATATTTGAATCTCCGTGTTGGTTTACAAAGAGACTTACCTTGCTAACTAACGTTTATTTAGCTAGCTTAGCGTTGAGCGTTTTCTCTTGGGAAGTTAACTCGAGCCTAGCTACATTTGACCCCATTATTAGCCCCAATCATTGAAGCCTCTCGTTTGTCATAGTAAAAACTTAACGCAAAAAAATACTTCCTATGAACTCACCTCGGTCCCTCCCAGTATGTTCTCCGGTTGCCTGGTAACGATAGCAGGCTATTACTCCTATTTTTAGCTACTTGTTTCCGACCATGTTTCCAACTGACATTTTTCAGCCATTTTTGTAGTTTTCTAATTTGATCAGTGGTGGAAGAAGTAGTACTCAGACATTTTACTCATAAAAATCCTGCATTCACCTTCTACTTAAATACATTTTCAGTTACTTTTAATTACTTGATATACTACTGCTAGATATTTTACCTACAACTTCAAAGCATATTTTATTTCTTGGTTAATTTATATTAAAGGAGGGGTTGGTAATTTGGTAACATTGGTAAGGGTACATGAATCATCATGAATTCATTAATGTAGTACTTCATGAACTATCAGTAATGTACAAGGATTAATAGTATCTTATGCATGACTTAATGCAGGAACAATACCTTAATTAATGCATCAACTAAGGTATCTCAATCAATCAATCAATGTTTATTTATATAGCCCAATATCACAAATGTTACATTTGTCTCAGTGGTCTTCACAGTTTATACAAAATATCAGTATGACAATACGACACCCTCTGTCCTTAGACCCTCACATCGCACAAGGAAAAACTTCCAAAGAAAACCCAGTTTAAAGGAAAAAATGGGAGAAACCTCAGGGAGAGCAACAGAGGAGGGATCCCTCTCCCAGGACGGACAGACGTGCAATAGATGCCGTGTGTAAATTGAAAAGATAATACATTTGCAACATACTCATCAATCATCATGACCTCTGAGTTATTAATGATGATCATGTCTTCTTCATATAGATCTGCAGTTAAAGTGAAAGGCCAAAAAGCTGACCAGTGACAGCAATTCCAAGTGTTGTAATCATGATTAACTAAGCATTATTTTTGTCATTACTTCATCATGTTTGTGCCCCTTCAAATAAAGTGGTGACCTGTTCCGTCGTTGACACTGATAAATAACATATAATTAACAATAATAACAATCAAATGGTTATTAACCATTTGGTGCTCATGCATCAATCATCTTTGTGATCCCTCAAATAAAGTCAGCCCTTATGTCTATTTGGGCATCATTGGCAATATTACAAATGCAAATTAGATCATAATTTTGGACTTAATTTCAATTATCAATTATTTAGTTAGGACTTTTTTTTATGTATCATACAGTATTATCTTAAAGCTCACAAACCATTTAAGATAACTCGTTCATAATATTAACACACTTTAATTTATAATCCAAAACCAACAAGATCACATTTTCACATATCATGTCACATAAGAAAGCAATAACATTTTTCGTCAAAGACACAAGATACATGGCAATAGTGAAGTTAATAGTAAATCATACCATGTTTATATTGTTGAATTATTTGTGATTTTAACTTGACCACAACAGATAAAATGCATTGAAATTACTTGCATATAGATCATCAGGGATTTATCTTTCAGAAGAAAAAAAACCTGACTCATACGTAATGATAATAGATGTGAGGCACGAACAGGGGCTATCTTGAAACGTCCATCTTCTTCATATCTGAAGTCAGTGAGCTCTTGGTGGTTCAAATCAGGGAAACATGAATGTCCTTCAGTCAACGACCGAGAGGTCCTTTCTTATGCCTGTTTCCAAACCAGTAAGTCCATTCTATAACTGCAAGATGTTCTTTCAAAAGTTTCTCAGTTCGGTTTCCCCTAAGCTGCCAAATTATTGATAGTTAATCATGATTACAACACTTTGAATTCAACAGAATACATGCACTGCTGTGACCGACAGACCGGGTCACCACTTTATTTGAAGGGGCACAAACATGATGAAGTAATGACAAAATAATGCTTTGTTAATCATGATTACAACACTTGGAATTGCTGTGACTGGTCACTTTAACTGCAGATCTATATGAAGAAGACATGAACATCTAATAACTCAGAAGTCATGATGATTGAGATACCTTAGTTGATGCATTAATTAAGGTATTGTTCCTGCATTAAGTCATGCACGAGATACTATTAATCCTTGTACATTACTGATAGTTCATTAAGTACTACATGAATGAATTCATGCTTTTTCATGCATTAAGTCATGCATGAATTCATGATGATTCATGTACATGTACATGTACAACACACTCTCACTCCCTAAGCGTCCAAGAGCGACGTTTGGTCAGTGTCCGTCCGTGGTGTCCAGTTGTGACGCTCCTAGGCTGCTTCAGCGTCATAAAGGGATGCAAATAGCTTTCAACTGATTGCAATGTATTCCCATCTGCGGCGGGATTTGACGCTCATGGAAGCACGGCATTCTGTAATTCATCATTTGTAAAATATTATACTACATGGGCTGTATGATACAAATCTTGTACCGTAAATGTTGTATTAAATAAAGTTAATATTACCGACGTTAGATTAATGTCCCTGTAGCTTATTATTGCACTAAGAAGCTTATTGCACTGTGTGTGTATATATATATATACACGGTAGGGCTGTGCAATTAATCGTATTTTAATCGCGATTACGATTATGGCTTTCGACGATTATGAAAACAGCATAATTGACAAAATATGATTATTTTGCTGGGTGCGCTTTCGCCCCTCCCTAAAAGCCCACTCGGCCACGTGGGAGTGACATGTGTTGTGAGTGTTCAGCGCGAGCGAAGATGTCAGAACAAGAGCAGCAACTCGTTAAAAAGAAGGGTAAAACTATTTCCACTATTTGCAAGTACTTTGCCATTACATTTCACATCGCTAAAGATATGTGCCCAGTTAGCACTGTTAGCAACCAGGGCTTTAAGCAACGTGTCAACATGTTGGACAAGCGTTACGCGATGCCGTCTCGGTATTATTTCAGCAGGTCTGCGCTGCCTGCACTATATGATAAATGCCGTGGGGAAGTTGAGAGAGATGTGGCTTCAGCTGACTACTTTGCTACCACAACGGACCTATGGTCTAGCCCTGGGGTGCCCAACCAGTCGATCGCGAGATGTGTCTAAAAATAGAACAACAATATTCTGTTTTATCGTTAATGTCCTGTAACATAATCTTCCTGTGCCAGAATAATGCACTTGAACGCATCAAAGCTTTGTGATTGGCCGGCGTCACCCCATGTGTCGGGCGTGGCTGAGGGTCTTCAGTACAGGTGGCAATATTGTCTCCTGCCTGCGCTCATCTCTGAAACCAGACCATGTCAACAGGCTGGTGTTTCTTGCAAAAAATCTTTAAGAGATTACATGAGCAGCCCTACCAGCATTTGCCATGGTGGCCTAAACATTTTTATTTGGTCTTAAATTGTAGTTCAACATTTATTTCCAGTTACTTCTGGAGAATCTGGACCATGACGGTTGGCCAGCCTTCAACATTTAACTGAGTGGAATATGTTGAATATGTTTTACAAAAATGTTGGCTATATGTTAAGGAGTTTTCAGTAGGTTGTGACAGTGCACTGCATCATATTTGATTTAATTTATTTTGGTCTAATTTATTTTTATTTATCATATTAATAATATATGTTTAGTATAGTTTTGGAAGTGCGCTCCAACATATTTGTTGATCTTGTTTATTGGTAAAATATTATTTGTTTTAAAGTTCAATAAATGGTCAATGAATAATCGTCAAAATAATCGTGATATCAATTATTGACCCAAATAATCGTGATTATGATTTTTGCCATAATTGCACAGCCCTAATACACGGTGCAATAACTCTTTCATGCTAAATGAAGCTCTGTTGGATATCACTAGATCCTGTTACAGCGTAATATAAGTACATAACGATTGATGTGCACATTAGCATAATTACTAGCTAGCCGCTAGCTGCTAACTACCGCCTCATTAATATCAAATCCATCATAATAACAAGCCATTACCATGCTGTCATGAACGCATGATGTTGTTACGTGTACGCAAATTGACGTGCTTGATGTGAACGAGCATTTTGGTTAAAGTTGCGCATGCGCTATGAGCGCACATACTACTGTAAACCGTGATCGTTTTTCTCGCGTCCAGGAGAGAAGCTTAAAAAGGAGACTAAATGGAGTCTCTGAGAAGGTTCAAAATTGGTACTTTAATTAATAAAAACCGCGGTAATATTAAACAGGATATTGTTCAGTCAGCAGAGAAATGCTGCAGCTTCCTCTCCCAGCTGCTGGCCGTGCAGAAGAGAGCTTACAAGCATTCGTCCTTCCCGCTTGCTGGCTATTCGCTCCTCCTCTCTGGGAGCTGTAGTGACGTAGGGGACTTCCCCCCTCGTTCTTCTGTGTCCGATATCGCGTTAAACAGAGGATTTCGATATTTTACATTCATTGCTTACTTCCACATGCCTTTTCTCCTCCTTATCTCTTTCATAACTTTATATGTTAACGGCGTCAATATCCACTTTAATGATACTAATGGGCGGTAGTCCCGGATGTCGTCATGAAGGATTTTCAGAATAAAAGCTTGGTATTGAGAACTTCCGGTTTTTTCCAGAATAAAATAGCATTTAAACTGACGGTATGTTTAAGGTACATTATGCCATAAAACATTGATTTTAATTTCTAACAGTACTTCTGAGGCATGCCGGGTAATCTGTGAAGTTTCACTCTCTCAAAAGTTGGGCCATTTTATCATCATGCGCCAATGAGCAACTCTCATAGGAATGAATGAGGCCCCGCCTCCCACGCTGTATCCAGTTCTTATTATACGTCCATGATTTCATTGCTATAGAGAGGCGAAATCACGCCCATCTACTTCCGGCCCATGGGACCCCGGAAGCGAAAAATTTACATTGAATTCAATGGAGAGAGAAAACGTATCTTTTGATCCCGTTTGAATTGTGCCACGAACTACACATATGATGTTTGTCAATCTTAAACAATAAGTTCCATGTCAAAAAAGTCACATTTTGTCTTAAAACTGTTGAAATATAAGACTATGAAAAATACGCGACTACAAAGACTACAAATCCCAAATCCCATTCTGGGTCGCGTAAGTGATGTCACAGGCGATAATGCTCCAAGTGGTTGCGACTCGTAATTAAAGCGAAGAAGAAGAAGAAGATCTCATAACTGATTTATTCCCTCCAATAAATAAGAGATTGCTAAAAATAAATTCACTTTTACAAGATGCCTGTGTGCTTTGTACCAGGTTGTAATCACATAAGTGATCATACCACTTGCTCGTTCTATCGATTCCCGTCTGATGAAAGGACCAGGAGTCGCTGGATCAGACATATCAGGTAATATCATAGGTAATATACATGTTGTGCATGGAACATATATAGTCAAGTTAGCTACCTAGCTAGTAGCGACGAGTAGCGAGCACGTTAGTTAGCATTACATTACTTAGCCTTGTCACTTTTAGTAGCCTTACCATGAAGTCATTATTTTATTACATGAAGTAAACCAACATTTTAAACAGTAAGAGTAGTCATGATGGTAAGTATTTCGTGAAACATTTGAAGAGTAGCCTACTGGGCCCTCCACCGGGTGCTAAGGAAGCAGTCAGGGAGAGTCGAAGGCAGGCAGGGAGCTTTGCATGACAGATTCTTCTGGACGTGTTTCATTGTGATGACAGTAAGGGTGAGTCAATCTGTTTGTTGGAAAGACAGTAGTTGAGTGATTACTGAGAGAAAATTATTAGAAGAGATAATTATTCAAAGTGTTGTTACTTTAAAGTGTTGTTACTGACCTTTTTCTCTTTTATTTCCTTTCCCTCACCTGTAACTGCTGAGACCCTGAGGAACATGCACACTGACCTGCTCTGGTAACCTGATTTCCACTGTACGTAATAGTATTTGGTTATGGTATATTATTTATATATATCAAAGGCACAATGCACCCCCCAGAGACACACATGTATTGAGTGTGATATTTTGCATAGGTCATCTTTACACACTAGAAAACTGTAGGAGCGGCAACTTGTTTTGAAATTGAATTTTTAATATCCGATAATATAGTTGATCTGTTTTCTTTATTCTTCTCTCTTCCCAGCTCCATCCATCACCGTTCTCTGTTCCTGCAGGTCCTGCTTGCTAATCAATGCTTTATTTTTTTACACAATTAGAAATAAAGTCAATGTATTGTATGACATGAAGTTGTGCTTCATTCGGAGTCAATAATAAATTCATTCTGCCTTCAACTGCACAATGATTGTGGACTGCACCGACATCCATGTAGCTGCCCCCCAGTAAGATGAACCAAGCAAAGAGGGTCACCATCATGTCCAAGGACATCCAGCTGGCCCGCCGCATCCGCGGAGAGAGGGCTTAGACCAGGGGTCTCCAACACGTCGATCGCGAGCTACCGGTAGCTCGCGGGCAGCTTTTCAGTAGCTCGCCGCTCAATTATCGATTATAGCGTAGTAACGTTGCTTCTTGATTTTTCGGCCGCGGCCGGACAATAAAGTTTTTTTATTTTAGAATTGTTTCTGTCACACGAATATAAAATTGGTCGGTGACGCAGAGATCAAGGAACAGACGTGACAGCGGCACAGCGACACCACACACGGAGGAGTCTGCTTTCTCCAGCAGCACCAGTCAGAACCATATACAGTCTATGGTCAGAACCAACGGCAGAATGACCCGCTCTGAATCAGGCCGCGTCGCTGCGGCTCAGAGACACACAGGGAGGTATTTGTGTGGGATTTGTGTTTTTGAAAAACGTTATCGTAATGTCAGGTTTTTGGTGGATTTAATCAAGTCTTGGATTGCAGAGTATGAATGTCCTCTTGCTATTTTCAGTTGATAAATACGCGTGTAAAGTTTGTGAAGGCAGGAGGAAAGCTTCCGCGATCACCGTCTCCTCTCCGTTCCTCCAAGCCCCGCCCCCTCTTGAAAATAATGAGTGACAGGCTGACAGTGACCCGATAGAAACTTTATTATTCACTTAATCACTGAGATATAATAAAGCTAACTTAATCTCAAACATTCATGGGATTCATGTAACAGTAAGACAGAGAATGTAAGTGTGCACCCACATGCACTATTTTTGTTTTTATAATGCTGTTGTAAATACTCCTTGTCTGCTGTGTTCAGACTCAAGTCATGTGTGTGATGCCACATTCAAGACATTCAGTGTCCTTTTTTTAACAGAAGACCGTTGCTAGAAGCTGCAGCTAGACTGCAGCAGTATTAGTTTTTTGTTTTTGAGGATGGAAAAATGTCACACAGATATAGGGAGGCTAGACCTATACAATTGATTAATTATGGTTTATAATTTCATTTCAACACGAAGAAGAAGAAAAGATGGCTGCACTGTTCAGTGTCAATCCTGTGGAGATGGAGGTTATAAATCTCCAAAATCATGTTCAGCTTAAGTCTCAGCAAAACTCACAACATTTCTGGAGCCTTGTACGCCCAGAAAACTATAAGAACATTCACCAAGCAGCACTGACCATGTCTGCTTTATTTGGTATATACATCCCTTTGTGAAGCAGCTTTTTCTGGCATGAATGAAATCTAAATACAGAACAAGACCGACTGATGAACATGTAAATGACTCTATTAGTGAACCTAAGTGGGTCCAGCATACACCTGTATGGTAGACTCCATGCAGCGCCATTCATCTCACTAACTGTAAAAAAGAGTGAATGCACTTATTTTACACACTTGCCATAAGATGGTTGCAAGGTGGTGATTAAGGCGATGTATTTACTATGTGGGCCATACTAAGAAGTGAAAACATTGTAATTTGCTCTTGGACATGTATGTGAATCTTCAGTGAAGTACTGTTGTAAATTGTCGTTTTCTTGGACCTTGATGTGAAGTTAAGATTTTAGATAAGCTTTGGGTATTGCAATTTCACACAAAAGTAGCTTAATTCAACTGATGAGTGCTATGTGAATAAATGTAAGCGATGCGATGCAAGTAGCTCTTGGCCACTTTCATTTTTTCAAAGTAGCTCTCAGGTGGAGAAAGGTTGGAGACCCCTGGCTTAGACTGACCTGAGACCAGCACACCCAAACACAACGGCTCTTTTAAGAGCCACCTATAGTTTCAAAGAGTTGCAATCCTACGTTATTATAATGATTAAACTGGTTCATGTATCACTTGGTTTACTGAACCGTGATGAATGAAAGAAATGAGTGAGGTAGTGGTTTACTGAAGTTACAAAGACATTAATATATGAGTAACAGGTCAGTGTAAACACAAGCTTCTGTCAATTATGGATCATTCAAACTATATACAAATAATATGTAATAAAGTTCTAAAATAAGTATTCGGTTTTTTTAAGTTTACTAAAATCTATCGTTTCAACTGTTTCACTTTATAAAAAGGAACAGGTGAGTAGAGCATCATTGAGTTTCTTATTCTGTCAGTAAATTATCCAAATGAAATGTTTATCATTATTTTAGTCAACCCTAAACAAATTGATTGTACCTTTTTAATAATGACCTTACATGGTCGGCAAAGTTAAATTAACTTCAGAAAATCAAATCTGTTCTGAGAAAAAACTAATAAATGTTTAAAGATATGAACTTGCCATCCCACTGAAAAACAGTCCGTAGAGATTTAAAGGCGTAGTTGTAGTTCAGTCCAACGTTTCATTTGGATTCATTTCTCCAACAGTCAACTATTTTCATAAAGAATATATATTTTTCAAAGTCAAGTTTATTGTCAATCTTTCTCAGTTTGTGTTTATAGACAGAGAGATCAAAAAGACTTTTAAATCAAATAAAATTATACAATTTACAGATATGTATACAAATATATATATATATATATCCTATATACACCATCATGTATAATGATGGTGGACACTTCACCTCCAGCAGGGCAGATGGCTGCACAAGTCCATCGGGGGATGCTCCCAAAACACAGACTCACTCACAAAGAGACCAAACTCGAACACTGTCACCTGATAGGCCTGCACAAAAGCCTTCACCCCTTCGGCCTCATTTACAACCCCCCAGTTGACAGCCATGACTCCGTCCAAGTTGTACCCCCCGAGCACCCTCTTCATGAGGGACGCGCATGGAGTGGATGAAAGTCCCGACCGCAGCACAGCACCAAACTTGCTGGCTGTCAACCTGCCCCGCCTGTGTAACTGCCACTGAGGATTTGTCCACTGTCCTCCGGTGGCTGTCTGGATGGCAGCTTGCTGGTCTCTGCTCAGTCGCATTGAGGCAAGAATTGCCTCAAGCCCCCGACCCCCATGCCCCTTCACCAGCTCCGGCACGGTGACAATGGCCTGATGTTGAGGCCGCGGCTCTGGCTCAGGTGACAAAAGCCATGCCATGCCACACTGTGCGCCCCTCAGTGCAGACCTGAACCAGTCTACATCCTGAGTGGCGATGTCTCTGGCCAGTGGATTGTATGTCTCCTCTCACTGTTGGTAAAGTTGAGACAGCGGCTGGACTACTTTGGAAGTGCCAGGCTTCCTCCACTGGCACTCAACATCTGTGGAGCTGATCTGCCACATGGCACATATTGCCAATGCTGCAGCGTGGCTGCATTTGTACATCCCCCGTGCACAATCACAGACAGCGCTCTGCATCGCGCCATCGTCTCCCATGCAGATCTGTACAAATAAAGTAAGTACCATGTTTGTTAGCATGCTATAATAGATTGAATGAGCAATAATACAAGGATGGTCCGGATCTGGGGGTGGGAGGGGTTATTTTTCCATAGTTTTGTCCTCTGGTCTGATTGTTGTTATTGTTTATTTTTTCTGTATTTTTTGTAATGTGTGTTGTACTGGTTGTGATTGTACATTGTATTTTTCTAAATGTGTATGAATACATTTTTGAAAAACATTTGATCAACAATAAAAAAGGATTTGGTCAGGATCTAGACTCAGTGTGTAGTTTATTAATTAATCAATGCTCTCTACATTAGGAAAACACATACCAGTGTACCAGAGGGAGTCACACACAGCTGTGCCTAGATAACCAAACAAATTGACAAGATAACCAAAACCCTTGAATCTACACACAGCAAATAAACTCAAATGACACAACGAGATGTAAACGGAGATCACACATACAGTATAGTCGATATAAAACTGGCCGCTTCAATCTGAAGAGCAACTAAAACAAAACACGGGAGTTTACCTTGTTCTTGTGAACACTAATGTTATCCACAGCATACACAGAGACCACGAAGTTCTTAAGGAGAAAACTAGTTACTGAAACAAAACACGTTAGTGTACCTTGTTAGCTAATGTTAGCTAGCTGACATTAACGTTACACATTGCACTCATATTACTCACCAACATCTTGTAAAGCCGGTCCCGCTGCTCTTACAGAACCGACTAACTCCCCTTTCGTGTATGTACAGCTCTCAACGTGTCCAGACTTGTAGTGATGTTCACCTCGTTTTATACTTTTATTCTCATTCTGAAAGAAACAGGTGCAATTTGCTAACGTGACGGCCGTCTTTGTGATGGTGACGCGTATTGTGCGAGACCAGAGACCTGTAGTTCACTCAGCGGTTTCACACAAAAAAAAGTGTAACTTCACAGTTTTACGACACATTTTTTTTTTTTTGACTTGCAAAATATTCTTTTAAATTGACAAACATCATATGTGTAATTCGTGGCACAATTCAAACGGGATCGAAAGATAATCTTTCTCTCCGCATTGACTTCAATGCATACTTTTTCAGAAATAAGGTCCCATGGGGCGGAAGTAGATGGGCATGACTTCGCCACTCTATCGGGATGTTAAGAGCATTCCATGGAATATAACAAAAAGTGTATCTCGAGCCAGTTTCTCAAATTTACCTACCCACCTTTAAGATAATTGTTAATAATCTAAATTATTGTCATACATTGAGATTGGGTTCCAAATTGTATTGAAGTAGAAATATAAAGTAGCATAACAAAGAAAAACATTAGTAAAGTACAAGAACCCCAAAATTGTAGGCTACTTAGGTACAATAGATGAGTAGACCAGTAGAAGTACTTCAATACACAACTGAATTTCATGGCACTTACTGTAAATATTCCTATATTTCAATACTGTCTGGGAAAACACAACCTAGCCTATTTACAATATAAAAGCTTACTTTTTTGGAACAGTACTCTATGCTACACACATGTAGCCTTCCCATCTGGTGTTACCAGCGCCATATAGATAGAAGAGTTACGACGGAAGTCCAAAAACGGTTATCGTCACGTGGTTCATGTAGACGAGGATCGTTCCCCGGAGGTTCATGGCGGGCAATGTGAATGCATTGATAACAGGAGATAGAACTATGATTTTTGGTAATTATTAGTGAATAAAGGTTTTGATTTGCAATAATTATACAACAAATCGAAATGTGTATGTATTTACATCAATATGTTTTAAAAAATAAAATAGAATTTGCTAATATTAAGTGATAATATTAGGATTAGTGTGAACAACTAGTTTACATGTTAGGCTAACAGTGCCTTGGTTAAAGAGCCTGTTGCTGTTTATTTATAACTTTGAATTCTTTAAAACCAATATTATCTTCTTAAACTTGTATGGTAGTCAGGAGCATCACTTTCTAATGTGTATTGATATATTTAGAGGGAGGGTGTTACAAGCTGGCTCTGCTTGTAACATAAGGACAACAGTTCCACACCGGAGTTGCCCAAAACAATCATTTATTTTATGCAACACAGTGGTTACAAACAACAATAAAACAGAACAAAGGAGCGGTGTCCTGCTGCACCGAGCAGGGCAGCTGAGAGAGACCGAGAGCCTGTTCTGCAGCCCTCTTATATCCTGGAATCAGCGCCACAGGTAGGTCCCACCACTGCTGATTACAACAAACACACAGGTTACAGCAGCACCAACTGGTGGACAACCCCAGGGTTGTCACAACTAGTTTACATGTTAGGCTAACAGTGCCTTGGTTAAAGAGCCTGTTGCTGTTTATTTATAGCTTTGAATTCTTTAAAACCAATATTATCTTCTTAAACTTGTATGGTAGTCAGGAGCATCACTTTCTAATGTGTATTGATATATTTAGAGGGAGGGGATCTAAAGTAATGCTTTAAAATTCAGATTAGATTAATTTCTACCATTTTCTTAAATTCATGGTAGTTTCAGTAATCCCATGGTAATTGAGAACACAAATTATCTAAATGACTAATGTCATCGTTATGGCTTTCAGAAAGGACAGGAGACCGACAGGTGACTATCAAAGGACTAGCAGCAGCAGCAGCAGCAGCATGATGATGATATTAAATGTGTTGTTTTAGGAACATCCATTGCAAATACATGGAATTCAATAAACATTGAATAGCTTATCATGCAGTTTGTCTGTGCCTTTTCCTCCATGTTGTCCTGGTTTGCTGTGCTGCCTGGGGATGCTCAAATCGCTCCGAGAAAGGAGTACGAATGTACGGCTTCCCCACTGACACAGAGCGGAGGAAAAAGTGTGGCTGGCTCAAGTCAGCAGGAGCAATTTCACGACCAACAAAAAAAAAAGATGTGATGTAATTATATACAAACACTGCATTTGCACTTTTTCACAAAACGAAAACCACACCATTGGGAAAGCTTAATGTTTTGTTTAATACAAAAAAACAGGGAAAGGCTTGAAAAACACAGAGTTGAGACTCAGGGTGCAGGGTGAGGGTCTCAGTGCAGGTATTCAGGCTCCATTGAATCCCCCTCTGTTTCTTGTGCTGAAAGAGGGAGTAACAGACAGGAGAAAGGGTTAGACACACAAAGCACACCTATTGGATGGGAAATTGCCTTGGGTAGATAAGGTGTTTAATTATATAAAACAGTAGTATTAAACTTACCTTGTGTTTTCACTCTCACTTAAGTCCCTCTCCCTTTGCCATCAATCCCAAATCAGCTGAGCTGCAACATTATACAGACAGGTAATAATCAACATAATCACAAGGAAACAATATGGCTCTGCTAAAAACACTCACTCTTACACGCACCAAAGTTATATTTATCTAATATTTAACTCCCTCCACCCATGCAACTCTACAGCTCTGCTAGCCTTGGCGCTAACTTCCGGGGAACGATTGAGAGGCTCCACGATCCGCCATTGTTGTAAAAAAGTGGTCCTTTGGAGTGAACGGAGATGACGTAACTCTCAGTCTATATGGCGCTGCGTATTACGTATTGTAAGTAACCCAGTGGTTCTCAAACTTTTTTCAATAAGTACCCCCAGATCAGCGCAAAAACTATTTGTTAGGGACAACAAGCCTATATAAAGAGGTACAGTACAGCGCTGCACCATCAGTGTCTGATTCATTAAAACAACAACCTTGTAACTGAGAAACACTGAAATGCTATATTTCAAATGTTTACAATCCATCACTAAATTCATGGCAAACCAATTTTAACATCATGCAATAACACTAAGACAACATTAGTTGCATTGAACTGATCTTTTTAATAAGTTGTACTTACAATTTAGTGAGAAACATGGGCTTGTGCTTCACTGAGGATCTTTGTCATCCTGACAGGGAGGCAAACTGCAGTTATTACACTTCGAGTTTTGAAATATGTGTAACTCTGTTCATATAAAACCCACACTGCTCAAACTTCGTTACTTCTCCTAAAATGTGTATATTTATTTATTTTGGGGCGGGGAATGAAGAGAAAAATATATATTAGCATTTTATGAGCATGGGGTTTTGACTCCTCATAAAAACATTATGCATAATTTTTAACTTTGCGGCCACACGCCGTTGTCAAGCAACGCTTATTGTTTAGGTCCTTTGACACGCAGGCAGTCATATAATTAACTAGAACTATCTAGATCTGATGGATTTGGACATAGACGCGAGTGAAGTATAACCGGCAAGAGAGAGATCAGAGAGCAGATCAGCTGCTGCTGACGGAGAACACGCAGCTCTGCATGATTACAGCTCCCGCTGTAGCTAGTTATACATATATTTATTCTTTACTCTCGGGTCACTCATTACAGGTTCAGCGAGCTGCACAAGACTGATGGGCTGTCAGGAGAGGGAGAGGAAAAGAGAGCACTCCGTTTACTTTTCCCATTTTATTATCCAGAATTACTGTAAACTTTTGAATAAAGTAGTTAATCTACTTTTAGTAGTTTGTAAATGCATTAATTATGTTTTTTTTCATTAACATAAAATAAATCTCACGTACCCCCTGCAGTACTCCAACGTACCGCTAGGGGTCCGCGTACCCCCATTTGAGAACCACTGTTGTAACCCTAGTTATATAAGCACAGGTGGAGCCCTCTACTGGACTCTATGGGTACTCTCAACCATACTATGCGAGCATTCACCTAGATAAATGTAGCCGGCCCCTCAGGGTGGGCCTACCTGAATGCGCGCGCAAGCCCACCGTATGTAAGGCGGCCACGCCTCCTGACTGTCATCATCCTACACCCTCTTCAGCGAGCGGCATAGGACAGACAGGGCCCCAGGTAGAGGGCTCCGCCTGTGCTGATATACCTAGGGTTACAATACGTAACCCCCGTTATATCTTACACAGGCTCCGCCCTCTACTGGACTCTGATGGATAAACGCCCTGTCGTCCAACAACATCGACCCATCACACTGCCCCTGACCGGCTTTTGGTTAACAGCTACTGCACCGCAACTTCTTCTCCTCTGGTTGTGACCGTGGAGAAGTCGGGCCACAGCTACTTGGCTCGGTAGAACACACTCAGACACGCTTACCTCGTGAAGAGTGTGCATGGAAAATAGTGAGGAAGGCTCTCGACCACACGTGACGTGACGCCACTGTGGCCAGGGATATCACACGGCCAGCTGTGGCGGCTACACCATGGATCAGATTGCAATGCAGCGGTCCAAATAATCGCTCCCATCCTGAAGCGGGGGGGGGGGGGGCGTCCTGCTGAGAGGTGATCAACGAGACGCCCAACACACTGAGATTATTGGCCGCTGCCGCCATCTGCGTTCCGAGCCGGAATATTTTGTGCAAATATTCCAGTATTTCTCCGGGACGAGGCAACGGGGGTAGAGGCTTCTTCCCCTCCGCCCATCCAGCTGCCTGTGGAAGCAGATGGGCCGCCAGGCTCTCATCAAGGGGGGGCACGTCGGGGCGGCCCTGCACCCTAAGGATTCCCATCATACCTGCCACTGGAGCCTTCGTCTTCAGTGGCTGCCGCCACGTCGCCTCTACACACTGCCAGATATCTGGTAACAGGGGTGAGATAAAGGCCTGCTGTGCCGGACGAACCGGGCCGTAGAACCCCTGACGGAGGCGGTTCACCGGCTTCGGTGGCAGTGGTGGGGGGAGCGGTAGCCCTACACGCTCCGCCGCCATGGCCATCACTAAGGGGAAGTCCTTGGTGAAGTCCTGACGTGCATGGTGTGGCCGCCTTATATATGGTGGGCTTGTGCGCGCATTCAGGTAGGCCCGCCCCGAGGGGCCGGCTATGTTTATAGATATCTCAGTAGGTGAATGCTCGCATAGTATGGTTGAGAGGTAGAACCCATCGAGTCCAGTAGAGGGTGGAGCCTGTGTGAGATATAACGTGTGTTTTTGAGCTGCACCCAGTTTGTAAATCTTGTAGTTGTTTGTAACATTAGTTGGATTAATATGTTATTTTCTAGGCCTATCCAAATGTGGGCTATAGCAACATCTGCTCACCCTTCCCATTCTACTTTTAAAGGGGACCTATCATGCAAAATGCACTTTGTGATGTCTTTTATACATAAATATGTGTCCCCGGTGCGTCGGGGAACTCACGCAGCGTAAGAATATAAAACCCTCTCTCTTTTCCTCCGTACCCAAATCTTTTAAAAAGAACAGGATGGCGTTTTATCACAGCAGAATATAACTTTATCCCCGGTAGAATTCTGATCAGGCATTAGCTCCGCCTCCTCTTTTTTTTTTTCAAGCAAAGGACCCAAAATCCGCATTTCTCTAACAGGGCTGCAAAAGAGGGGTATGAGCAGTATGAGGCATGACTACAATGGGTGAACTGTTTGATATTTTAAGCAAAACACTTCACAGACATGTTTTGTATAGGTATGGCCCTACAATATATTTTTCCAATATAGCATAATAGGTCCACTTTAAATTAAAGCAATATTTCCTTCTAACGCAGCAGTAATGTTTTCCACTCTTTACTTTTGGCAGTGGCTAAGTAAAGTAATATTAAAGTAAGGCACATCCTGCATTATTATATAAACATATGTGTCTACCATATTATGATATAACTAATAATCATGATGGCCTACCATGGGGATTTAAATGACAACAGCACATTGTATTGATGTCATGTTTATTCAGAACAGGTGTGCAGAAATATCTAACTATAGGATAACATTGCAAGGGGTTTATGTTCACCTAAGCAGAAAGAAGAAAAAAACTTGGCCAGTATCATTCAAGCAATACATTTGTTAGCACTGGTGGTTAAAGTGATGCTATAGAGGTATTTGACCTGAAGATGGCGACATCCTCAAACCTTTAAGTGGCTTGTTATTGGTCACACACTGAGCAAAAATGTTTGTTGGACCATACCCCATAATAAATTTGTTGCCAATGTAATCCATTTAAACAAGATCATAAGTAAGTATTAATGCAAAGCTAAAATATATAATTTTACAATATTACATTTGTATCTGCCTAGACTAGAGACTAGAGCTGAAAAAACATTGATGTTATTTTCGGTACATTTAATAGCAATTTCTAAAATGTATCGACTCAAGTATTTATTTTTGTAGTTCTTGTCCTTCATAAGATGCATCAAATCATATACAGTTTACTACAGTTGTCTAGTTATAGGCCTATATTTAAATGCCAAATGTATTTAAATCATACCTTAAAATGTGTATTTATGCAGACTGACACAACTTTTCAAACAATAATGTGCCTGTTTAAAAAGACTAGTGTATTGTTCAGAGGCCAGGCAGCAGCGATACTGGGATTAATGTCAAGAAAACAGTGTGCCGTTCTGAATGTTACTACTGTAACTACAATCCTCTGTCTGCACCCAGACTCTCTAAACAGTGTGTGTGTGTGTGTGTGTGTGTGTGTGTGTGTGTGTGTGTGTGTGTGTGTGTGTGTGTGTGTGTGTGTGTGTGTGTGTGTGTGTGTGTGTGTGTGTGTGTGTGTGTGTGTGTGTGTGTGTGTGTGTGTGTGTGTGTGTGTGTGTGTGTGTGTGTGTGTGTGTGTGTCACCCAAAGAATAGTTGTATTCATGTCACTGTGTGGACACACAGCATGACTGCATGGAAGAGAGGAGGGAGGGATAAAAACAGGGAGGAGGAGAGGAAAAACTACACAAGATTTCGCTGAGGGCAACAGAAGTCCAGTCATCATCTTTTAATAACATTTATATCCTAATGTTTTTTTTGCAAATAACAACACATCTGATACCATGCTGCCATGTCACACACTTTCCCCATAGCAGAGTGCATGTAGAGCACCAAACAGCTCAGAAAGTGCTGTTGAGATGGCAGTCTGAACTGTACTCTGTGTTCCACTCTGTTCTTCCTGCTGCACTTTGGCCTACTGACTGTTGTGCAAAGTGGACACAACAGCATCACATTGTTGTCACAGTAAAACAAATATTCAGTGAAGTTTTTTTCTTTCTTGCATCAAGACTTTATCAGTCTATCATCTTTATTGAATGTTGAGCGAGCGGTTAGTTAGCAATCTTTCTCTCTTCAGACAATTTAAATCCCTGAGGGGTGCCACTGATTCATTTTTATGTAAATTGAGCAAGGCTTAACTGAGGAGTAATAATTATCCACACACATACACGTTTATTCAAGTTGTACTAGGTACAGTTTGTGGTACTTTACTTGAGTGTTTATTTCTACATTTACCCAGACACTCTCAGGTTCCCTGTTCTTACGAAACTAGAATAAAATTATTATCTTACATTCTGTGGTATAGCTAACCAAAGCTTAGTGAAAATAAAATGCCACTTCAACCAGATACATTGAAATGCTGCTTACATTTCAGGTTGAATAACCCTACTGTACTGTTACTTGAGGATTTGTAATATGCGGTACTACTTTAAGTTGAGAAAGTCCTTGAAGGCATCACTGGTCAATAAAATAAGTTAGGTGGTTTGCATTCATTTAAAGTTCATTAATACTAACTTTAAACAGCTTATTATCTTAACTTGTGTGCTGACCGTTTCAAAGCCTTTTTCGCAGTAATACTTTACCAGCCACTTCCAAGTAGTCGTCGGATAGTTGAACATTTGTTAAGTCATGCCTCCCTGATTCAGCTGTGTGTTAAAACAGTTGTTGACACTCACGTGATTTTCAACAGAAGGATGTCAAAATCAGGTGACACTTGAGAGTTTTACAACTTTAAGGCAAGACAAAAGGCAGTGCACTTCAATAACCTTTATTTTGTTTACAGATGTATTCCATTTTGAAGTTTGAATGGGGGAGAAGGAGCATTAGTGCTATTTACAATTGGTTTGAAAACTTTTATCTCTGTACAGATTTGAACCCTGATCAATATAAACAATATATATTTTTTAAGACCTAGTGCTGTTACAAAGCGATTCTTTAAAGCAAAAAAAGGATTACATTAAATTATAAACAAATGAAAAAATAATAAAAGAGAAAATAAAAATACAGTCCGTCGATGATTAGGGAGGTGTTGCTGCTGTTAAGCACAAGACATTGTCAGCGAGTGACAGTGAACTGGCTAGAAGCTAACCGTATACACAATCATGGACTAAACACCAATATACTGTATATCAACAAGATCTAAAGTCATCATGTTCTATATAAGATTCATATTAAATATAATCTACACGTTACCTTAGTTTGGAACATTACTTCCATTGGAAAAATATAAAATAAAACAATACAACTTTGTATACATTTTAATTAATCTGATGAAGGAGCACATGCTTCCGTTGTGCAAAATGGACTTACTGTATTAATGCAGAGAGAGAGAATAAAGGAAAGAGTAAGAAGCGAATTAAGACGAATAAGGAACAATTTCATTCCGAGCTAATTTCCCTGCTCAAGAGCAATTTGTCATAGAGATCCTTCACAACACTGTTAGAAAAGAAGCACAATGAGCCTTTCCTCACAGAGAGGGGATGGTGCATCAGGGAGGGAAGGTAACTGACATGACGTTTCATTTTTTTACAACACTGGGCAGTCAGTAATATGCATGGACTGTCAAAACACAGTCACAAATGTCATGGACAAACAAATAACCAAAACAACACCACCAACACTGGTTGTTTGTCTATTTGTCTGTTTGTTAGGCTTTGTTTGGCTAAGAATATGACGAGTGAAAGAGTAGGATGCATCGGTCTCTACAGCGCCCTGCAGACAAAAAGGAATAACTTCTCTCTTGTGACCTTTAAGGGCAGATGAGGGCAGTAAAAAGGACACCGGTGTGTCTATATATGTGTGTTTGTGTGTCCTGGTTTGTGTTTTCTGATCAGGCACGTCCTAAGTCTGCTGCACCGAGGGAGATCACACAAGCACATATGGTAGGATGTGTATACAGGATGTCATAGTGTGTGTATGTGTGTGTGTGTGTGTGTGTGTGTGTGTGTGTGTGTGTGTGTGTGTGTGTGTGTGTGTGTGTGTGTGTGTGTGTGTGTGTGTGTGTGTGTGTGTGTGTGTGTGTGTGTGTGTGTGTGTGTGTGTGTGTGTGTGTGTGTGTGTGTGTGTGTGTGAGTGAGTTGCTAGTGGTTAAAATTGTCAGCGGTCTGTATGAGAAAACAAGGCAACACACAAAATTGGGCACTGCATTACTATGACAACCAGCTGGAATGAGGAGCCAGTTAGTAAAGGTCTTTTGACACACTGGCCAAGGGGGGCTAGACAAAGTGTGTGTGTCTATTGCTTGTATGCGTGTGTACAAGTATGTTGCAGAAGGCTTAAAAAGGTGTGCATTAAGAAAAAAAAGGGAAAAAACACATGCAAATCCAGTTTCTTCCACACATTTTCAGTTATGACAACAAATCAAGTACAACAAAGGAATCAACTCTATTGTTAATCAATTTCCTGCTCTCAACTCTGTGTCCTGAATCAGCCAGAGCCTGCTGTCTTTGTGTGTGTGTGTGTGTGTGTGTGTGTGTGTGTGTGTGTGTGTGTGTGTGTGTGTGTGTGTGTGTGTGTGTGTGTGTGTGTGTGTGTGTGTGTGTGTGTGTGTGTGTGTGTGTGTGTGTGTGTGTGTGTGTGTGTGTGTGTGTGTGTGTGTGTGTGTGTGTGTGTGTGTGTGTGTGTGTGTGTGTGTGTGTGTGTGTGTGTGTGTGTGTGTGTGTGTGTGTGTGTGTGTGTGTGTGTGTGTGTGTGTGTGTGCGTGTGTGAGAAGGGGGTAAAAAGAAATAGAGAAGGGTGTGCACGTGTTTGTCTGTATGCATATGACAGGCTCCAGGACAGGGGACAGACTCATTAGGTCCAGGATGTTGAGGGAGAGATCGGATGAGAAGGATGGAGGGCTGGCGGCGGTGGTGTGTATTTACAGAATGACACAGCAGTTACTCTCCCCGGTCTTCTCTCTATTCCTCTGACCTGAAAACACACACACACACACACATCATCATCATCATCATCATCATGAAAAACCCTGGCATACAAGGTCACCATCAAACAATATGCTATGGCCAATCAAATGCATGCAACCATGGACATCTCTGCAGCATGACAACATTTAATTAAAAAACTTATTTGAACCAACATTTCTCTTACCAAACATTATGCCTACTGCGAATTGATAGTTGCATTAGACCATGTTCAACAAAACATTGATTAATTGTACACCCCTTCCTTGCAAACTGACTAAAAAGGGGAAAACATGGCTCTATTTGTAGTGTGCTACATGTTGTGGAGCGAGTAACCACAGTAACCATTTGTGCTGCTATTTATTTAAATAACTTACCATTGCCCTTTAATATTTCTTCCACAGAGGACATGTTTTCTTCTGGGGTTAACATGGGGTAATTATTTATTTGACCTTACCTTGAGTTTATCTTACCCAGAATGCATAGCAAACTGTGGATAGTCAATAAATGTAGCGTGACCATAAATGTCCCTCTGATCTCTGCCTATTGTTAGGTTGAATCAGTGCCTGTTCTAAACACACAATCAGCTTCTACTACACAAAAAAGGAGACCAGTCAACTAATATGATTTATATCAGCTGTGCATTGTACACAATGTGCTGTATCTTGGAGATACCCTTAATGGAGCCAATTATTTGCACTGGTGACTGTTCCTTAAACAGAAGCCATGTGTAGAGATAAATAATGTCTGGGAGCGGAACGATTAAAGTGGCTCAGCGTGTGAAAAGGCCTACTGAAAGGAAAGGAGGGCTTGTTACCTTGGGAATTTGGCTCAGGCAAAGTCTCTCTGGCAACTAAATGCATCACTGTGGTCTTCCCCAAGGGCAGTTTGAGAGCTACAGGGGAGAAATACACAGAGAGAGAGAGAGAGAGAGAGAGAGAGAGAGAGAGAGAGAGAGAGAGAGAGAGAGAGAGAGAGAGAGAGAGGTTATTCAGTGAGCTACAGCATGTCTGTCTTTGTTGCAGAATAATAATCTCTTGCAGGTAGCGAAGCAATTCAATTATCCCCTCCCCCCCATCCCCTGAGTAACTAAATTCACTGTTGAAATAACTCAGCATGCAGCAAGCAAAGACAGTTTTAAATTATTTCACTTCCAATCAATAAAGATGATATAAAACACTATGTTTTGTTTGGTTACATATTGTGATGATCTGATCATATGTTACTCATGTAACACATTTTAAAATCAGCTATTCACAGTTTTATTTATATATACATCAACTCTTGAAGTATAGGAACAGAGCGATTTCTTTTAACATCACTGCTTCTATATGTATTTATGGCCTTGTGTTAAACAGTCATTTAACCACAGCCCAATGTCCTATTTTGAACTTTATGAAAACCCAAAAATAATGTATTTTGATTACTTGTAAATCCCAAAACCTGCTTATTTATACCATGAAATCTGCCTTCACACACGTGGTTCTGTCTATGTTTATATTTCAAAATATAAACATCTACTCGTTCTTTTGGCTCGACTTTAAGAGGATTCTGTGTGGACGTGCAAACGCGTTGAGCCAACGACAAGGGAATTATCAGATAAATGCAGTAATGGGATGAGTGTAAAAGGGTCAGGGACGGCCATAACCCCATTAACAACACAGAACACCAGTCAAACCAAAATTGGGTTAAGTAGACTAAAACGCCTGAAAGCCAGGGAGAAGTGAAGTGGGCTGCACTCCTCTTTTTCTCTTCACTTTTCATTTTGATGCCCCCCTCCCTTCCTGTCTCTTTGTTGTGCTGTTTGAGGTCTACTCTAACGCCAGTCTTGCCCCCTTCCTGACCACTCTCTTTCCCCTCTTTTTCTCTATTTCCTCTCTCCTCCCACTCTCCGTCAAAGCAGGCTTGTCCGGAGCACTGAGGTACCTCTGTTCTGCGGCTCAGGAAAAAAGATGAGAACAGCAAAGAACTTTCCAGCAACACACTGCTGTGATTTTGTGTCCATGTCTATGAGCACTTTTTATTTTGGGAGGTGTACTTTCTGTGTTTTCTCACCTCCTAGTGTTACGTTGCCGTGCAGAAAGCGGCCCTGGTAGATCAGCCTCAGGATGATAGGACTGCTGACCTGCTCTTCCTCCCAGTCTGAAAGAAAAAAGGGGCAAAGAGAGAGTTAAAGAGAGAAATCAACAAAGAGAAAAACAGGAAACACGCTTCATATATTTTCTTCACTCTGCTTATATCTTCTAAGTTTTCTTCCTGATTGCCATTGCAAGTTTGTTTGTCTTGATTGCCATTTATTTAATCTATTTCCCATAAATCATCCTTATGTAATCTATCATCTCTAAACTGAGAACATGCAGGTTCAATAAAGACATTTCACAACCTTTTTTATTGCTACCTGTAAAAACCACAAAATAAGTTTCTTATTAAACATTGCTAAAATGTTGCCAATCTCTAGTTTAACAAAAGGACACGAGGGGTTATGAGCTGTTATAGCTGAGTTAATTCAGTGGATATGCATCAACAGTGCAATGAAAAGGAATAATTGCATGGAGAGAGAAAAAAGACCACCAACAACCGCAGTGAAGTTATTTTTAAATCACTTTAAAGCCTTTATTTGAAATCATTACATGCAGAATGTATAATGTGTGGGCTTTGTGGGATGCATAACCGAATGTGAGAAAGAAGGAAAGCAACAGAGGAACAAGGGGTGTGGCCTGGGAAGAGCTACAGACAAAAGTGAAGAAATAAACCCGAGAGCAAACAGTGGGGGGAGTTGCACAGCAGCAGCGTCTGGCCACCAGATGTTGGTCTCCATCTAAACGGAGGGTGTTGGTGCTTACAGTCTCACAGGGTTCAGATCTGTTGACTGGCAGGAACACTGTGTGATCGGACAGGACTGGAAGGGAAACTGCTCTTGTCAAGGAGGATATGAATCCACCAGTAAAGTTTATAGTGTTTGAATACTTCTCTAAAACTAGACTACATTCACAGCAATAGGTGTTCAGGTGTGAAGGAGTGAGATCGGTTGTATCAAATTATTTGTAATACTGTTGCAATTAGGGAGTTACTGCAAATCGACATTCCTGTATGCAATGATAAGCGTGCGGAAAGGAGGAGCACACAAATGACTCTTAACCAAAGAGTCATTCCCACACTGCTCTATAGAACTGCATGTAAGTAATAAAAAGTGGGTTTGAATGTGATCTCAGCTCTCTGGATAAGCGAACCAGCTGCTTGTATCTTTGTCATAGAAAACACAGCCAGGATGAGTCAGATCACCTGGTTTCCAAGAGCATTAGCAGCTAATTAGTTAGCAATTACACTTTAAGCAAACACACTGGAACTATGCTTCTGCAATAACGTGATTTATTACAAAATAACACCAATATAGGACAAAGTGCACATAGTGTTTTCTTACTGGAAAGCTCATGCATTTGATGGGTTGAAGAGACAAGGCGAGTTTAAATATTCTATCACTGAAAGCCTGGTGTCAAAACAGACGCCCTTGATTATTGTTTTACAACCTCTACACCGGCCCAACCCTATGGAGGAGGCTTTGGGGAAAATAAAGAAATAATAGTGATGAGAATCACAAATAAATCATTGTCTGATCAAAGAGGAAGAAATATGTGGATCACCTAAGGAGGGTTTTATTGCCTTCACCTTGGGACCACACATGTTGATGTAACTGCTGCTACATCTTCATCAACTGCCATTGCCAGTAGCAAAGACAGGATATTTAGATGGAGCTGCTACTCACCCATCGGCCAGTTGTCATACACATGTTTGGCAATGTCCGCTGCTGAGTCGTTGGGAGAGAAGAGGAACTCTTTCGTCTTCCCGCTGACTAAAATGAGCCGCAGGTTTATCTGGAAAAAACAAAATATGCAGGTTGGACTCAGTCATGTCAGGAAGCATACAGGTTCAAGAGAGGTAATTTAATAGGACACGGAGGAAGGATATAAGGACCCTGAGGAGTGTCCCTCTGCTGGATTACCTCCCTTCTGTCTCACAAACTTCCTCCTACATTTTTTCTCATGCCTCCAACACTCTGTTTCTTTGTCTTTAGTTCACAATTCGGTTACTTTGACAATTCCCAAGGCAGATGTTTTGCTTTGAAATGTTCCTTTGTCTGAGGTTGAAACTTGATGTATACTTTATTCACCCGTGTACAAAACAAAAAGCATTGTTCACTATAGTCACCCAGGTTTAAATAGCATCTGATTTTAGAGGGTACATTCTCCAATTAAATAATCTTTTTTTTTCTGTATCACATTTTCAAGGTTGTTGTACTGGGTAAGAAGTACCCATTAAAAGCTTCGGGCATGCAGGCATACAGTATAAACTAAGATTCTGATCATTTATGAATGAGACTGTGGGTTATATTTGTAATTTCGACAAAACCAAACTTGGCTCTCACTGCGTGTAAAAAGCCCACAAAACACAAACAATTAGCTGAAATACTACAGGCTGTTAAAATGTGTAACCTGCCACAAATAGCTTATCTCAATAGTCAGTGGTGACAGCCAAGTGGAATAATAAATCACAAATAGTGTGAGACTAATGCTCACAGTGTCCAAGTCCTCTTTCAGCTACTGAACAGCACCCCAAGAGCAGGTTGTCATTATAGGGTCTACTGCATTACTTATGTGGTGGGGGCATACTTTAAGATTACTGAAACAAACAACTTTGTACAAAACAGCACAGTATAAGCTGGCTGTATTTTATCAAAAATCATTTTAAATAAAGAGAATAGGGAATCAAACAGAATCTATTTAAAGGAGATAAGAGGATTTTGAGAGATGAGGAGGGCAACAAGGACTTCAAACTGTTCAGTGAGAGCTGGAGGTGAGTGAACTTTAGCTAAACGTCACATCTCTGTGTGCACCTCTCACCTTAAATCACTTATTTTTTTCATCTGATGATTCAATACTAGGTTAACAGTTTGGTTAATAAATTCCCTTAAAATCCAAGATAATGTTGTTTGTTTTGTCAGTCTATAAGCCTAATATAATCTGTTTTATATAATATTTAACAGAAAAAAGCTGATATTTTTAATATTGGAGGCTAAATAAACGTTTTTTTGCTTTAAAAAAATATTATAAAGGTTGATTGTTTATCAAAATAATTCGTTTTACTGTCAAAGACTAATTAAGCTCCTAATCATAGTAAAGGTTAAGATGAATACATTTCATGAATTAGCTTTTTGCATTTAAAACCATTAAATGCATCAATGGTCAGAGTTTATCTCTCGACTGGCTCGATGTGTTTAGCACATGTACAGTTTTCCTTTAAGAGCCACAGCAAAGCTCTGTGTGTTTGATTTAGCTTTATATATGTGTCTAGCCTGCAGTGCATGGCATAAGCACGTGTGTGTCATTGTTTCTAGTGTGTGTCCATGTGCAGCGCGTCTGTTGCCCAGTCTGCTGAGCGACACACACACACACACACACACACACACACACACGTAGACACAAACACTCGCACACAAAGTGATGTAACAGAGCAAACACCGACAGATTGAAACTGACATCTCTGTAAGCACGTTATCAAATCAGATTATAGGTTTAAGACTTAGATGAGAGATGAGACTTTTTGAGCTTCTATTTTAGTTTTTATTTATATGCATCATAATATTGAGGATCAACCTGATATAGAGCTGCAGTATTTCGTGGACTTATCGATTAGTTGATCCACAAAACTACTCCGGTAATCAATAAATTGTTCAAGTAACTTTTCATGAGTTTTGGAAATGCAAGTCACTTTACCTGTAGTAAATACAACCGCCTTTAATACAAGCAAAACCTGAGAAACACTGGATGAGATGAAGACGTAAAATAATGAGGAAACACGCAGAGGTAGCAGAAGGTCTTCCTTCACCCCGTCTCCACACCTGGTCGTTACCATGGTGTTACTATGACGACAGCCAGTGGTGGGTGGCTTAACCTGATAACACCTACCAGATAGCTCCACCCCTCCTCCCTTCTGCCTCCTTACCGTTTCCTACAGTGTCACATCACATTGTCTTCCTCGCCTTGCAGCAATCTCCGCATCCCCTCCCTCCCCCACTCTGTCTCTCTCTCCCCCACTCTGTCAATCTCTCGCTCTGCACAGCGTTCAGTGGAGGGTTTGTACAAGGCCTGAATAACAAAGAAGACTGAACTACAGTAGCTTCAATTAAACAACATAAACTCAGCATTCCTCTCCCCATCATTAACCCTGCACAATCTCTTTATTTGCTTCTCGCCCCTTCTCCATCTTTCTTTGCTTCCTCTACTCTTTCAGGTGATAGGTCATTTACTTCCTAAAAACAGGTGACATATATAACCCTTAATGGAAAGACACATAAATACAGATGCTTTCAGACAAGGTGCAAAGATCGAGAATGATGTCATTTGTATTAAATGGTGAACTACGGCCTTCATAGTCACCAGCTTTAATACAGGGGGTACTAGTCACCAGCACCGTTAAAACTCAAATAGATAAGAAACATTCAGGATCATTGCCAGGAAACACTGAAGCTGTTCTATTGGTTAACGGCAGGCCAACACAAGGACACTTTGTTCATATTTGTGTCTTGTAATCTGTGTCTGGACAGGTGAGCTTTTAACATCCATTTTCCGTCTCTTTCGTCCCTTCAGCATGTGATTGTGATTTTAACTGAATCAAGGCATTGGATATCTCCTGCTCTTCTCCCTCTCCCTCCCCCTTCTCCCTGGTGGTCCATGTGCCTTCTTTCTCCCTTGACTCTCTTCCGCACCGGGGCTGATAATGAGGTTTCACTGTCAGCTCAGGGATGTATATTCAATTGCTGTTTATATTCTGTAGAACACACACAACAGCTCCAGGTATTGGGGGGGAGCATTGTTTCAAGCATTCATGCATAACCATAACTATACAGAACATACACATATCCGCAGGCAAACCGCCAGTTACTCGCGCTTCACAAATAGCACGTACTAGCTAACAACCAGTCTCTCATGATGCCAGACAAGCTGAAGGTTTCACCAGTTTGCAGAGCTTGGAGAACTGCAAGATGTCAGATTGTTTGTAAAAGGAAACATCATGGTGCCCCAGCTTCTATTCATGTCCACTTCTGAAAAGAAATGGAATAAATGAAACTACTTGTGTATGAAAGTGGTGACACAGCTTCCTGTCTCCACTGCAGACATTCAAAAACATGCCTACAATAATGTGGCCCTGCTGCCAAGTCGTGCCATAGTATAAACATGTGAAGTAAGCAAACCCTCTCGGCTAAACACTGTTTGCACACGGTGGAGAGCAGGAAATTCAATGCCATCTATAATTATTCCTCCTTGAGTACCACTCTCAAATCTTTCTCAAGGCAAGTGTGTGTGTATGTGTATGTGTATGTGTATGTGTATGTGTGTGTGTGTGTGTGTGTGTGTGTGTGTGTGTGTGTGTGTGTGTGTGTGTGTGTGTGTGTGTGTGTGTGTGTGTGTGTGTGTGTGTGTGTGTGTGTGTGTGTGTGTGTGTGTGTGTGTGTGTGTGTGTGTGTGTGTGTGTGTGTGTGTGTGTGTGTGTGTGTGTGTGTGTGTGTGTGTGTGTGTGTGTGTGTGTGTGTGTGTGTGTTTATATGTGCTTGTGTTTATAAGTACATTAAAGAGTATTGCTGCTCTTTAGACCCTCTGCAGCAGTCAACAAATTATAGAGTGGGAAGCCTTCCTGTGGGAATATATTAGAGCAGCTTTATACGTCGTCTGCACAGTAAGGTTATCCGCTGCTGTCAGTGCAGATCCCTGACTGTATGAATGAGTTTAAGAGAGGAGGTTGGTGATTATCCTGACTGGAGTCTGTTTAAAACAAGCAGCCCGGATCCAGCAGCCAGCCTGCTTTAACTTGCTGATTAAATCTGGAGAAAATTCGACTATAAACTCAAGAATGTAGCTATAAGCCGCAATTTAAGAAAACAAGTCCCACATGCATTATCAGTCGCCTATTTTATAGATAATTACTTATTTTCTTTCTAGCAAGGCTGCACATTTGAATGAATATTAAAATGTGTAAAATAGAAAACATAATAGGCTTGTTGGACAAACTGTAAACAAAGCCAACGAAAAAGAAGAAAAACAGCAGCCTGAAAGACACATCCCATTTGTTTAATTAGCCAAAACTGTGTCAATAAAACAGCTTTGCAAGCTTTTAGTGATTTTGAAAACACAAAAAGAGCAAGTGCAATGATTAGCCCCTATTAGCACACTCATTCTGTCATGGGGCCATTGTTTCCTTTAATTAAAAACACACTGAGAAGCGTGTTTTTTCAATGTGTGCTGTAGTCTGAGCTACATTATCTCACATTTTACAATAACCAGCAAGTTGACCATATGTACTACTTATGGCGCATTTTCAAGTGCGGAGCGCGGTTTCCGTTTTGGTTGCGTTTCCACTAGGCGTAGTTCCGGCCAGAGCCATATAATAACAAGAGTTACGACATCTCCGTTCACTCCAATGGACCAGTTTTTTACAGCAATGGCGGATCATGGATCTGCGGCTAGCAGTCTATGGTTGCAGCATAATAATAATAATAATAATAATAATAATAATAATGGGTTCCATTTATAAAGCACTTCATATTTGATTTCAAATCCCGAAGCGCTACATGTAGTGAGCATGAACAGACCGTTCGTGGTGGACTTTTGAAGGTAAGAAGACGTTTAAAGATTTATATTGCGGATATTATCAGAACATATGAATCAAATTAACTATACATGTGTATTAAAGGATGTTAGTGGATTATCCCTTCAATCAGTATATTTAACGTTTACAGATAACAGATTAGGCTAGGATACCGGATAAAGTTAGCAACACACGTTAACCACGAACAGCCTATTAATCCGTTCTCCTAATGTTATTTCCTCCAACGTTGTGGAATTAGAGAAAAGGGGCTTCTTAACGTGCTTTTATCCGGGTGGAGGGAGTTACATATGTGTTAAATATAACATTGGGGCGTGTGATTGTAGTGGGTGGAGGTGGTGAAATGAGCAGTGATGTGCGGTGAGGTTCATGGCTGGTGAGGCACTGACTCTTTTAGAGTCCGATTTACAAAAATTATATTTTGACCTTAATCGAAATATTCGGTTATTTTCAAAAGCTTTTTTAGTCTGATGCTTCGATTCATTTTAAACAGACCGTTCAACAAAAGGATACCCAAAATCTAAATATTGGATTGTTCTTTCTTAGTAAGATCCCATTTTCATTACAATTGGGGTCTTACCTTGACTTGAAGATGAAGTCCATGCTATCCTTCTGGACAACAATCTCTATTACTTTTTTGTAAAAGTCCTCCTTATCTTCCTCTAGTTTCAAAAGTCTAGTTTGTTGTTCGCGTCTACCGTCTCTGCATAGAATAACAGTAGCAACAAGAACCTGTGGGCGCACTTGCGCCCCCTTCAGTGCGGCAGAGGATATGGCTGCCTCCCCTGGTGCTTTTTTCATTGCCGTTGTATGATGAGACCAGCGAGCCTAAATATCATACGTGAAATAAGTTATAGTTAGAGACTATGGATGGCGAGGATAAATGTAATAAAGGGATCTACAAACATTACATTGGTGACATACAGTGAGATGGTGCATGCATGCGCTTAGGGCCCGCGCTCCAGCCAGTTTCTGTGGGGTGACGCATTCTGAGGTGAGGCAGATCTCATCTGTGCCTCACCTTACCCCACAGTAACTGGCTTGAGCGCGCTCACAAAATAATTGCCCGCGTTAAATTAGTGCCCGCGCTCCAGCCAGTTACTGTGGGCTTACGAGAGGCAGAGCTCATCCCTGCCTCTCTTCTCATCGCGCCCCGTAGTTGTAGCGGAGCTCGGCAAATTTGCTGATTTTGACTATAAAAAGCGATTGGAATCATACATAAATCACATTTACAACACAGATCAGTGGAGACATTTTATTATTATTACTATTTAGTTTTTCTTTAGTTGTTTTTCCGTTACATTGGAGTATGACAGGTGAGGCTCTGATTGGAGCATCCCCAGGCAGCACAGCAAACCATGGGGGAGACTATGCCAGGACAACACGGAGGAAAAGGCACAGACAAACCGCATGATATGCTATTCAATGTTTATTGAATTCCATTTATTTACTGTCAGTTAACAATCATTGATAGGCACCTGTCGGTCTCCTGTCCTTTCTGAAAGTCATAAAGATGACATTACTCATTTAGATTACTTATGTCCTCAATTACCAGGGGATTACTGAAACCACCATGAATTAAAGAAATGGTAGAAATCTAATCTGAATTTTGAAGCCTTCCTTCCCTCCCTCTAAATATATCAAACATTAGGAAGTGATGCTCCTGACTACCATTCAAGTTTAAGAAGATAATATTTGTTTTAAACAATTCAAAGCAATAAACAACAGCAACAGGCTCTTTAACCAAGGCAACGTTAGCCTAACATGTATATGTTAACAGGTAAGATAGCTGTTCACACTATGTATATTTTCTGCCATTTTATTTCTATTTGAGATGTTTACATTTTCGATTGTTTAATTCTAGTCTTTTAACTGTCTTATGTACAATGCCTTGTCTTTTGCTGCTGCAAAGCAAACATTTTCCAAATTGGTATCAATAAAGTACTTCTTATTTTATCTTAATCCTCAAATATTAGCAAATTTTACTTTTTCAAATATTGATGTAACTACATACACATCGATATGTTGTATAAATATTGTAAATCAAAACCTTTATTCGCTACTTATTACCAAAAATCGTAGTTCTATCTCCGGTAATCATGCATTCAAATGTCCCACCACGAACTTCCAGGGAACTATTGAGTCTCCCTGAACCACTTGACGATCAAGCATTTTGGACTTCTGTTGTCGTAACTCTTCTCATTATATGGCGCTGGTTCCGGCTAGCGGGTACTTTTTCACAGTTTTCTGGCTCTCCAAAATTGAGGTTCTTTCCGGGCCAACAACCGGGCTGAGTATGTTAAACTAGTGAGAGAATCTACAACAAAATGAACATATTTTACCGTGATTTAATTGTAATACACGTTTCAAAATGATGCCGAAGTAACAAAATACAGATACCGGTTAGTAAAAACCATGAATTAATGCTTTGACAAGTCTGCAGACAAGACGGCAGGGGAAAAACCTTTTAAAATGCGTGTTGTCTAAATGGAGATCGGCTAAGCTAACGTTGTATATGCTCTGACCGTCCACACTCACAATAACGGCCTATACAGACATAAATAAACCAGCGACTGTATTCTCCATGACACAGACAGTCTGTGGTTTGTACTTCTTTAAATTGTGTCTAGTTTCTGAACAGATATGAGGAGCTGTGAGCTCTGAGTGCTAACAGCTAACGGCTGATGTTGTTTTTGTGTTTCGCATTGAAGATGACGTCACGGCTCCGCCTACACTGCGTTACTATAGTTACTACTAGTGATGGCGAGATGAAGCCTTATGAAGCTTTGAAGCTTTCCAGCCAATTGGTTCGCAAAAGGGTTCATCTCATGAGGCTTCATTTGAACCATTTGAACACAAACCCCCTGTTGGTCAAAGTGTGTAAAACAGGCAGATTGGACATCTCAGATTGGACAGTGTGCTCTATCTCATACCGAGTTCCCAATGAGTAAAGCCTTAGAATAACTCTAAACAACGAACATTAAATCATATTTTCATATCAACAATATTGTATTTATTCCAGTTGAATGATTGTGATTGAAAAGCCTAAAGAGGCTGGTAAACATTGCAAAGAGGGATTTGTATTCCTTAATAATATTCGTAAACTTAACCATGTTGTAGCCTGAGAAAGGCTAAACCACTATATTATCTCATTTAGCTGTAGCTTTTATAAACAACAAAAAATAAGTATTGTTCAGTCGTTGAACCAGGGACCCTGCGGTTGTGAGTCAACTGCTTTCCAGCTGAGCCACAGCACACTCACTGATTCCGACTAAAAACACTGCATGATATTTATTCCTGTATTTATTCATGTTTTTGTTCCTACTTTTATTTATGCTTTTATTCATTTATACTTATGACATGTTCCGACCTCTATATAAGTGAGGGTCTGAGCTCTCTTAATTCCATCGTGTCACCGGGCCCGGGTAGGAGGGGTAATATGGTTCTTAATTATTATACATCCATGGGTAATATGAGCGTTGTGGTTCAACCAGGGTTCAACCGATCCGAATCGCTTCGTGAAGCAGTCACGTGGTATCGACAGGCAGCAAGGCTTCGTTTGTCATCGGTGACGTCACTGGCCCAAAACTATACAAGCCTCGATACATGCTTCACAAAAAGCTTCGGGGATTACTCGACACACGCTCCGAAGCCTCGGCGCAATACGTAACATCACTAGTTACTACCCCAGTTGCTAAACTGTAATGGAAATGCAGCATAAAGTGAGCCTGGCCTACCAAGGCCTAACTATACCGTACTAAGCCGTGCGAGGCCCTGCAGTGGAAATGCCACATTAGTGTACTTCACTCAGGGTTCTTACACCTTTTCCAAAGTCAAATTCAAGCACTTTTCAAGCATTTTCAAGGTGCATTATCCAGCTTTTCAAGCATCTTACAGCTGTTGTAAAATACATATTTATATACACATACTCAAATGATTATTTCCCTACCTCACATTAAATCAGATGTTCTTTATGCTATAAACAACAAAATGTGTGTTTCGTGATAGCCTTCTACACGAGGATGAAAAATTAAAGAAAAGAAAACTAAGTTTAATATTTCAAAATTAGTGATCTGTACGTAGACTGGGCCTCCCATATAACCTGGCTGAGCCGATATACAACAATCAGCCAAATAACTTTTCAATACATTATTGATTAATTGTTGAGGTACTTTTAGGTTGGTAGTGAACGCAAGTCAGAGCTACATGGTGTACTTCTACTCCACTGCAGTTCAGAGGTACATGGTGTACTTCTACTCCACTACAGTTCAGAGGTACATGGTGTACTTCTACTTCTCTACAGTTCAGAGGTACATGGTGTACTTCTACTCCTCTACAGTTCAGAGGTACATGGTGTACTTCTACTGCACAACAGTTCAGAGGTACATGGTGTACTTCTACTCCACTACAGTTCAGAGGTACATGGTGTACTTCTACTGCACTACATGTATTTAACACCTTTAGTTACTTCACAGATGTGGATGAATGATGTGAAATATAATCAAGTGTTAAATCAGACTTGAGTTCCACCTGGAGTAAATCCACAAGCTCCCCTGCAGTCTACAAAGTCATTCAGACTAGCTGCACCTTCACCAGCTCTGAGAACACTTTCATGATCAATCATTATAAAACATATCATATATATTATTCTGAAATGGACCAATCTGCACAATCACTACTTTTACTGTCGCTACTTTCACTATATTTTGATGAGAATACTTTTCTATTTTCACTTGAGGAACATTTTGAATGCAGGACTTTTACTGTAACAGAGTATTCCTACACTCTGGTACTTCTACTTTTACTAAGTACAAGATCTGAGTACTTCTACTTTTACTCAAGTACAAGATCTGAGTACTTCTACTTTTACTAAGTACAAGATCTGAGTACTTCTACTTTTACTCAAGTACAAGATCTGAGTACTTCTACTTTTACTCAAGTACAAGATCTGAGTACTTCTACTTTTACTCAAGTACAAGATCTGAGTACTTCTACTTTTACTCAAGAACAAGATCTGAGTACTTATACTTTTACACAAGTACAAGACCTGAGTACTTCTACTTTTACTCAAGTACACGATCTGAGTACTTCTACTTTTACTAAGTAGAAGATCTGAGTACTTATAATTTCACTACAAGATCTGAGTACTTCTACTTTTACTCAAGTACAAGATATGAGTACTTCTACTTTTACTCAAACAATATCTGAGTACTTGTACTTTTACTCAAGTACAACATCTGAGTACTTATTCCACCTCTGGTAGCGTATTAGCCTGAATTGTAGCCACAAAATCACGCAGAGCTGCATAAAAATAGACTCACAATGGTAACAAGTGGAAAATAATATTTACAAATGTGTACAATGATTTGTAGGTAATGTTGACTACTCAAGACACCTGACTTATACATCTTCAAAGGAAGACTGTGTTCATTCTACAATTACATGGGATTAAAACAAAATGTAGTTTTACTTGTATAATACTTCAATTTTATATAAAAGACAGTTTATTTTCATCTGTTTTCAAATAAACAAAGTATTGGCTTTCAAAATATTAAACTTGTTTCGGCAAATTCAGATGATAAATACAACTTTGAAGCTTCGGCATAATTACAAGCGGAGAACGGACTAATTTAACGTCACAGCAAGCATAACAACAGCCGGTGTTTCTTGTGAGTGTTTCCCCGGTACACAAATGCAAAAATACACAAACACACTCGCGAGCTTCCCCAGACCAGTAATACAAACGAAAATGTGTCTTCGGGTCAATGTGACTGATTTCGATAGAGCAAGTCACATTTGGTTTAGGCACGAAACATACTACCAGTAGAAATACATTGCTTTCAAAATCGCTCTGTGTCGAATCAATAGATTATATTTCATGACTATAACACGAAATGCCGTGAGTGCTTCATCCTCTGAACACCACACGATGGCGACTGTAACGCACATACCATAGGTACGCTCCTCTGAAATGATTGTCCCCTGCAATTATTATTATCCCTCAATCGAGTTCGCTATTCAGCTAGCTAACGTTAGCTTAAATAAATGTAACATGCAACGTTAGCCTAATCTAAAATGCTCTTCTACGGCGTACCTTTCATGTTGCTCGTCAGCGCAGACTCTCGCATCGTTATTTGTTGCAAACTTTGCAGGAGGCTACTCGTGGGCTTGACCCTACTCTTAGCCATGGCTTGTATTGGTCTTCTGCTAGCCAACGCTCGTTGAAACGGCAACCTCCTGGCACACAGTCATCTATCACTCATCAGAATGCCCAGGTCACTTGCAGGTCGCGCGCATAGCGCGGGAAGGCCGCAGCGGAGCTGTTTTATGTAGAAGCGAAGCAATTCTTTTCTTTTAATCTAAAAAGCGAACTATTCAGTCAGACAGCAATTTATTGTTAAAGTAAAGTATTTACATTTTCAAGCACTTTATCTCAATTTCAAGCACCATTCCCAAAATTCAAGCACTTTCCCAACCTTGAAAACAACACGTCAAATTACAAGCATTTTCAAGGATTTCAAGCACCCGTACGAACCCTGTTCACTGCAGACAGCTTAGGGATGCCACAGAAATGTTCACTGCAGTTCAGATCTCCAAATAAACAGTAGGACCTTGACCCGGCTGAAGTTTGTTTATTATTAACTTTATAGGGCACTTATCTATAAGGTCTAGTGCAGTGGTTCTCAACTGATGGGTCGCGGACCCGTTTCGAGTGAGTCGCGGATGTGTGAGTGAAAAAAAAAAGTACCGGAGGCGGAGACCATAAACGGTTTGGAAAACTTCTGTCACGTAGTGCTCATCTTCTCAATAAAACATCTTTGCTGATGTTTTTTCGAGTCTTCTGGCCAATCAGAATCAAGATTGTTGCCGGAAGTCCCCACGGAGAATAACTTTGCGGTAGAACTCTTCTTTATACATCCATGGGTACAACTTCAGATAAAAATGAACACATAATGAAATATGACCCCCGGTTTGATGATTGACAGGTCACAGAACAATGGGAGCTATCTACCCTTACCCACAATTTAAAGTAAGTCACACAGACTATCTCCTCTTTACTCTTCTCGCGGAGAATCCCCCCAGACCCCCCTGCTGGGGTTGGGTTTTCAGCATGTGTGCCTTTTTATATAGTTCAGCTTTGATTCCATCATCTCATTAAACCTTTTCTAAAAGCATACTTTAGTTCTGTGAAGGGATATAAGGGATATGCACTGTACTTCACTTGTATTAATATTGTATGCTGAAAAGCATATACATTACAGCACGTTTTTTTGTTGAATAGATTTGATTGCTTCAAAATGTTGGGTCGCGATGTATTGACCAAGTGAAAAGTGGGTCCCGAGGCCTGACCAGTTGAGAACCACTGGTCTAGTGTGTCATGGTCTGTTTTGGCCTACTTAACCAACACCTTGTATTACATAACACGCACCATATGCAAAACATTAGGTATCTGCTGTTTCCATGATGGACAAAGGTTGGAGTGTGAGTCAACAAGTGAGGTGTTACTACTGCAACGTACAAGGAACTGACCGAAAGCTGCAGAGTGAAAACAATTACCAACAAAAAGCTGCTGTTCTTAAGACAAAAATAAATATACAATCCGACTGGTCAAGTTTATTCCAACACTGCCGACTATACCAATGGTCATGCTCTGATGGTTGTCATGCCAACACGTTTGGAAACCAGGGAGCTAGTTATTCATTGGTGGCGTTTACTCATGCATGTTCCGATATCATATCAAGTAATCAAAATAAGGCACCATGATATTATAACAATTCAAGCTGGTCTTGATGACAGGTACTTTGTTACCTATGGTAAGGTAGGATAAGATAAGATATGATAAGATGAATACATATAAATGTATTTGTGCAGTGGTCAACAATCTGTTAGAGTAGCGTTAAGTTATCGGTATATTATGTACCTGTTCTGTGTGTATTTAATGTCATATATACATTTGTGGTGGCATTTTTTTTTGGCTATGCCTCAGTGTCGTTAATATGAAACATTTATTTTTCTAGATTTAATAGATCATTGTTCTTTTTATTGCACACAATGACCAGTGTTTGCTTAAAGGCAAAAGGGCTCAGACTACAGTTAATGGCTCAGCAAAGCATTAATAGACTTTCTTGCAACATACATGACCACTCGGCAGGAACATGATGTCTGAGTTGCATTAATATTTCAACTTGGAATTTAAACATTATCTTAGATAATTAATACATTTCAGGTTTTTGATAAGTTTTTATGTTAAAGAGATTCAAATGTTCCGTTTCTAAACTAAATATACATCATTAAATACTCCACTTTAAAATGTTGAAGCTTTGAGGTTCGCTGTTAAGAAGTGGCAAAATGAGACTAAATAAATACACCTAAATATCCACACTAGTCAACCTTTAGTTTAGTGTTGGTAAAGTGACTGATGCGACGGTGCAGTTTGTTTCTATTATGAATTTGAAAATCCTAAAAATATTTTTTCATTTGTGAAGATTATCTTGCAGAACAAAACATTTAAGCATTATACACTTTTTCTTGCGGAGCTCATCGTCAGATATAATCTGAACTTCAAAGAAAACTCTTATTGGCTTTTTGTTGAGGGACCCAGTGCGATGCTAATTTTGTGGGTCGGCCTTTCAAAAACACGTCATCTCTACAGCACTCTAATAAGGCCATTAAATATTAAAGAGAGGATCTCCTGTAAGAGGGATTGTAAAGGCCACCACCACAGACCTTTATAGTTGCACTTCTGAAGTATTATGCTAACGTCCTGTGGCAGCGGCGGCTAATGGCTACATTACGGTCCTGATAGTGTTGTTAAATTAAGGTTTCTTTCCTTCATTAAAGCATTACACATCCTGTGGCGGTTATATTACACAAAGAAGCCATTATTTACAACTCCTCTGCAAGGATTAAAAACACAACTATTTAAATGTTCCTTACAATTTTACATCATTGATTTGTGTATGATGTTGTAATGTAACGCTATGAACATCATTATGCCACTGCTGCAGGTATAACTTTGATCCAGGAGAAAATGAGCGACAAAACTCCCTTCATCCTTTAGTTGCTCTCACTATCATTCATACGTCTCATTACTCAGTTACCCATCATACCTCATATCGCTCTCCAAGCCCTCGTCTTTTTGTACTGTCATTCAAACAGACCTTTCCCTTGATAAGCTGACGTCCTCATCCAAACCATGAAACCCCTCTGCTCCTCTCATCCCTCCCTCTCCTCCCCGTCACCTGCATGATAGGCAGTTTCCTGCGCTGCAGTCGGCACTGTACCTGACAGCTCTTCGCTCTCTGTCCTCTCTCTTCATCATTCTCCCTTCTGCCCGTTTACTAACAGATAACCCTTTAATCCATCAGCTGCTTCCCCTCTCTCCAGAAACAGGTAGAGCTGCTCTCATGCTGTCATCTCCCCTCCTGGTGTCTTCTATGAAAACTCACCTCGCTTAACTGGCACACACACCCAGAGCTGCATTCCTCTCTCCTGACAGATGGCAGCCTTTGATCACCCCTTCCTCATATCGCTTCTTCTCTGTGATCAGTGCCGTCACAAAGAGGTTGACACATTTACTCCGCTTTGCTGCCTCTCCCAAAACTCTACGTCTTGCTGCTTCACGTTTCAAAATAGCTGTTCAACACCCTAGGGCCATGTTAATTAACATGCCAACACTGTGATGGACTGGACCACATGCCTGGAGATGAGTTGTTGAGTTTTGAGTCTGGCTAAATATTGACATTAAAAAAGCATTTCCTCTTTTGTAGGCATTTTCGGGAACACCTGCCATGACAAGAGTGGAGAGGTTCCTGCTCAAACCACATAACCGGATCGTTTCACAATATTCTTCTTACTAACTTTTGTGAATGAGGAAGTTCGTCTGTCAGATGCCTTAGAGCAGGGGTGTCAAACTCAAATACACAGTGGGCCAAAATAAAAAAATGGGTACTAGTCGAGGGCCGGACTGGGGCAATGTTTATTGCCAAACTTATTGAAATGAACTTATTGCGCATATTAAACCCGGAACTAACAAAGCTTAAATTATTGCCTATAAAACATTAAACATTAAATAATCAGTTGCATTCATTTCTTATGGCTCTATCTGCAGCTTTTCCGGAGTCATTTCTTTTGATTACATTTTTTCACAGGCCAACAACAGCTTCGAAAAAACAATTTCCCTCAAAGAAAAAACCAAACATGCCCTGTTGTCACAAGAAAAAAAGTGCAAGAGGAAACATCCATTTAAACTCAGTGTGCTGCTCTGTGATGCTAGTTCAAGCCAGATACTTGGCATCTCATCTTCGGTGCAAGTTCATCAATGTTTGGGCTCAGCCTCTGAGCGGAGGAGATCCTCAGGATTGAGTGAAGGCGTGCGTGCCAGATCCAATAGCAATTAAAAATTATCCTGCGGGCCGAAATTAAATCCACCAAGGGCCTGATTTTGACACATGTGCCTTAGAGTTACATAAGTAGATTCCACTCTCGTATACAGTATGTTAGCCTATAAATATGAGCTATAACATGATCCTTAGTGAACTTACCGTATTGGTAAATGTATTTTTTACTTTGGAAAGAGCCAAGAGTCTTCATGTTAAGCAAAGGTAACTGGCAATTCACTTCAATATTTTCACTGATAGCGCCAACTAGGGGAGGCTCAACAGTCCCCATTTCATTAGAGAGGAAAAAACGTCCACACTAAAACACAAAAGAAAAGTGACGAACAGATAGAGAGATTAAAAAGTTGGAGGAGAGAATGAAGGCCATAAAGTCATAGAGTCATGATCACACATCACCACCAAAGTGCTGATGCTGTAGAGACAGCATGATAATGATGACCAGGTCTGATACTGACAGAGGAAACGCTGACGCTTTTGAAGGAGAGAAAGGAAATGACAGAGGGTAAGAAGGAATTCAAAGAGGATTCAAGGAAGAAACGAGGAAGGTCAGAGAGAAGCGGAAAAGAGGAAGCATGAATGTGAAATCCACTTAGTTCCTTTGGTCATCCACTAACTATTTGATATTTTACATTACACACACTTGCTCGAGTACACACAAACATGTTGTGTGCTTGCTCCAAAGGCCCGCTGGCGGAGCTGCTGGGGCTCTGCTTTTGAAGCTGTGGGCCGAGACGTGAAATTGCTCTTGCATGCTTCAATCGATTCTCCTCTCAACCCTCTGTCAGCGTCTAGACTGTCTGTCCCCCCTCTCGCAACACAAGGCAAGAGATGAGATAGGGAATGTGAAACAGGCGACATTAAGATCAGACAGAAAGAGGAATTATGTTTTCTAATAATCCCAAAGAAAATAAGCAAGAAAAGATGAAGAAATGCAGCAAGGCTGATGTTTAGCATGCTCTGTTTAGAGCAGCAAATAGCATCCCACTAGTTTGCCAGATTCAAACTGGGTGAATACAAAGGAAACGGCTATTTTTTAAACTCTTTAGGGGTCCGTTCTGTGTCTTCAAAAGGGCTCAATGGATGGCAGTTCACTTTATCCGCCTTCAGAATTATTGTAATGCTTGGACAAAGACACCCTGACATTTACACCGACCTGTGGAGGTGAGAAAGTGAGATGAGTTTGAACTTCCCTGTGAACCGAGACGGACCTTTATTGATCCCAGTAGGGAAATGTAGGTGTTTATAGCAGCAGCAGAATAAGAGGGAAGTACAGATAGAGCACATAGGATAATAAGAATACAAATATCCAATAATCCAATCAAATAAAACATGTAGTTATAGTGGTAGAAATGATTAAACTGAACAAGTGACTGTACTTAAATGTGCAGAATCAGCGTCTGTCAGCAGAGACCCTAACATGCTGCTGAGGGGCCCCCTGATGATGATGAGATGAAAGCAGCTCCGGTCCCTGACCTCCTCCATCCTACCATTAGCTCTGCAGCAGTCTTGTCTGTTTCCTCCTCCCCCCGTCACTCTCCCTCACCCCCATCCCAGGGTGTCTCACAAATGTGACTTCCGTCCCTGTGTTTGGCTAACTCCCCGCTGTGAAAGCCCTGGAGTCATGTAAAACATCCCCACGCAGTTCTCCCCCTCCCCAGAGAACTACATACTCTGTGGTGACCTCTGCCTTACCCTGCCCCCCCCCCCCCCCCTCCCTCCTGCTGTGTGTACACCCCCCCTTCTTGTTTCCTAGGTGGTCCCCAGTGATGTGCAGCGGATGCCCTGCAGTCAGGATTAACTTGATTTGGAACCTTCAAGTCGGTTTTTTAAAGCCTTTTCCTGTTTTTTTTAATCATGTCTGTATCTAAATTAAGATTTAGGATATTGAAAGAATATTTGTACACATAAATAAACTTCCCGCAATTTTTGTGCACATCTGGCAACTACGAAATGAAATAAGTCTTAAAAAATGCTGTTATGCTGAAAGTCAATTGAACAAAATGTGAGTTAAAGAATAAATGGTTAAGCCATTTACTATGCAAACATCCCACACTGGTTTCATACATAAAAGGAGCAATGTTGGTACTTTTCATTGATTTCTGATATTTTCGGAAATACAACATTTAAATTTTAATAAAAATGAACTACACAAAAAAAAAAAGTTCTTGAATAAACTTGCATTTCCTCTCTTTTTCTTTGTCTCCTGGTCAGGGTTTTAATGTGACAAATACATATAAATCAGTTCAGTTCAGTTACAAATGTATTATCATCTATCATTGTGTTGTTCCTGTTTATAATCCAGCTTGTTACTGAATTGTGAAATGGTCAGTGATTTGAGAAAAACCTTGAAAATCTAATTCCATTATAACAGAGTGAATGGTTTGCAGTCCAGCTCTGTATCTAAAGTCCAGATTATTTTTTGTTGTTGTAGATGGTTTTCACCCAATATACGAAGCAAAGCACATTGCTACACACAGGTCCCAAAATGAATTTCCTTTCTATAATAATCTTCCTTCAGATACTATATAGGCTCAGCAGACCTTTAGTGGAGAAACTGATGTAATATGTGAGAGATATAACAGACAATGAGTAGAGAGGAAAACGGCATTTTATTTTTCTCCTCCAGAAAATATTACTGCCCTGCATTCACAACTCACATGATGTGTATGTAGCAGAGGAAATGTGTGTCTACATGTGAGTGTCTGTGTGTGAGAGAGAGAGAGAGAGAGAGAGAGAGAGAGAGAGAGAGAGAGAGAGAGAGAGAGAGAGAGAGAGGCACACAGATAGAGACGGCTGGCAAGCTAGAATGCCCTCTGTGCTGGAATTCACCAGATGGCATTGGACAGAAACAACCAGGGGTAATACTAACACACACACACATATATATATATATATATATATACACACAGACACACACACATACACATACACACACGCATATTTTCTAGGGCTATTCAGGAATGAAGGAACCACGCAGTGACAGGAATAGAGGCAGGTTAACATGCAATGAAACTTGAAAGCCATTTATAACATTTCAAAGTGAAAATGTGTGATGGTAATAAATAACTTATTAGAAGTATTCAAGAGATATAAAATAATAATAATAATAATAATAATAATAATAATAATAATAATAATAATAATGATAATAATAATATTCCTAATAATAATAGTAATAATAAGTGAATGAATATAACAAACAAGGAAATTCCAATTATTATTATAATTTCTATGATTATTATTATCAATCAGCACATTATGTTGATTTAATGCTACAGCCCCAAAATAAATGATATCTTTGTGGAGCCTGCAATAGTACATTTTTGTTAAGACTTTAGCTGGGTGTGTATTAAATACCAAACTTGTGGGTATAACCATTTTATCTAGATTTACAAAATATAATGTGTCGATTGCAACACAAACTATGGGCTGAATAATTAGCAGAGTTAATTCAACAGAGAATCCATGGTTAAGACACAGGATGCCACGGTTCTACATCCACATCCAATTACAAATTAATTGAATAAATGATCACAACAGACACAAAGTTAGTGTCTGAGTTTGTCATACATGCACCTGTAGGGCTTTCCTTTGCCATTGTTGTCTGGTTAGACATCAGAGCCACTGGTTATGTTTGTGTTGTGTCGACAGGAAGGAGGCCGCCTCAGTGGGGAGACTGTGGAGGCAATAGCTCACACAAGAAACAACAGGAAGGACCGGGGCAGGAGGAGGAGGAGGGGGGTGGGGGCAGTGGAGAGGGGTGAGGGTGGCTGGGGACCCAATCAAGATCTTTGACAAACATTGTTCCACCCCAAGGCAGGAAACAAGATGAATACACACGACACAATCAGCCAAACGGTGCTCTTTAGGGGATGTTGTTCTGCCTGTTGCGTGATGTCAGCATATTAAGATATTTAAAGCAGTGCTGGATCATAAAATAAGGAATCTGTTACTCATATAACCGCCTGAGGACACAACCACGTTCATGCATGTAGCTCAAAGGTTACTTTGAGACTGATGTTCACCACGCAGATATAACCCTGTTTATTCTCCACTGTGACGTTTACATTAAACATGACAACAAGATAACCATACCGGCAAGATCATAATGGTTCCTTTTATCAACAATGAACCATTAACTGTTACTGCTAAGCTATACTTTGCCGAGCTAAACGTAGCTAATATGTAGCAGCCTTACTTGCCAAAAAACCTGAATCAAAAGGTGGTTTATTTTCAGGTACTATAGGAATTTGCTTTGGAATATCGTGCAGAACATAAACATAAGAGAAAATGGTGAAAGTATAAGCAAGTATACAATCAAGAAATATAAAAAAAGAACAGAAATAAACTACAAAAGGAAATATGAAAAGAATAATGAGAGAGCTGTGCAGTCTTTAGAAATGGTATGTGCAGCAATGTTCACAATTATCTAAGAAAAATAGAACGTCTACAAGCCTCAGATACTTATTTAAGGGTCAGTGAACATCTCTGTTTCTCTGGTAACTGTATGTTAAGCCAAATGATCTCAGGCTCAGCGCAGGAACTTCATGAAAATGTGCAATTAAACTAAACAATAGGTCGATATCTGATGTGCTCTGTGTGAGTCGAAGTTCTGCTGCTTCCCTCAAGAAAAAAAAAAGGAGAAAAAAGTAAATGAAAAGCCCTCAATCATTGTAGTGCAAGGTCCAATGCCTCATTACTGCTCGCACATTCAGATAACACACACACACACACACAAAATACACACACACAAACCCTGCTGGGATCATTAGAGATATTCATAGTCAGAGTTCTCTATACTGTAGCATTCAACATGCAATGACACATTTGTGCAAGACAGCATGAAGGCCAAATATACCCTCTCTCCATGCTCGCTCTTTCTCTCTATCATTCACACTCTCACACACACACACATACAGACACACACACACACACACACACACACTCTTTCCTGTCTGTGGCTGTCTCCTCTATCTGTAACCCTTGTATGACTGCTGCACACTTTTACCCAGCGTTTCCTCTGACTGCACAGAAATGTGTATTAAAAGTCAGCAACTACAAACAATTGTCTTTTACTCTTGCCATTACAGTTCACAAAATGTGCACAATCAATGCACTGTAACGGCCCGTCTACACTACAGCGTCGACAGCGTCGAAAGCTCCAATCTGCCCATTCACTTTCAATGGGGTGACGTCACGTAGCCGCGCTTTTCGCCGAACTGAATTGTGGGTAGCAGAGCGGTCCGTCTCAGGCGTCTCCGGCGACAGAAGTTGAACAATGTTACATTTCTGACGCCGGAGACGCCGGAGTAGCCAGCGCCAGCCAATCAAATCCCGTTTCCCAAAATCTGACAGCTGAAGCCGTAGCCAATCAAACCGCGTCTAAGAGATATCCCGCCGTTCATTTCTATATTTCAAAAAAAGTCGGAGGAGAAACTAACTATCGCCGTAGCAAATCACCCGGTTTTGTATGACCAGACCCTCTTCACCTACCGGGATACAAACCGGAGGAACCAGGCATGGAGGGAGGTGGCAGAGACAGAGGGGGAAACTGGTAGGGTTTCGCCTGTTTGGGGAGTTTATATATATATTGCTCCCATACAATCCCCGGGGTTTTTTGCTTTGTATGTCGGGGGCGGGAGATTCATGTGATTGGTTGTTGGCCGTGTTGCTTGAATAAAATCCCCAAGCTTCCGACACGCTCAGCTCCAAGCTATTTTTGAAGCTGGAGTGTGGACGCTCCGTAACATCCTGTCCAATGTAAAAGTTGGAAATCTTTTAGCATTAAGATCAGAATCACTATCAAGTGTGCAAAACATACACAGGAGTTTAGTTTTGTAAGTTTAGTGCAAGGACACCACATGTAATGTATTTGCAATGAAGTTATAGAAAAGTGGTGGATACAAGAAATAAATAATTATTTTTAAAATGAGCAGGATTTCTAATGTCTATACAGACTGTTCATATGAAAAGGCATCAATACTAAAGCTAGCTCACATTATCAGCGAAGGATAAAGGCTCTGGTTTAGTCCGTGCTGTGTGACACACAAGCTCCTGGAGGATGAACTCTAGAGATGGTTACCTAGCAACAAATAGTCATTTAAAGGGTAGGGTATGAGGACTCGCTGGGACTGGCATGGCCCTGAATACTACAATACCCATGTTTGTTGATAATTGATTAGTCATTTGAGGCACATATCAAGCAAAAAGGACAAAAATGTCCTAGCTCCCCTCTTGAAATGGTCATTATTAGGGCTTTAATAGTTTGTTATTATTACTTAACCATGTCGGTACGAGGGCCACAGTCCGGCAGCCTGTTTAAACATCAGCTGTACATAGAAGATGTTTGTATTGTGAAACCAATATTTACAAGAAAGAGCTCCACCCAAGCTCCTGTTGGGTATTTAACAGCTCCAACAGAAACTGATAAAGAAGTGTCTCAACTATTGTTAGGGGTGTGTCGGTAAAACAGCAGTATCATCCAGATGTTCCAAGTGATCAGATTGGAACGATACATCTTTGAGTGCTTTGAAGGATCAAATATAAGGTAGAACAAATTGAAAAAGTATTTCTTCTTTAATGTTCAACACATTTTGGTATTATCATAGCATAAGAGATGCTTTTCAATTTTGAAAATCTTTGTTTTTTAGGACTGTTGGTCTGACAAATTAGACAATCTTAGGACATTGACCTGTGATCTGGAAATTATGTTATTATTGTCCGCACTGCCCCTCTAATTCCCCCAGAACATACTGTCCGTCTGACTGCACTGGCACAGGACGTTCGGATATTGAGACAGATTTAAACACTTGGCAGCTTTAAATGTATCAGAAAGAGGGACAGTTGATTCTTGCTAGTTGCTGTGACGAATAGGCACAGTCTGTGCTGGCAGGGAAGAAGCTTTAATATAAAGGTCCCCTCAGCTGGAAATTGTTTCCAGTGCAGCTAAAAGGATCCTTTTATTGAGCTAGTCAAACATCAACTCTCACACACACACACACACACACACTTTCTACTCAACATTTAAACTTACCAGGGAAATACACTGTTCTTCCCTAGAGCTTTTGTTTTACATTTATTTAAATTCAAGGTGGGGTAGGTAATTCACTTCAGAAACACTTTTTTTATAACTTTGTTATATTTGCTCTTAACATCCCGATAGCAATGAATATCTTAAATGCTTTGACAATAAATACATTAAAAAAATTAATCTGTGGAAGCCGTAGCGCTGTAAAAAGTACGACCAATCATTTTAGCCGGCCCGGCTAAAATAACTGGATGGCCTACCTGCCTGTCAGCCTTCCATCTGTGCACAAATGTATCTCGTGCCATCATTGGTTATGTGCGCGTTCGTGTGTGTTGGAGGAGGGGCTCTGTAAAGGCCCTGACACACCTACCCGATTGTGGGAGTCAGAGGCCGTCAGAGGCAGTCGGGCATTCGCGGCGCCCTACTCAGTTTGTTGTGTCCCGCACCCTCGTTGCTTTACGGAACGTTTTCACACCTCCCGCGGCCGATTCAACATGTTGAATCAGCCAAAGAAAGTCGGCCAAAGAAATCACTCTACTCTGGCTGTTGCCTCTTTTGAATGACGAATACACACTACCGCTGCCTGCTGGTAAGGAGAGTTACGGCCCCTACACACGGCGGCGTGCGTTGACTCTTCAACGCTTCTGTCCATTCACTTTGAATGGGGTGACGTCACATTTTGCCGAACTGCATTGTGGGAGCAAAGCGTAGCTTCTCTCGCGGTGCTTGCTGAAAAAGTAGAGCAATGTTCTACTTTTGACGCTTCGACGGAGGCGTCAGGCAATCAAATCCCGCTTATGCAAATCTGCCAGTACAAGCGCTAGCCAATCAAATCGCGTGTATGCTGGGAGAGCCAGACCGCAGTTCATTTCCTCATATTCCAAACAATTGAGGAGAAAATAATAGTAGCGGTAGGGAATCACCTGGTGCTTTATAATCAGTCGCCGTGTGTAGGGGCCTTTATTGCCACTCGTCGACTGAAGTCTTTGCGGTGTGTTCGTAGGCGGGCGGCGCGGGCGACGGTACGCGTTCTTTGGTCTCAGGTTGGTGTGTAGCGGCCTTTAGGAAGTCTGAAGGATGAGGCAGATTTCTTCCGGTTGTGTACTTGTGTAACATGACTTGAACGAAAGTAAAAACAAAAGACTAGAATAATAATATTGAGTTTTTCAAAGCAATTATTGTAATGGTTTGAATCTGAATTCATTACATTACATGGGCGAAGAACATTGATGGAGCACACTATTTGTACAGACCTTCCATTAGGGACTTGTTATCTAAAATGAACACAGAAACTCCAGTCTCCATTAATGAGTCACATTAGTTCACATTACTGATTGGCAAAAAATGTCTGTGAGTAGAATATTTAATGAGGCTTACACACAATAGTTTATTCATTCTGTTCCTTCAGAGAAATAAAATGTTCATATATTAAAGTCCATTCAAATAAGCTTTCGTTTGTCTGTTTCCTCTGCATGTCACTCGGTTCCACTCAAGTTTCTCTTCCCCTTTTAATTTTTCTATTCCGGCCAACAGTTTCATAGACAATTTGTTTCTTTAAAGAGAGTTATGTCTCTGCTATGGTTTATATGTATATTATAAACCAATTATATTTGGATTTTGTATTTGTCCACTAGAATAATATCCTTGCCAATGTGAAAAAGCTTTCAACAATATCATCTGGAGAGAACTGAATATTTCCCTGACTGTCAGACTTCCTAAGAAATATAAAGGTACCTAATGGCACCTTGCCACACAACATCATTACATGCAAACAATGGCCTTTAGATGAGTCTAAAGGCAAAATTGAACTGTAGTGGGTGTCACCCCATTGGCAAAGCCATTAGCAAACATGGCACACTTAAAGAGCCTGTGACACGGTTTTCCCCCATCATCCAAACCCATCAATTTGAGTACATATTGTCCCCTTGAAAACCGTTACTGAACTGATTTTGGATATTTGTACTTTGATAACCATTAATCTGCCTTCAATGTTGACAATTTTCTGGATCTTCTCGCGGATTCTTCAAGTCCCGCCAAATTATGGGTGACGTCATTGCGGGCACAGCGCTCCAGCTGCACCGTCCAGGATCCCAGCATCTGCATGAAAACCTTTATATATATATACAGTCAGATGTAAATGCACGATGGCGCACACAGCAGCAAGCTCAGACAGCGATGACAGGTTAATGTTGAACGTGTCTGAGAGCTCATATGAGGCTGAAGGATCGGTTTATGTTGTATCTTCTAAGTTTAGGAATGAGGTGCGTCAATATGGGCGATCATATGGTCATGTAGCCAGTGGTGGACTGGGACTAAAAATCATCCCGGGACTCTCGACCGGCCCACTTCGGTACCGCTAGTAAGCTGTCAACGGGGGGAGTGGGGGATGTAAAATACAAATATAATGTATAATGTCTGTGTCTTTGACATTAGCGCTGCTAGCCACCTGTGCCCTGTACCTACTACGAAGCCAGTTCAACAGACCCTGGATATGTTTGAGTAACAAACAAACTAACAACAACAAACTAACAAACGAGATCTCGCTAAGCGGTCCTACGACGCTGGTTATCAACTCGGTAAATCAAGCCAGGGTTTCTCTCTCCAGCTGAGAGCGCGTTCACTAAGACACGAGTGGATCTGACTTTAATTACATTTGACTCGAGTGTTTCGTCAACATAATGTGTTAAATAATACTTCTGCATCCAGTCTGTGACACTGTGAGTGTTGCACGGCCAGATGAGGCTGGAGAAGCTGACTCAGATAAGGAAATATATGATATATTATGATATTATATGATCGATGATCTGATTGATGATGTAATATGAATGATAAGTGCGACACGTCGGCGTCTTCTCTGCATACGGCAGTTTAAACTGTATTTCCTTTATCCTGTAATATGACTTGAGAGATTTAAACTCCGCACACTGAGTGGATCTCTTTTCTATAGACGCCGGAGGCGGGCAGCGTCAGGTAAAAGAAGTCATTTAGCCTTCTCAAACCTGAGCCTCACGCGCCGCCTATGGGGGATGTGCTAGTTACTTATCCGACCGGCCCACTTCGGTACCGGCCCATCGGGATTCGTCCCGATGGCCAGTCCGCCACTGCACCCACAGTCCGCCACTGCACCCAGCCCACGTAAACTGTCAACGGGGGGAGCCTCGCTGCGGGGAAACGGTGGACCTAGTGTCCCGATCGGAGTGGGAATAATAATAATAATCCGTGCATTTTATCCATTAATTTCCCCAACATTGTGGTAAAAAACCACACGTTTAATCCACGTTGTTGGTGTACTACAACTACAAAAAGCATCGGTTTGTTTTCTCATCAGTAAATGCAGACCGGCTCAAACAAACGATTTGTAATCATCATCCTCACTCATCATTTAATGTATCATATGTTCGCCGAATTGACATGAAAGCACTAATAAATGTAGTTTCATCCACTTGAGTTTATAACCACAAAAATAATCGATTTGTTTTTATATCACATCCGATGGGAGGAAATTCAGCAGCTCTCACTCCCGATTTGTAATCCTAATGTAATCATCATCTTCACCACGATCATTTATGTTTATGTCGCCGAATTGACATGAAAGCACTGACACATATGAATATACTGTAGTCAACTTCATTAAAACGTTATTAACGTACCTAAACTCAGTAATTCACCATTTCTACGCATGACACAACACACTTTGTCCGTGTTTGACTCTCGAAGCGTTCCCGCATTGACGTCACTTCCGGCTTCCCCCAAAACTTCAAAATGAGTGAAGGAATTTCCCCGCGATGTTCGAAATTATTGATATTTAACGAAACGGTATCGCTTTTTCTTTTTTAAACTGACGGTTCGAGATTACTAGTAGCCCAATATTTCATTGCACAACAGTTGTTGGGATTAACAGGGAGAGCAGGTTCTGCTTCAGCTGATTTCTCCAAGCAAATGTGCACACGCATAAACAAAGGTGGCTGCCGGCATACAGAGTCTGGACTCTGTTGTGTTGGAGTCATCGAAGTTCTCACAATCATACCCATTTATGTCATGCCCTGACTCTGTAATACTTAGCATAAAAGCTGAAGAGTATCCTCAGTTCACTTCTGTCCTGAGTGTCCAGCATGTCCTGTACAGAGCATTATACTCAGCAATTGTAATAATTAGCACAGGGAACTGGAATACATTACGTCAATATCTCTGCTCCTTCTTTATTAATATTCAAGGGCATGATGACATGTAGCATACAAGTGCCAATTCACTGACAAGAGCGATCAGGACCAGAATCAAAAGTATACACCAGAAGTTTCCTCTTGAACCGGAACCCCAGGAGCCCCAAAAGCAGTGAAGTGGTTCAACACATTCCTCAGCCGGAGCAAAGCCATACCTGCCAACGCTGACTGCTGAAAAGAGGGAAATTTTCCAGCAGAATAAGCTCTTATCCTCCACACACTGACTTCATTTTCTTAGAAACCCCCGGGGTGACTGACAGAACTATTCAGCTTCCTGGCTGGGCTGATCAGAAATACACTTTTAGTCAGACTTTTGTTTTGTGAAATGTGTGTCTAGCCAAAATTATCATCAGCACTACAGTCATGAATAATCTATTAAATGAATTAACCTTTGCAAACATTTATAAATAAGCTACAAGTTTAATTGAGACATGTACACGTATCCAATAACCCGAGTTCAATTAGTTGTTTGATGGTGGAGTTTTAAAGAAAGTAGCAAACGAGAAGTTTTCTGAGCCAATATTAAAGTGGACCTATTATGCTATATTTGAAACATATATTGTAGGGCCATGCCTATACAAAACATGTCTGTGAAGTTTTTTTGCTTAAAATACCAAACAGATCACCCATTGAAGCCATGCCTCATACTGCTCATACCCCTCTTTTGCCGCCCGTCAGAGAAACGCGGATTTTGGAGATAAAGTTCAATTCTTCTGTGATAAAACGCCATCCTGTTCTAAACCACATCAAGGATTATTTCTGAAACAGTATGAAGCTCAAATGCTTTTTCTCTTGCTGGTTTATCACAAGGTGAGTTCCTTTTTTTATTTCCTGCTTTTTAAACACATGTGCTCTACAGTACAGGTTAGCGAGGCTTACTAATGTAAACAAAGACGAGATTACTTCCAAAACACGTCAGGCATTGTTTCTGATAGCAACTTTCTGTGGGTCCGCCGCCGATTTGACTCCCATGGACAGAGATCAGGTGATATCGAGAATATGATGAATAACTGATCAACAGATAGAGGAAAGACGGAAAAAGGGAAGCAGGAGTGTTGACAGATAGTGTGTACAGTAGGATTCATTATTCATGGAGGACATCAAATAGGATGCACATGTACAGCCACACTGAATACAAAGACATCCACAAGCAAAAAAAACGTTACATAAGGGATCAATGGACGAGAGGTTCTCGATAGGGCTTCATGTTGTTTTAGCAGACATGCATCAATACAATTGAATTAATTATACACAATCACCAAGGGCTGCCGGGCATACGCTTTGACAAAACGCTTGCTGATACCAGCAAATTACAAAGTTCAACATGTTTTACAATCATTCTTACAGAGGCGAAGCCTGATATCATAGCCAATCAAAATATGACATTAAACAACCATTTAGCTCCCCATTATCATTATTAGTTTTGTATTAGATGTCTGTCGTAACAAGAAGATCCAGATCATTAGGCTGCTGCATTCCACAATCTGTCAGGTTTTCGACACTGAGTCATGACTTTAAGAAATGCTTTAAATTAACTTCAAAGAAACAAACACACCTTCACCACAGCTATCAGAAGTTTCCGTGGCTCGGCAAGGTCTACATGTGACAATGTCAGAGTCGATAAATCAACTCCTGCACCCCGGCGGGATGATGCAATCCTGATCTGTGACTCAGACCCACAACACATGGCATCAGCAAGCGCACACGCATTCACTGACATGCTTCATCCAACTGTCAGGATCAATAGTGCTCTTTCTCCCTCTGAAGGTGGCAATCAAAGCCCGGTCAGCAGCTCGTGCCCAAGGCTGAGGACGGTCTGTGGACGTCTCTCCGTCTCTAGCTGCTCGCTGTCATAAGTGCTGAGCTAAGCTGGAGTGGGCAGAGGGACCCCTGTTTTCAGCAGCAAGGATTCCCCCCCTCCATTGTTTCTTTCACACGCGACCTACTCTTCTCTGACCTCCGACCCAACCTTTGACTCGTGTGTGTGTGTGTGTGTGTGTGTGTGTGTGTGTGTGTGTGTGTGTGTGTGTGTGTGTGTGTGTGTGTGTGTGTGTGTGTGTGTGTGTGTGTGTGTGTGTGTGTGTGTGTGTGTGTGTGTGTGTGTGTGTGTGTGTGTGTGTGTGTGTGTGTGTGTGTGTGTGTGTGTGTGTGTGTGTGTGTGTGTGTGTGTGTGTGTGTGTGTGTGTGTGTGTCCAAAGGACTCTTTAACAATGTGGGAATTAACTATAAACTGCTTTAAAAACACCAAAATGATAATTATCCACACAGAGTAGCAGAGGTAGCTTTTAGACACAAACTGACGGCTGGTTATAGCAGCTCAAATATGAAGCAATGCTGCCGTGTCTTTAAAGATTGTTGAACTGAATATTTAGTATTTAGTAATACTTTGGGCTTGAGTAATACTTTTTTTCCAACATTTGATAGACTCAATTATTATTGTGAAAATTATCAGATGATAAACTAATATTATTTATTTGGAAATATTCTGAATAATTTTGGCAATGATAGTACAATTTATTTGTATTTTGACACACCTTATGCCTTTCTGAAAGAGGTCCCTCCTGGTTGAGAACCACTGTTCCATCGTGCCTCCTGGTCTGGGCGAGTGTGTGAGCTGCGATGCCAGCTCCAAGAGGATCCAACACATACCATCGCAGTAATGACAGGGTGTTGAACACTACCCACTGAGTGAGGTGAGAGTGTTGTTTAACCCTCCATATCTTATCAGCATCATGTGTGCCTGTAAGCCTTTAGTATGGTCGTCCAACCAGAAAGAGAAGATACAGTTATGTTTTATTAAAGGTGAAGTAATGATTAACTAATGATGTATGCATCCATTTTATAAAACAAACAGTGTGCCCTTGACATGTTCTTAGTTTTGGAGATTGAAACAAGAAATACATAAAGAAAATTGCTTGGTCTTTTTGAGCATAAAAATGTATGTTGTGAAATATTAAGTCAAATGGATGTCAGATTGCATTTTAACTTTGAAACACAGTTTCAGCGTATTCCCAAGCAAGAGAAACAGCTGTCAATGAGATCAGTAAGAAACTATTCTAAATTCATGAGACCAACCCAAAAGCTCTTATTTTTAAGCCCTTAAGCATTATACATTATTTATTAACATTAATAAAACCATTTGGTACAACTGGAAAACCTGAATGATGAAGTGGAGCCGCCATGTTCTTCCCGCTCTCTGTCTGTCTGTCTGTCTGTCTGTCTGTCTGTCTGTCTGTCTGTCTGTGTGTGTGTGTGTGTGTGTACACACCTTGATCTCCCTGTGTTGTCTGCTGTGCTGGGACATATCGAAATCGTTGATGTTTGAAATTCACTCTCCGCTCCATGGGGCTTTCAGTCTTTTTCTGGAGTGTATATATTCAGCGGCTCTTATCTGAACTGGGGTGCTTTATTCTTCTCCTGCTTCTGTACTCTCTCTTTCTCTCATGCTTATTGTTACAAACACACACACACACACACACACACACACACACACACACACACACACACACACACACACACACACACACACACACACACACACACACACACACACACACACACACACACACACACACACACACACACACACACACACACACACACACACACACCTACCTGCAGTGCACTCCTGGCCCCTCCACATACTCAAACATCCAAGCATCTCACTGTTGCCATGGGGACCATTTCAGCCCTGTCAGCACTTTTGAGTTTGCCTGGAGCAAGGCAATTTGCCCATCCTCCATTCTCAGGAGGCACGACTATTCCTTCTCTCAGATTCATTCACCGACAATCTCCTCTCCTCCCACTCCATGCAGCATTTATTAGTGTGCGTGTGCGTGTGTGTGTGTGTGTGTGTGTGTGTGTGTGTGTGTGTGTGTGTGTGTGTGTGTGTGTGTGTGTACACTTGCTCTTTCCCTGGACCGAGAGAGTTGTGGGGGAGACGTACGGTGCTTCTGCTGCTAATTTCAACCACACAGGATGAGTTAATTGCAGAGAGCTGATATTTCCCCACTTTTCCATGGGGAACACAAGAAGCTAGTTTGATGTATAGACTGAGGGTGTTTCTCAATTTCGAGTAAAGCTGCTCCAGAGCCACTATTTCAAGCATACTACGTCATCGAGTGCCGCCGAAGTACTGTTCCAATGTCCAGCATACTTGGAATTCTACCGAGCCCGCCGTACTTCGTTTGGAGAAATTTCGAGGCTGCACATGTGTAGACTCTGCGGTCTTAAAATCCCCACAATGCCTTGCGCGCGGACCAATTTCCCCAAATCTGTGGCGGAAAATGTAAGGCGGGGCCTCTCATATGATGCACACCTGCACGCTTGCTCGCCTGTTCCACTCTTCGTTTTCCGAATGCCAGGAAGTATTCTTGCCTCGCTACTGAAGCAAGTGACTCGGAAGACATGTGCTACCAAGCAAGCGTACTCGACATTGAGAAACACCCTTAGCCTAGCCACAAAAGGAAGCTATTTCTCTGAAGGGCTTTACTAGCAGGAACACTGAAATGTCTTACTCATGAGCAGAGTTTGACCTTTATGTTCCTGCAGCAGGCATGTTAATAACATGAGCCTGAGGATGGCAGCTCTGGCAACAATACAACCCATTGAAACTACGCTTGAGAGTTTGGAAAAGTATTATTACTTTACTGTTGAACTTTATTCCCGACACTGGCGATAAATGATGCGATAATAATGTGATACTTCCCCCCTAAAGGGAAATTCTTACAGCACAAATCAGGCTATAAAGCAGCTGGCAGGGATTCAGTGTGTTGCCTAAAGACACTTCCGAAGGCCGGCTGGAGGCTTAAACCAAAGCTCCTACGGCTGAATAATAATATTATAATACACAAGAAAAACACAATTAGGACTGTAAACTGAGCCATAAAACTGCGACCAAAGTTCATACAAAGCCTCAAATATCCACACAGATGTTGACATAACACAAGACCTTCTATGAACAGTATAAAGATTTAGTTATCCGTCACAAAAGGGTAAAAAGTGAACGATTAGACTCATGATTATGTCTATAATCCATGGAAATTCCTTGAAATGTGCTATACTTAGATGCTTTAGCTTTGACCCGACATATCAATAGAGGCCGACTCACCTCTAGAGTATAATCCCAACAACATAATGGACCTGCTGTTCAAGGGATCAGCAAACTTGGACACAGGAGTAGAGGCATAGCTGGGTTAGCTGATGTCAGCGCGGAGGGGCACATTACGTGGTTTATCCTTTCTATACATAGACCTGGAATTATTCTTAGAGACACTATGCAGTAGCAGCAACGATGATAGACATAAACATGTCAGACAGAGAGGAGATATATTGTGAGACTGGCTGAACACAACAAAACGCATTTTATACGCCTTTTAATTAGTGGAATAGCTCACCCACGAGATGTAGACATAAATCTTTATGATGAGAGCTCATAAGACACACCACAGTCAGTAAGCTGGTGCAATAGAATTCATAAGAGGATAGTGTCTTCAGAGGGTGAGGTTAAGCTGAAAGTCACCCGATGATGACCGCAGAATTAAAGGTTATAGTTGAGCCTCCTTTGAAAGCACCACTACATCAGCAGGTGTGACATAATGGGGTTGTTGCAGCAATGCAATTACCGGTCACCATGCACTCCAGACCAGCAGCAGAGCTCCTAACCTTCTCCTCAACTCATTTCCTGACCAGCTATATGTGATGCTTGAGGTTCACAAAATGTCAAACATAAAATACAGAGAAGTAGACATCAGGGAAAGGAGTAGAGCCTTAATTTGATGAGAGCTTGGTGGATTTTCTGAGAGGAATTTGGTGCCAGTGTGTCCAAACAGGGATTTGTAGCATAATAACAAAACAAAGAAATCTAACTAAAATTAAAATAATATGTAGCTATTCCTGTTGGTCTTGTTGCTTGACGGACAATATTTGTAATCAGAATAACACCAAATTATACTGCAAGCCACTTTGGTTGGTTTTAGAAATGTGGATTTGGTTTACTTTCTTTGTCTTCCATTCGTTTCTAAGCAATATGAAAACCAGTTTGAGCGATATATTATTTTGCAGTTTGATCTATAATGAACATCAAGTGTGCATTCATGTTTTTCATACTTCCTTTATCATCCTGAGGCAATTTAGTAAAAACGTTTACATCTATCAGACAACAACCAAACAGACAATTATACTAACGTATCGTTCACAGAAATAGAATAGAGAACATGAAGAAGAGTTGGGAGTGTGCTTGCAGTGTTTTGTAGTACGGATAATTTAATGGGAGTCTATGGCTGACTGGAACTGAATCTAAAATTATGCATGCATTTTAAAAAGGACACAAAATAAATAAAGGTAAAGTGAATATAGTTAAGCATTTACATCTTGCAATTGCTGATAAGAACAGTTAAACTGCCACAGTTTTCTTTCCAATTTGCACTGGAGATACACAAACCCAACTTTTATAACCAATAGGATACATATTCCAAATGCCATTATGGGCCTTTACAAATAAATTGTGAAGGCAAATTAATGGAACCAGAGGTAGCAGCATTGAAAACTGCCACAATCTCAACATTTTGTGTCATAACCCTCAGGAAAGTAAATGGATGTAAATGGTAAAGTGTGAAAGTAAATTCTCTCACCATGTCCGCTGGGGTGCTGCTCGTCATCGTGAAGGTTTTCCCGGTCCTTGGAGGGCTTCACACACTCACAACACAATATCCCCTATCTTTTTTCTCTCCCTTGTTAGAGCTCAAAGAAACGCTTGTTGTTTGGGTTTCGACCAGGAAACAAAAACACAATTTATTCCGGTGACTTGACAGTGTCAGTGACAACACTGTGGCTAGACGTGTTACGACGCTTCTTCCTCTTATTGCACAATCATCTCGTTGATCATTTCCTCACAAATTGGTTATTTCAGGGGTGTACTTAATGTTAAAAGCGGGATAAACTCTCGACCCGAGGGCCTCCTGCGACCCTCCAAACATGAAGAATATCCTGCGAAAAACCCAATACTGCTGGCACATCCGGACACGGATCTTTCTCTCTCTTCCTGAAAAAGAACTTCAAATATCCGCAAGGTTAACAATTAACGTCCTCCGGTACACTCAAACAGTTCCGCCGGAGGTATAAAAACGTGTCACACTGTGAAATGTGTCTGTCCTCTCTGTTAAACTCGAGTTTGTGATGATTGTTGTTAATGGTAGAGACTGCGTTGCTCTACCTTTACGACCCGTTCAGCTGTCATCCTGAACACTAACGGCAAGCTAGTGACCGAAGCCAAAATTGGACTTCCGGTTATGCATTTCAGAATAAAACCACCTTTCTTGCACGCAGTATGCGCATACGTTTAGGTGTGTGGCATTATCAGTGGGGGAGGACATAGGCTACTCATATATTGTACCCAGAGTGTATGAATACCCTGAAATCAAAATGTAAATCAAGAAAAAGCACAAAAGTAACTTACGGTATTAAATACATGTAGTTGAATAGAAGTATATTGACGGCAATGACGGGGTAAAGTAGCCTACTAAGGAGATACTCACGTAAAGTACAAGTACCTCAAAATTGTACTAGAGTACAGTAAATGTACTTCGTTACTTTACATCACTGGGCACAATAGAAGACAGTATGTATAATATTATATTTGAAGAAGTGCTGAAAGTAGTAAAGTGCAGAGTTTTTGTAAATTAAATATAATTAAGCATAAATAATACTTAATTGGATAATTGTTTTCTTATTGAATTAGTGAATGATTTCCTACCTATGATAACTGTATTGTGTTTTGCTGTCTGCATACACTGTTAACCATTCATCAGCACGCTCAGGCATATGCACAAGCACACCCACACAAACAAACACATATAAATATATAGGATACAATTTATATAAATCAATGTTTATGTTAATATTCATATTCCTCTTATTGTGTATCATTTATATCAATTATATCAAATATTCTGCTGACATTGGTTAATGATGAAATATTAAGACCGTCGATTTCTGTGTCCTTGATGGTCTTACACCAAAGCTATGTAACAAAAAAGGGAGGACAAAAATCTAACTTAAACTTCTTTATATAAGAACGACTTAACATTATGTGTGCATAGGCCTACTGCTGAGGGGTAAAGCCAAGTGGGATTGTAATCATTTAACTTAACATCAATGAAGTAAAATAAGCTATTATTGAGACATTCAGCTTTTCTTGTAATCGATCATTATCATTAATGAATTAACATGTAAACCGTACTTTAAACTTGTAGTATGTCATGTTGGACCTACTTTTAACTGTATCAAGTAATGTGTGTTTGTTTTTTCGTTAAATTAATAGCATTGATAAAACAGAAGTTGAAAAATCATACATTTTGTAAAATTTCTAAAATTATAAATTAAAAACAACACAACAATGTAGAATTTGAGAACCTTTATTTTGAAGTAAACGGTAATTGTAGTTGGACAATTTTGATGTTTTGGGGAAAAAATAAAATGTATTGTTAGTATTATATAATATCATTTAGGTACTGTCAAAAAAACAAGTAGTTAGGTTCATTTTGAGTATGTGTTTTATTTTGAAGTCAGAATCACTGTATATCCGGGGATTATGTTTCTCAACGTGCTGCTTGATGCAGCCTCTTTAGGAACATACATGGCGACAGTCCACAGATTGGAGGGTCGAACAATAACTATGGGTTGCACAGGGAAGAGAGTGCTGTGAGAAGTGGGAGCTTGAGTGGGAGAGAGCACAGCCTAGGTGGAAGAAGGATTACACACACCTCCTGAGTTTTGTTCTTCTAATAGACAAGCAGAGACAAAATGGGCTGTGGATAATCAATGAGATCTTTCTGAGAATATAAGAAATTCATGACATTTCTGCTGTTAATGTTTAAAAGCTACACCTGATCCGAACACAATAATCAATGTATGAGTGTTACCGTGTTAAGAAAGTCTACCACAAGAACACAAATGATTGACTGTCAAAGGAAACACCCTTTTGCCTGACATGTATAAGGTCAAAGGTCAGGATCAGCTGTAGAATGGCAGCATAGAGCTGAATTCAAAGTTTGATCTCTGGTTCACGGAAGTGCTTCAAACGCAACTATTTGCATTTATATTTCTGTCTTACATGGTGACACTAGGTCTATTCAAAGTGATCAGTGACTTAGAGGATAAGACAAAGGCACTAGCTGTTCATCCCTCAGACTCCTTCAGTAAGGACTTAATCAATACATTAGCTAATCAGTATCCACGAGTGCATGTGCTGTCATGGAGAATGAAGAGTGTCACATATAGCTTAACAGTAGGCTATATTAATGGACTTTTTTAAACAGCCTGTGTGACTTGGGTGTGTGTAACACTTGCTTAACTATATGTTGTAAGTTTAACATACAGTATAAAGTCAGCATTATCATAGGGAGTTTGTGAATGACGTGACAGTTTAATAATATTAGTTCACTGTGGTTGTGGAGTTATTAATAGCATGCACCTAATGCATATGTAATATAATATCCTGTCCTTGGTAAAGTGTGTGTGTGTGTGTGCGTGCGTGCGCGCGCGTGCGTGCGTGTGTGTGTGTGTGTGTGTGTGTGTGTGTGTGTGTGTGTGTGTGTGTGTGTGTGTGTGTGTGTGTGTGTGTGTGTGTGTGTGTGTGTGTGTGTGTGTGTGTGTGTGTGTGTGTGTGTGTGTGTGTGTGTGTGTGTGTGTGTCCTGTTAACGTCAAAGGTCGCGATGCATATCGGCAGCAAGTCTGCCGTCTCTCTGGCGGACTGAGTGAAATCCATTGTGGCATCAGGAGTGGCTTTTTCTCTGAGATCTACTGGATTAACTACCTAATCTCCTCACCATAAAGGGAGAGTGGAGAGGGGGCTCACACACACATACATACACACACACACACACACACACACACAGAGGCAAAAACAAATCATGCCTGCACAAACACAAGGGAGGTGTGAATGTGTTTTTGTGACACTAGGTCTATTCAAAGTGATCAGTGACTTAGAGGATAAGACAAAGGCACTAGCTGTTCATCCCTCAGACTCCTTCAGTAAGGACTTAATCAATACATTAGCTAATCAGTATCCACGAGTGCATGTGCTGTCATGGAGAATGAAGAGTGTCACATATAGCTTAACAGTAGGCTATATTAATGGACTTTTTTAAACAGCCTGTGTGACTTGGGTGTGTGTAACACTTGCTTAACTATATGTTGTAAGTTTAACATACAGTATAAAGTCAGCATTATCATAGGGAGTTTGTGAATGACGTGACAGTTTAATAATATTAGTTCACTGTGGTTGTGGAGTTATTAATAGCATGCACCTAATGCATATGTAATATAATATCCTGTCCTTGGTAAAGTGTGTGTGTGTGTGTGTGCGTGCGTGCGCGCGCGTGCGTGTGTGTGTGTGTGTGTGTGTGTGTGTGTGTGTGTGTGTGTGTGTGTGTGTGTCCTGTTAACGTCAAAGGTCGCGATGCATATCGGCAGCAAGTCTGCCGTCTCTCTGGCGGACTGAGTGAAATCCATTGTGGCATCAGGAGTGGCTTTTTCTCTGAGATCTACTGGATTAACTACCTAATCTCCTCACCATAAAGGGAGAGTGGAGAGGGGGCTCACACACACATACACACACACACACACACACACACACACACACACACACACACACACACACACACAGAGGCAAAAACAAATCATGCCTGCACAAACACAAGGGAGGTGTGAATGTGTTTTTGTTGGCTGTGTTTTCAAAATGTAGGTCAGTGTGTGATTTTTAAGCTATTGAGCCAAATAGGGCAACGACTAATGACCATTTCATCAGTCAATCCTCTCGTGATTCTTTTTTTAATTAATAGTTCGATGTATAAAATGTTAAAAGGACAGATCATCTTAAAAAAAGGTAGACAATATGATATAAATAAGAAATTAAGAGCAAATTGTCACGCTGCCATGCTTAATTAATGATTTTGAACATGAATCGTTCATTTCTGTTACCGATGATTTATTTTACACCATTGAATTATCAGTTTAATGATTACAACTTTAAGTGATACATAAATAACAGGTGGAAACATACAGTATTATTCTATCATGCACTATTGTAACTCTCTAAACATAGTCATGTTTCACCACTTTTAGACAGTGCTTACCTTTCTCTTCTTACTAAAAGTGAATTAATCTTCTACCACACACTGTTCCAACCGCCTGCGCTGTGTTTAACTTGCACTGACCGCTAACACCACAATAGGTTACATGACTATGAAACATAATTATTTATGTGTTAGAGTCTCATCCTTTCAGTCACTTTGTTTTTTTGTGTTTTTTTTTATAAAGAATGGCCTATGTCTAAAAATAATTGAGCTACAATGTTCAGCAAGGTATACAACTTAATTCTTTATAAATATCTTGTCTGCTTCATGCTTTCAAGGCTCTAACAGTAAAACAATTTATCCTTTAAAACCTGTGATGTGCTTTTGTCTAATGCTAGGTTTGGAAATTGTGTTATTTTAGTTTTACTCTAACATAACAGTACATTTCATTGACTTACTTTGAACAATAAATGCCTGTTTATTATCATAATTTAAATTTACGGGCTATTTTTCAACCAAAGACAAAATGTATCTAGATCAAAGAAATACTACTGGGTGGTGTGTGTGTGTGTGTGTGTGTGTGTGTGTGTGTGTGTGTGTGTGTGTGTGTGTGTGTGTGTGTGTGTGTGTGGTGTGTGTGTGTGTGTGTGTGTGTGTGTGTGTGTGTGTGTGTGTGTGTGTGTGTGTGTGTGTGTGTGTGTGTGTGTGTGTGTGTGTGTGTGTGTGTGTGTGTGTGTGTGTGTGTGTGTGTGTGTGTGTGTGTGTGTGTGTGTGTGTGTGTGTGTGTGTGTGTGTGTGTGTGTGTGTGTGTGTGTGTGTTTCCCTCCAGACCACTTGCCTGTACTTGTTCACAGTGCAGGTCTGTGTAATACGAACCACCAGGTCACCTTTACAGTCCCTTCGTTCCTCTCTTTAAGGTCTGCTGGTCAAACATAAATGTTACATTTTGTGTAAAGACAATACATCTCTGTAATCTTTTAAGCCTCTTGACTCTTCGTCTGAGCACGTGCTGTGTTGCTTAGATCAGGGTTTCCCAAACGTTGCCATGCCAAGGTCCCCCATATAGCATTATCCTCTGGCGGGGACCCCCCTGTTTTTTTTAAATGATGTGTACAAGTGCCTCCCGATGGAACATGCAGTGCGTTGCCACTACATTTGGGGCCTTCTGCCTGATCGAAGCTGTCACTCCGCTTTCTTTGCCTGTCATAGCCCCACTGCCCCATCTGAACACACCCCCAAACGAGACCAGTCAAGTCCGTTTGAGATGATGTACTCATCTAAAACTTGGAAAATGTCTCTTTGTGTGGTCCTACCTTCTAGTGCTTTGCAAAATAATATTTCCTCAACAAAGTTGTCTTCTGAAATAAATCTGATGTATGCAAGCAATTCTGTGACATTTGCTAAATCCGTGCTCTCATCCAGCTGCAGAGCGAAACATTCACTAGCTCTCACTTGCTCCAAAAGCTGAGCAGATTTTCACTCGCAGAAGCGGCAGCTCGATTCTGATTGGCTTGAAGGGCGGTCGTGAGATTCAAAAACAAAAAATATCAAAAGATTGGCATCAAAGGACACATAGATTGATAGATATGCAGTTATTAATAACATTTAAAAAAAAAAAAGATCCTGTTTCCCTCAAACTTTGAGTGACCCCCCTGGCGGCCCACTGGCTTAGACCACACACAGACATATAGTGATATATATGTATATATACAGGGTTGGGAGGGTTACTTTGTGAATGTAATCAGTTACTGATTACTGATTACATGGCTCTGAAAGTAATCCGAATACAGTTACAGTTACGTGTCTTAAAAAAGAAACGTAATCAGATTACTTTTAGATTACTTTTGGATTACTTTCTTTTTCCATCACAGATGGGTATGTTTTGGTGAACAGGAGACACAAAAAGCAAAAGGAAACTGAACGTGTTTTTAATGGCTTATCAAGAGCACAACTGAAACATCACATCTGAAACGATGTAACAACATAATACACTTTTTGGGGATGCAGCTTGGGATGTGAGGAGTGAAGGACACGGTTTAGAACGGGCGTGTCGCCTTCTGTCCTGCCAGTGTTGGCAGGACATGAATTAAAATGTCGAACTCGGACTTCATTTTAAGGACATTTCGGCCAGGGGTGTAGAGCTATATTTGTTTAAGCACCGGATTGGCAAAACAGGAGAGGAGAGTGTGTGCACCAGTCTGCCTTGATCTATGAATTCATGTCTGCCCGCAGCTGTTTTATAGAAGGAAAACCTGCTTCACTTCATGACATCTCTGCAGCGCCAGGAGGCAGCGGGAGGGTTAACTCAGCCTCTGAGAAGACGAGCTCGCACCGCCTTTCGCACCGCCTTCACTGTGTTTACCTTCAGAAATAATCATTAGTAAGGCTAAAGAGCGACCGCAGGCTGATGTGTTTTAACCACACATACCTCTATACACACACACGCGATTTAAACGCAGACTTTTGTTCCTCCATGTTTCGTTGTTATTGTTTCAGAGCGAGCGGACCCGCGATTTTTTTTCAAACGCTTTTTTGGCCCATCTGCGGCGGTAATAGGTTTTGTGCGCTGTGATGATTCCGCTGTACCTTTAGTAATGAATATTAAATGTTGTGAGGAATTCTTTCCACCAATAATTCCAATAAGTAATCCAAAATGTATTCACTTCAGGTTTACGAAAGTAACTGTAATCAGATTACTCGTTTTTCAAATGTAATGCGAGCTGAATACAGTTACTTGATTTTTGTATTCTGATTACGTAACGCCGTTACATGTATTCCGTTACAACCCAACCCTGTATATATATATATATATATATATATAGAGCACAAATAATGCAACAAGGTTTTTGAGGTTGAAAGGTCAAAGAGCGTAATTAGAATTCAACCAGTATATTGTATCCACTTGCACAGGGTCGGAGCAGAAGATAAACTTTAATCTATGTCTGTTTTTAGTGTCACTGCAAACCAGTTGTTGCATTGAAGGGCAGCGTGCACGACACTCTTGATCCATATATATAAACACTGACGCCCAGATAGCAGTACTCGAACATCTCCCTGCTGTGCTTCCACTGCCTCCCCATGTTTCCCGCTGATAATTAACATTCACCGTGTTCCATCAGCTATTCGGAGATCCTGCTGCAGACTTTGAGTTGTACTGTGGCGCAAAGGTTGATGTTGGGAGCCACCGACAGAACTCAACACCCAGCGTTACGCTTCACACCCCATAACAAATAGGACAATCCAGCTCTGCCAGAGGAGATGTGAGCAATCATTTCCCCAACCATAACCACAGCACTGTTTGATATTCCCTCCTGCTCGTCTTCACTCTCCCTCGTGGCCTTCAGCCTCTGCCTGAGAGAGATCAATGGCACACTGACGGCCTTGTTCGGAAGTTGCCAAAATGATCCATATGATCTCACTTTCATCTAGTGATTTACATCCATGCAGATTTGATTTCGGGTCGTTTGGGTTTCAAATGTGCGAGTCAATAAGCTTTTGTATGTGGGGCTTACTGCAATTCTGAATAACAACAGCACGAACCGTTTCCGTCTATTCGGCTCAACTTATTTTATGGTACCAGCTCATTCTCTCCAATTGTTTTCCATTGGGAAGAGAACCCCTTCACTGTCGCCGCCAAAAACTGCTCCTACATAATTTTCAACACGACATATCCTTTCATTGGTGACTTCAAGAACCTCTGAAATTCGTCAATAGGACGGCATAGTGTACAGCGTAGTTTGGCAAATGTTTTCCTAATTTAGAAATTCCTGTCTCTTGTCATCTTGTCATCTAAAAATGACCGGACTGCAGAATATCATATCCGCTAGTCACAATTCTTTATAACCGTCAGTGGTCTGTTGTGTTTTAACTCCCCATTTAAGTATTGTCGCACTGGCATGGAACCGAGACTACCAAAGAGTTGAGGGCTTTCCTCAACTTTGGTATTAAGGACCAAAAGAGAGTTGAGTAGAGCGATGTCTTACCAAGAAGTGGAAATAAGGCATAAAATGTGAATATGGTACACGTTTTCTTTTTCAAATGAACTGTTAATAAGCCACACGATTCGTCTAGCCTGTTTTTCCAATATTCTCTCCTGTCATTGTCATAGACAACTCAAACATACCATTATTTTCTGCGTCTCTACAACGTCATAGAGCTGCCTTTATTACTCAGGATCATGTCCCTCTCGAAAGCAGCAGTCTAAACCTGTGTTGGATTTGGCTCGGACTTACCAGGAGACAGTGTAAGCCTGAGCTTATCCACTAACTGTTGTTGTGGGAATCAGGAGGAGGTGGGTGCTTCTCTAATCTGCCCACCTGTCTAACACACTCAGTAGTAAATATACACAGGGATTTGTCCTGAGATCCCTCTAGACCTTTCGCTGGAGGATAAATCTGAGATAGGAGTTGTAACTGTGATATCTTGTGACTGCATTTGAGTGCTTGTTTTTTATATGTTGTTGGTGGTTTGCTGAGGATAGAAACACCACTCACACACTCGTCATAGTCTTCTTCCGCTCTGCTGTGAAAACAAATTTTCATCATCTCACGTTCTTTCCATCTGTCTGCCACAGAAGGGGAATAAAGTACATTACTCAGTGTTTGTATCTTTGTGCACCTGCTTTTGTGAGTGTATGCTTATCTGTTCTCTTCCCGTTTGCCAGTTAGAAGGAGATTCAGTATTTATCTAAAAGGTTTTTGGTGGGGGAGTTTTTCCTTATCTAAAATTAAGGGTTTAAAGGCCCGGACACACCAAGGTTGGGTTGTGGTGTGTCCGGTTTGCTGTCACTTATAGGCCCTTGTCGCCATGTTGAATTGACAGCAGAGCCTGTTGGTGACAGAAATCACTCTGATTGGCTATCAAGCTTAAGTGAATCATTTTAAGTGAAGAGAAAAAGACGAAATCGAAAATGACACATTTTAAAGGGCACACACAAAGTCTCTTTTCATTTTTCATCTTCATTGCATCTAATAATTACAATTCCCTATGATCATGAGATAAGTGTTTTTAATTCAGTCTGAAATGTTGCACAGCTCTGTGTTCACAATGGCTTTACATGCAGCTTAGCAAATCTGGAACATAAAGTCCACATGATTTGGCTCTTAGGGTGCGTTCACACCTAATAGTCCGCTCTCTGGTGCGCACCAGACGACAGTTTGTTACATTGTTTTATTTTTCAGAAGGTTCGGTTTGCGTTCACACGGGCAAAACTCAAACGGACTATAAACTTTAAACACAAGTCATGTGCTCGGAAATGCTGTTCAACCATTGGTCAGACATTAAGGGGGTACACAGGCAAATCCCGGCAATTTCTAGCGGAGCCTCCGCCATGGAGCATCGGCACTTTCGGCAGGTTATTCTCATGCTGCTGTTAGTCTGGAGATCAACAGACATGATTATATAATCAAACAACGTCCGTTAAAAAACATTATTACATGGCTTTGTTGAATACTCGATTCTGATTGGTCAATTCAAAACACGTGACACGTTTTTAATCCAGAACAGACAGACCGCTGTCAAGGATTTATTGACCGTTGTTAAGGACGCTCACATCTGCACAAAGAAGTCAGTTCGATTTAACTGTATACAGTTTGGCTGAAACTAATTGACAAGACAAGAGCGACAAGAAAACAGCGGAGAAGTAACGGGCAGAAACCCTCCTTTTTACGCAGCGGTCCAGACATAGGTCAGACGGCGACACATATTCAGTTGCCAGTTACTTTGACATTAGGGCAGGGATATCTAGATACTTCCCAAGGTTTGACATAATGAATTGTGCTACTTTTAAAGCAAGCAACGATTTTCAAATCTGTAATCAAAAAGCTCCTCAAAAACACTATCGAAGCAGTTCCTGCCGTTGCTACGTTAGTTCAAACAGTAACAACGGACTATTTTTCTTAGCGGATGCATGCACATTTAAATACATACAACTATTTTTTAAATCAATAAAATAATTTTCTAAATCCACAAAAGCATTTCAATTAATATTGGGAGTCATGTCGTTACTTTGTTGAGAATGTGGCTATGTAATAAGCGGGATAATGTGCAGCAGCGCGGTCATTATGGGGAAAAGAACACCTTCATGCCGATCTAGATACCTCCGCTTCACGTCGGGCTCCTGATCAGCCTGTCGGTGTTCTTTTCCTGCTTATCCATGAGAGACGTTCTGCAGAGGAGGGGCGTTTCACCGACGACAGGTGTTCTTACTTTTATGTAGCTGACGGAGAATTTTTACTTTACACGACACTGTTCAACACTTCATTCTGCTTTACTCTTTAACTAAACAACCGCGGATGTCTTGAAAGACTCTTTCGCTAAAGATTTTTGAAGATATCCGCGTTCTTGTGACACGTAAATACTGCGCTTCCTATGTTTTGGTGCGGACTGCGTTCACACCAGCAATGAACCGCTCCAGAGTTCGCAAGCAAGCGCTCCGAGACCACCTATTTTAGCGGACCAGAGTCCGGTTGTTTAGTTCACTTAAGAGGTCTCGGACTGCGTTCACACCGACCCAAACGAACCGCACCAAGCGGCTAAACGCACCAGGGTTCGATTCAACCGGACTATACAAGGCAGGTGTGAACGCACCCTTATATAAAAAGGTCAGTGAAAGGTCAGTCGTTCTTTCTTTCTTTATTTTTGTTCTTTCTCTCAACTAACAGAATGATATTTGAGAAGAGGCATATGACACCAGGAAATCACAAAACCTGTAATGTCATTGATGTAAAATCCAATTGTCACTGTGACACCGTCAAGCCTGTATGATGACACAGATACTATCACCAACCTACAAAAAATAGAAACAATTACAATTTCTGTTGTTGTGATTATGTTTCAACACTTTTCATATCAGTTAAGTCGGATAACATTGGCCATGAACACATTATTATAGCAAACTGCAAGCAGCAACAACCTCCGTGTACCTGAGTCAGCCTTGGCTTCCTCCTTCACCTCCCCCTCTGTTTTTCTTCCTGTTGCCATTCCTCCCTTTCTTATGGTGACTAGACAGGCATAAAGTGGGGGGTGAGTCGGCGTTATCAGCAGTGCACGGTTGGCATTATCGCCACACTGTTGATGTCAGGCGGTTATTATGGCACCACAAAGCTGTGATTAGACTTCCCTGTAGAGCTCAAAACAAAAACAAGAGGATAAATATAAAGGTTGTTGTCATCTGCTTCCTTTGGCCTTTTATCAATGAGCACATTTAAGGTGTTGTTTTTGCTGGGCTCAGTCCTCGTGTTGCTGTTGCTTTTCAGGTGGTCACTTGATTGATGTTTGTCCAAGACTGTCTCTTTGAATCACCTTGGGCAAGTGCTTTCTTTTGGCATGGATTTATTTTTTGACAGAACATGGCAGTGATAGCAAAGTAGGAAGAAAAACATGGGGAGAAAAATCGGACTTTGCACCACTTTCTCCTATCTAGATGTGTGCTAATCTCCTCCAAGCACATTTCAAAATGTGTTGAAATTCAATACAATTGGATGGAAACTTGTAACACTTAATGCATCTACGTCTGCCTACATACAACCAGTAAAACAGCAGTATCATAAAAAACATAGTAGTTAAATACATAGACAAAAACATTATTGTTACGATAAGTAATATTCAATGTCCTTCAATAAATTGTCTGTGGGGAAGGATGTGTTTGTTCCCTCTGCTGTCGGCGCCTCACTTCCTGCTTTAGTTTCCATCAGCTGAAATTCACTGGCTCAAAGTCAAGGGAGGATGTGTCACACACACACACACACACACACACACACACACACACACACACACACACACACACACACATACACACACACACACAAAGTTGATTAGTTATTGTTGAAAACAAGTGCAGGAAATGTTACGTCTATCCAAGCAGTTAAAAATCTGTTAATGGAAAAACTGAAATATAAGTGCTCTCAGCGATTCTCGTAAAATATGTAATTTTACAAAGGATATCATATAAATAACAAGATTCACACAAAGTAATTATATATACAGTATCTTGCAATATTGATGTTGGATTTCCTTATCATAGAAGATACTGTTTTGTTCACGCTATTAAAACAGGGTAAACTGTAATCAAGTAATCACATCAAGTTATTCATTGAACCAGTGTGGTGATTTTGTTAACCTTTGGATTGATGAATGTGCCAAGAATGCATCGTTATATAGAAAACATTGGTTTATGAGAGGCTGATGATAAAAACCCCTTTGAAAGTACACACTTTGATTCTGTGAAAGTTCACAAATCCTCAATCTTTCTCCAAGCTACCTTTGGAGGGTTTAAGATCAAAATGTTTTAAAACATCACGAGTGATCTGAGCTGGGAGAAAAGTTTGGTTTCCCTCGGGCGCTACTAAAGGCTTTCAAACTTCCACACAGAGAGAGCGGTTTAGGCATGAAGTTAGAGGAATGGAAAAAGCCTGGTATTTAAAAAGAATACTCCATCCTGACTAAGGTTAAGGAGATCCACCATTTTAAAGGTTTATCAGACACCAAAAACAATGCACAGTGGTTCATAACTGACAGGCTTTTACAATTCTGGAAAGTTATCATTGTTGCAAGATGTCTTCACCAAAAACAGGCTGTAATAGTCATGTAAGGCAAGACATTGTGACATAAACCCCATGATAATGCACAAATGAACTCCTTAGCTCCTTCAGTTTACTGGGACATGTGAATAGACTAAGCCACTCTTAACAATATTAATACCACCTGGGCTTTGAATACTTTTGTGGAAAAGTACTGCATTCATTTATATGCATGCTCTATTCACTGTCATAATAACTTTCATCACCAGGTAGTTGCTCATTTTATTTGCCATCTGTTAAATGCTGGGTGGGTATTGTCAGTGTGTTCATTAGAGCTAAAAGCTTCAAAGGTCAGGAGTTATTCTCTGTGGGTTAAACACCATATATTTTATGGAGTTAGTACCAGACATTTTAACTATTGCATATTTACCTTCTGTAAAGTCTTTGCAATGTTTTAACAGTTGCTATTCATCCTATACAACTGCTTTAAATGTATACATTGGTTGTATGTTTTCTATATCAAAGAAATGTAAATTGATTTATCTATGAAAGCAGTCCCAGCTGTCTCAGAGAGAAGGAATGAGGTTAATAACATATTAAAACATTAGCTCTGTTTCCCATGGTGCGAACTGGAGGGGAGCAGGGGGAGCTATAGCTCCCCTAGTGGTGACATGAATATCAAATAAATTCCATTTTGGGCATGTTTTTTTTTTTCAAAGGTGTAAAATGTTTCGCCTGCTTGCACGCTGCCCGCAGCTCCACCCACTACCCACTCACTCACAACCTCGTTTAGTTAGCACTGCATGTTTACCAGGCATTGTTGCTGCTGCTGACATGTCGATAAGAAAAAAACTACTTACCTTGGGAAATTTCTTTAAAAAGACGGCCAAACAACCTGATCAAGAAGACCAACTGAATGTAGCTGGTGGTAGCACATCGTACGTTGTGACTGCTGCTATAACAGAACCGAGAGAGGAGGGAGCTAACGTCAGTGCTAGTGCTAACTTGACAGCTAACGTTAACTTGGGGGCTGAAGAGCTATGTGCATCGTTGTGTTGTGTGTGTGGCGTCGCATCTCTCCAGGCAGTGAGAGGGTTGTGTTGTGCTATAGCTATATTATTAATATTAATATTCTGTTCATGGTTGGTGCCGCTGGCTGCTCTTATCGCGTGTGTTCGGCCCTGTGTAGGCTACAGCCATAATAGGCTATAGTCAGGGGCGGACTGGCCATTGGGAATACCGGGAGTTACCCCGGTGGGCCGGTGCTGTGTGTGGGCCGGAAGGCCAAAAAAAAAAAAAAAAATTAAAAAAAATATATATTCTTTTTTTTTTGCCTAAATCCTACCGGCCCACATTTGTAAGTGTTCTGGCCCAGCCCAGCCCAGCCCAGCCCAGTGGGGTGTGGCAGGGAAACAGGGTTCAGGGGGAGTGGCTGTACCCGTAGGATAGAAAAGGGGGAAGTGATGTCTGACTCAGAGGTCGCGCGGCTGTGGAGAAGAACCTGTTGCCCACATTCTGTTACTGAGTTTAGGCTAGTTAGCTAGCAGGTTTATTGTTTTGGGTGCAGTCACTTTTGCCTCCACTTGCTGTTCAAATAATGTTGAAAGAAAAAGTAAATCTGTTTACAGTTCTGTTTTATATGGGTGTTGAAGAAGAAGAAGAATTGGGAGGGATGAAACCCTCTTTAATGGTCATACATGCAGAGCACACAGCACACACAGTGAAATGTGTTCTCTGCTTTTAACCCATCCTAGTACCAGGAGTCTAGTACTAGGAGCAGTGGGCAGCTATTGTACAGGAGAGTGAGGGGGGAAGGGGGATGTCCGGTGCCTTGCTCAAGGGCACCACGGCAGGGCAGGAGGTGAACTGGGACCTCTACAAGTAGAAGTCCACACTCCAAATGTAGGTCTGGTCGGGAACTTGAACCGGCGACCCTACGGCTCACAGTCCAAGCCCCTACTGACTGCCATAGATTTAGTCCCTAATTTTGCTCTCAAAGTGCACCAGATTGATGCATTTAACTTCAACATTTTAAAACAAAATCTTCCCGGGGGAGCTTGCCCCCGGACCCCCCTAGAGGAGGTGAGGTGCACCACCTGCCCACACCCCCTGTTAAATTGTCTCACCCACATTGAGGATGCTTCCTACGCCCATGTTTTATTCCATGTGTCAAGTCAGGCAAATTGGGTCCAAATGTTATTGCATCAATGATCTGTTAACATTAAAATCACTAAATATATGCTGTAACTATTTTGCTCTAGGCAACTCAAGGGCTCAATGTGATTACTATATGAATAATTGTCCAAAATAACATAAAATGCATAGGGTTTTTTGTTAAGTAACATACTTCCGTCACCGGCCGGTCGATACATGCCGCGCATTAAGTGGGCTTGTCTGTCCATTAATCCCCGGGCCACTTTTTCCCCCCAGTCCGCCCCTGGCTATAGCCCATGTGAAACAATGTAGCCTGTTTTTGAGTCATTTTAAGTTGATTTAATTAAACAGTCAAACGTTACATTGGTGGTCCGTGGATTATTTATTATCAAGTTGATTGAAGTTTGCGTAGCCCATACATGCTCGGGAAATCTGTTGACATGAACATGATCCATCGGGACGTTTCATGTAAATGTAGACCTGTGGCCCGTGTGCAACAGATTTTCTCTTTATAATAGGCCTATGTCTGTGCTGTTGCTATTGATGCACGGATCAGCATTTACCCTCCCCGCAACAACAAAAAAGTCCCGGCTCCTCCGGAGACCGTGGTATCGTTCGCACACTGCTGTTTCCTATGATTGATTGTTTGTTTAGTCTGTTAAAGCCAGGCCAGGTCCCTTTAAGTGCTGAGCTCGAGGAATGACTTATTTGCAATTCCCAACTGGAGAATATTTTTATATTGGCTTTGTGATTACAGTATAATCAGTGTAAAATCAAAACTGTAGTGTGTTCATGACCTGATTACCTTAATCAGCCTTTCCAGTCTCAACCTGCTCCACACACTGAGGCAGCAACAAACTGAAAGTAACGCCACTTTTTTGCTCCTTTTATTAACGTCCTGTTTCCCTCCTTTCTCATAAAGCACCTTAACATATTCCAAACCTTGTGTTAATGTGATCTTTTAATATTAAATTGGGAAAATACTGAGAATCTCCTTTGACATTGCAGTTTCATCTCGAGCTTGTTTTGTTCGTCTGAGTAATGACACAGCAACACACACACACACACACACACACACACACACACACACACACACACACACACACACACACAATACAGACTGATGGAGGGACTAATGGAGGATGTAACTGACAAAGGTATTGATTACAGATCAATAAACGGATGTGTGACACTGCTGTAAAGAGCACATTTATTATTTTGCCAATGTCAGTGCTAATTACAGCCTTCCCTTTTTAATAACTGTGTTAATATCACCATAATAAAATGTTTACATTTAGCTTTATTGTCACTATTGTTCAAAGGTTATAACGGAAAACCTCCACAGATAACACTCAGTCTGTAAATGTTACTATTTGTTTGCTTTTTCATCAGATATGAAGCACCAGGCTGTTCTGTTGATCTTGGAAGCAATGCATGACACGTCTGTAAACACTATCCTGAACCGATGTTTTGCTTTGTGTCTGTCATAAACATTTTGAGAAACATAAATGCAATTACTTTATCCAACTAATCTGAAACTATCTATTCGGGGATGGATTTGAGATTAAATGTACAAACTTGATCAGAGCTTAAATCTATAGAGCAGGCTTTGATGCATGAAGAAGAAAGGGTTACCAAATACATGATACAAAGACAAGTTTTTATCTTAACTATACACTGTCAAATGGAGGTGACAGAACTCTTTCGATTGGTTTGGCTTCATTCTTGGGCGGATGTGTTTGTATGCAACAACATGATATATAAAGAAGTATCAACAAACGTATCATCATGCCCCAAACTCAGCACATCCTTAAAAAAACAACAGAATACCAATAAATGACTCCCTAACAACAACATGACCTATGAGGTCACGCATGTTGGAAAGCAAATGCATTTTTAAGTTGTAAACATTGGGAATTGAAACAAAAGGAAAATAAGGGGTCTCAATCTAACAATAAACATACATTTTTGACAAATTGGTGGCACTTGAAATGTGAAGCGATCAAAGTGATTTAAATATTTCATGACATAAATGTTTGCAACAAATTTGATGGCAATCCATCAAGAACTTGTCGAGACATTTCATAAGAGAATAAACAACAACCCTGTGGCGCTGTAAGGAGATGCCAAGAGTTCTTTAAAGTTATTTGGATTATTTTAAAAGGAAGTTATAAAAGTATCTTCCTGGTATAGTAGGTTTGACGTAAAGAGCACTAAAAACAGCCTGAGAGATCAACTTTATAGAAAACATGGTGACTAATGTCTATTTCAATGTGTGCACATGTTAATGCTGCATTACGGATAATTGTATAACATAATTCTCTGTATTTTATGTGACTTTACTTAACAGCAGAAGACACTTGATGGTGTGTGTTGTTTCACATCCACTGTCCTTCTCCCTATCTTTCTTGTTTGCATCAATGCACTACACACTGCTTTCTTCTGCCTACCAGCCACAAGTCAACATGCAGTTTGAAAACACACACACACACACACACACACACACACACACACACACACACACACACACACACAGAAAAGAGGCATAAGATATGATGACTCATGTGATGCAACTATGAGTGCAGGATGACAAATCTTATTTCACAAGAACTCAACATTTGTGTAGCCGCCTACTCAAGCGTTTGTCAGCGTAAAGACACGAGAACATGCAGAAACGTGCACTTTGTCTTTAATGTACACAGACAAACAGAAGTGCTTGACTTTTCTCCCACTTAGAAAGCTTCCTGCTGAAAATAGAAGTACTGTAACATCTCAGTGAGTTATTTTTTACTGAGCACAAATAAAATAAACACAGTCAGTATTTATATAGATAGATATAGATATTGCAACAATTCCATTATTGTGAATTTATTTTGGACAAGATGATAGTGTAGTGAAAATCTCAAATGGTGGCAGACCAACTATACTCTTATTTTTAGAAATCACAATAAAGGCTGTTACTAAAGTAAGTGAATGTAAACTCAGGGTAATCTTGTCCAACAGCATCACCCAGTGGATGATGACGTTTCCAAGATCAAACAGTAAATCAGTGTGAAAATGATGGTGAAAACTATCTTTAAAATGCTGCTTCTACAGATAAGAACATCCTTTATATCCCTTAAAAATTATTCCCTTGTGCTTGGTTCTTTCAAATAAAATCCCTTGTTGGTCTTTAAAGGCAGCTCGGGCACGCCAATGCTCCAGGCCTGAGGGAACCAGCCCTTACCTGATTGGTGCAAATGTGGGTTGGATCTGAAAAGATGCAGCTGATTGGGTCATCACTTTTAATCATGATGACATTCGGAAGCAGACAGTGGTATGACACACAAACACACACACGCACACACCCAAACACACATAAACAAACACACGCACATGCACACACATATTGCCGTGTGAACATCTGTGTGCAGTCATGCATGGCCTTGCCAGTGTAGCCTACATTTGCATTGCATTTATGAGTCACACAATATGTCCAGTTTACACACAAAATATAATACAAATCACAAGTATTTCGTCGTATGAGGTTAAAAAAAAGAACAATATACTGTTTATATAGGGAATGTGGATTTCTGTCATATTAGTCCTACACACATGCAGGAACACATTATTATGAAACACACATTGTTATAAAAAGGAGTTATCGCTGAAAAAAAGATAAGAAATAAGGAAAAAACCTCACTGAATTACAATATGAGACGTCTCTTATCCAGAAAAAGCAATTAATCAAAGCGCTCTACCATCCTTCTGCAGAGCCTCGATATGCTCCCTTCAGTGAACATGAAGTCGGTGGACGGCACCGGGTTATGATGCTTCTCATGCTGGCTGACGGCTCCTGGATGAGCAAAATGTCTTTGGGGAAGAGCAGTTATTTTCCACAGAATTGCAGAGTACAAATGACTTTCATCAGGTCTGGGCCTTCATTAGGAGCTGACTGACCATCACAGTACCTGCTCTACTTAGACTGCAGGGCTATGCACGCAATTCTTTATTTTCTCAGGGAGATAAACCAAGTCTTATGCACACTCTACTTCCCCATGTGGAAAAAGGAACAGGTATTTATTACATATTTCCAACACAAGATGAATGGAGGAAATGTTTTTTAAAATATATATTTAAAAATATATCCAATCTTGTGAATTAACTGAAAAGTATCTGTTAAGGTGAGCTGAGTCAATGACACCATGAAAAATATAAGGATCAATTTAACTCATGCAATATATTTGGAGTGGGAAAGACATAAAACACATTATTTGTCGTTAATCCCACAGATGCTTGTAACGCTGAATATGATTATTTCTTCTTTTTTGTTTACATAATTTGAATAGCTATTTAAAAAATATATTTCGATTAAATCATGGTGCCAATAAAAAGTATATGCACGTGGTATGAGAAATATTGTCCAGAAAATGCAACTGCTCGTCAATGCAGGCAGCACTAAATGAGTGTATGGCAGAGGTTCGAAACTGACACCAAAAGCGTCAACACACAAACTATTGGCTCCATTTGATGGCACCCAGCGGACAAAAACAAGCCACCAGTATGTTCAGCAATGCAAAATAAGTGTGATTATTCTTCCTTTAAAGGTCCCATGTCATGCTTTTCCGGTTATTACCCGTCCCCTTGTGTGTTATGAAGGTTTTTCTGCATGTAAACGGTCTGCAAAGTCACAAACCCTCAAAGTACACCCTGTAGCGAGTAATACTCTAACACCGAAAATACCTGTCTATGCTGACCCAGAACGCCTTGTTGGAGATTTCTCTTTTTCTTCCTGGGTACAGTGACGTGCCCATACCCAAATGGACCCATTGGTCCAAATGGACCAATCCGTGGAGCCGTTATGTTACGTCCGCGGAGCCGTTACTTCCTCACACACACACACACTCAATCTTTTCTCAGCTGCAGCTCCGCAGATTTCTCCTCCCTGAGACGGCGGGACGCGGCGAGGCTTTGAGTAGGTGTGTCTCGCTGTCCCGCAGACGGCCACTGGGCTCATAGGGAGGGGGGGGGGCAGGAGCTCCAACAAGCCGTTTAGGACAGAGAGTGAATACACATACTATACAGAGATGCTCTATGAGAAACCAATGTGAGTTGGGGAAAATTGCACAATATAAATCTATTTTAGTAGACCTCAACAATGGAATTATAATCAGTAGAAATGGCCATGACATGGGACCTTTAACATAGTTGAATTTTCAGTTGGATTTTCCTTTGACTCAATAACTGCAGGAGTTAAATATGAAATTAGCCACAAATCCATGTAATGAATGCCTGACGTTTACACCACAGACTAGACCAGAACTCAAAAGAGAGACAAAGGCAGTCAGAGTAATGCCAAGTTCTTGTTAGCTTTAAACCTGAACAAATCAGAGGTCAAAGCCGTGAGATTAATCAGAATGGCAAATTCAACCAGAATCAGAGAGGCAGGAAAGGAAGTTATTTAATAAATAATCCAGCAATGCTCTACACAATTGTGACGGAATGGCAAGACTGAAAATGTGCATTGTTATGTTGACAAAAACCACACTAAAGCAGTAAAAACACATCCAATTGTAATGGGTCAGGAGAAAGACAACAGCTTTGCATAAACTGCACATTTTCTTTAAGGCTATTATTTCGCTCTGTTTGCATGGAGTCACAAACGGCCATGCAAACAGGTCCTTTGAGTGGTGTTAGTGCAAACATTGCACTATAACTTAAGCTGAAGCTAACAGTAATAACTATAAGATCTATTTGAAATAAATAAGTGTTCTGAAACAAATACCAATAACTGTATTGCATTGTTTTCTTATGCGCAATTACTTCATACTGTCTAGTTCTCTTTTTCGTCCTGCATTTATTGTGCCCCCCTCAGAAAATAACTGGCCCCCCCAGTCAAATTGGTCTAGAACCGCCACTGGTCCCACAAGAATAAACCCCGTATTTAATCAAGACCTCAGCCTCGTGTCATTTACTGGAGGGAGCTACAGTGAGAAATCGACTGCTCCGCATGAGTAGACGAGTAACGGAGCGTCCACACTACAGCTTCAAAAAAAGCTTGGAGCTGGGCGTGTCTGAAGCTTGGGGATTTTATTCGAGCAACGCAACCAACAACCAATCACATGAATCTCCCGCCCCCGACTTACAAAGCAAAAAACCCCGGGGATTTTATACGAGCAATATATATATATATAAACTCCCCAAACAGGCGAAAACCTACCAGTTTCACCCACTGTCTCTGCCACCTCCCTCCATGACTGGTTCTTCCGGTTTGTATTCCGGTAGGTGAAGAGGGTCTGGTCATACAAAACCGGGTGATTTGCTATGGCGATAATTAGTTTCTCCTCGATCTTTTTTTTAAATATAGAAATGAACGGCGGGATATCTCTCCCAGCTTAGACGCGGTTTGATTGGCTAGGGCTTGAGCTTCAGAAATGGGATTTGATTGGCTGGCGCTGGCTGGCTGGCGCTGGCTGGCGCTGGCTGGCGCTGGCTGGCGCTGGCTGGCGCTGGCTATCGCTGGCTACTCCGCGTCTCCGGCATCAGAAGTTGAACAATGTTCAACTTCTGACGGCGGAGACACCGGAGACGGACCGCTATGCTACCCACAATTAAGTTCGGTGAAAAGCGAGGCAACGTGACGTCACCCCATTCAAAGTGAATGGGCAGACGCGTTGGAAACCGTTTTTGAAGCTGTCGAAGCTGTAGTGTGGACGGCCCGTAAAACGGCGCCAGACGGCAGCGATCCATGGACAGCACGGGACATCTCCGTCGCAGCGTGTGCATCTATAGCAGCCATCTACACAGCAGCACAAGAAATGTAAATGTAGGTGCAACAAAGAGACTTTAAAGTGCCATACAAAGAAAATGGGACATTTGCATCATTCATATAATCTGTGTTAATGTTATTTACTTACCTTTCTACTGGAAGTTAAAGGTTGGTAATATTGATTTGTGTATTAAGATATCTGCAGTAAGTATTTGCAGACTAAGTAACACAGTACATTTAAAGGACAATATCTTTCAAGTAATAAGTGTTGAAGAAATGTACCAAGGTTTTTGTTGTTTGCCTATATCATTATCACTTGTGATTTTCATTTAAATAAGGCTCAATAGCTGCGTATAAGCTTAAGATAACTCAAAGCTAATATCTAAATTGGCTAACTACTTAGCTTTAAAGATAATTCAATATTAGAGTTAAAAACAAACTTAAGTAAACAAGTAAAATGTCAGATGTTGAGTCTTACACTAAGAGTGATGAAGTGAGTGTAGTAGAAAATGAGCAACCACAGGCAACTGAAGATCCAAAAATGGATAGCCTTTCCACACAAGAGCCACAAAGGAGCCAAAGAGTCCGGAAGTTAACGGAAAAGGGCCAAGAACTGCATGATGAGCAAGTAACAAGACTTGTACACCGTTTCAGTGTGAGCTATGGTGGAAAGATATCACAAAGGAAGCCAAACAAGCGCTAAGTGGTCAATGCTCTAATGACCTGCTGCATGAATACATCACTAAGGTAAGGAAGACCTCCAATGATGTGAATATTGCTTATGAAGAGTTGAGGCTCATTGACATTCCCGACCATGAAACACGTCGCAGAGAAGACACCTGTGAAGCAGTTACAAAGACAATCATTGAGACTGCAAGAGAACGAATGGACACAATAAAGGACAAAAGTCATGAGGAAGAAGAAATTGGTCAAAACCAGACAGAGTCTGTATGCAAATCTGTTGCCTCTGTTAAGAGAAGTAATGGCTCTCATGGCACCAGGTCCTCGACTCATTATCGTAGCAACTCGAGAGCCACATCAAGAAGTTCATTCCTCTCTTCTATCAAAAGACAAGAAGCCGCTGCTGAAATTGCTGCAAATGAAGCGACTTTAGAAGTAATGCTAGAACAGGAACAACAGATCGAAGAACTTGATATACTGGAAGCTGAAGCTGCTCAGTTAAGAGCCAAACAGGAGGCAGAAAATGCTGAGAGGCAAAGAGAGTTACAAGCCAAGCGCAGACAACTAGAGCGATTATAAACAGTAAAGAAGCTAAAAGCTGCAAAGGCGAGACATCAAGTATATGAACAGAATGCATGCACAGACGAAGAAATTAGCGAGCTGCTCCATCAACATGTTCCTCTGGTTGTGAAAGAAGAACTCAAGCATAAAAATAGTGAACTGAAAAACCACTCACCACCTCAAGCTGCGACACAACAAAAACAAGAAGACAGTACTTCAGCTCTTATCAGAGCTCTTGCAGAGTCCATCAGTGCAAGTCGTCTACCTGTACCTGAACCTACAACGTTCAGTGGTGACCCACTGAGGTTCAATGACTAGAAGGTCTCCTTTCGTACACTCGTTGACTGGAAAAACATCCCAGCTGTGGGTGGACCCGCCAAGAAGGCCATAGAGAGCTACTTCCTGCTAGGCACAGAGTCAGCCTATCATGCCGCATGGACCATCCTGGAAGAGAGGTACGGTAATCCTTTCCTCATTGCTAAGGCCTTCAGAGATAAGCTTGCTGCATGGCTCAAGATAAGTTTCAAAGACAGCGTAGAACTTCAAGAGCTCTCTGACTTCCTTCGCAGCTGTGAGGCTGCCATGTCACAGATCAAAAGGACTTGAGGTACTTAACGACTGCAATGAAAACCAAAAGATGCTTGCTAAACTTCCAGACTGGTTGACCTCAAGTTGGAACAGAAAGGTCACAGAAATGGAAGAGCAAAATCACACTATTATCTGCACATGCAAATAGATATCGTGTAGTATACACCTAAAAGTATATTTTTGATGTGTTTTTTTCTACTTCATGTCATGGAAGCAACATCTTAAACCTGACCAATGTATGAAAAAACAGTGATGCTTTTGCTTGAAGTTACTTGAAGAATAAAAAACAATTTCTATTGGGTTTAAGTGCAGTTGTGGCAGAATTGTACTACATTTACATAATCAGCCACTAATTGATTTTTTGACCTGAAAACAACTGTTCTCACCTCTAAAGATGGATTTCATCCCCAGTATTGTTGCAGTTGCAGTGATTGACCGCTAGGTGTCACCGGAGACCGCTGGTTGGTCGCAGTGTGCAGCGGATACCAGGTGGCTGGATTAACAGGCTGTGGAGCCGGCAGTGGCGCTGTGTAGCTAAACCTCCCTCTGTATGCTTCTGTTCTGGTCTACTCTGAACAGGCCCATACAGGCACTGATCAACAGCTGAGAGCCATGCGGAGCTGCAACTGCTCCAGCATAATTTCCCCCTATCCTGCATGCTCAACTGCAGTATGGAGTACACAATATGTGGGCCTATTCTGTGGATGTGAGTGTAAACATTCTCCATTTGAACTGCTTCCCTCAATCTGTTATAACTGTAGGCAGGCCATACTGCACATTGAACACAGGAAGAGTGGGGAAATAATAATGAGCCGTTGCAGCTGTCACATGTTTGGTAATTGTATATTATGTTTGCCCCCAGTTAGCTTTCCGTGCAGCTTTCATGACACTATCAGATGTAGACAACACATCCATGATGTGACTCAAGACTGGGGGAAAGGGAAATGTCCCCATGGATGCCATCATCAGCTAGATTAAAATGTAATAGGAAAAAGCAAGCCTCATCAGTAAGTGTGAGGAATGGTCCGGGATAGCAAGAGGCTGTGTCACCTTCAGGGACCGGCTGGGCTTTATCGGAGCAGTGCAGAGGTCAGCTGCTGCCCTGTGTCTGCCTGTCCTCTTGTCTTATTGATGCAAGGATCATATAGGCCAAGGCCGGCATTATGACAGAGGCTGAGCAGACAGGCGGCACAGAAGAAGATACATCATTGTGTTTTACACCAACGATCACACTGTGCTGCCCAGCTCATTTCTGTGAATCTCTGTATGCTCAGGCTGAAGGTTGGTAACCCCCGTCTGAATATGCCTCTCCCATGGGGGAAGCGGTGTTGACAGCACAATATACAGTATCTGTGTGTGCCTTTTAGTTGTGGTCTGCAGTGGTTTGTACACATCAGCTATATCCTTGTGTCACTGGGTTTTCAAAGCACATAATCCTTCTTATATAAATGCTTCTTCCCCCCCCCCCCCCCATAGGAGTATACGTGACAGATGAACCAGCTGTATCTAAATAAAACAGGAACAGTTAGTGATGCATGCAGAGCAATCATGCTACAACTGTCAGTGTACCTCCACCACGCCAAGGAGCTTCGACACACAGCTTCTTGGCATAGAATCAGGGTAGCGTTGAACATGCATGATACAATAAAATGTTTTAGTTCAGTTATATTAGGGACAGCTAGTAAAGGCCAGGACATCCTCCTCACTTAACCATCTCTTAGCACAGCATAATAACTCAATTTCACTTTGCGTAGACTGTAACGCACCTCCAAATGGAAATGAATAACTCTTTAGTCTTAAACCATTTACTTAGAGGAATAATCAGTCCCATAGACGTTTGTATGATATTTAATGATCCAGGCAGTTTTAATTGTTTGTATTGATTTTGGCAGTGCTTGCATTCCAGTGCAGAAAGTTACTGTTTATCCTAATACTACTTCTATAATAGGGATATTATAGCTTTGACTCATAGGAATTTTGCATTAATGTTCACTTAAAGGTGGGGTAGGTAAGTTTGAGAAACCGGCTCGAGATCGCTAGAATTTGAAAATACACAACCGGAGAAAATCTGCCACTTCCTTATAGAGCCCCTCCTCCAACACACACGAACGCGCACATGACCAATGAGGGCACGAGATAAGTTTGTGCCCCGATGGAATGCTGACAGGCAGGTAGGCCAGCCAATCCGTTTAGCCGGGCCGGCCGGTTGTACTTTTTACAGTATTACGGCTTCTACAGATGACATTTTTTAATGGATTTTTTGTCAAAGCACTTAAGATATTCATTGCTATCGGGATGTTAAGAGCATTCCATGGAATATAACAAAAAGTGTATCTCGAGCCGGTTTCTGAAACTTACCTACCCCACCTTTAAACTAGTGTAGACTTTGGGTGGAGTAAAATAAGCTAGCTCTTTTAAGACAGAACCCGCTCACACACAAAACAGATTTATTAAAAAAAATGTTTATTGACATCAGAAGCAATTTAAATTTCAACATTAAACAAGCCGTTTTTTTTACTCTTGCTATTACAGTGGTACATAAAGATCAGTCGAACAACTGTGATACGTCAATTTTGATAACACATCATTTAAAATGAAAACACACAGGAAAAAGGAAAATAAGAGACACTCAGATCTAACTTAGAACTGTTTTTTATGTGCTGTGTACCTCTAGCTAGGGAAAATACTGTAAGCCCACTCCTTTACACTGTACCAGGCAGGATAGTGGTCTAGGAACTATCACCGAAAAAATAAGACTGGCAGAAAGATAGACACGATACTTGTGTAGTGTCAACTATGCAAAAAGGAGAAAAAAAACTGTACAGCATAAAAACAACTGATATACACAGCCTTTTTAGTTTTTTTTCTACCCCTTGGATACTAATGTATTTCTTTCGGTAAGTGACGTGTGTACAAGGGGGTTGAATGCTTTATAAACAAGAAAAATGACCACTACACGTCATTCCACATCTACTCGTCATCATCATCATCAAAGTCGTCATCCTCCTCGTCATCATCATCATCATCGTCATCCTCCTTCTTCTCTACCTTGGCCGGAGCTTTTGCTGCAGGTGCGGGGGCACTGGTTCCTGTTTTGCCCTTAGCGCGGTATGCTGCTACGTCCTGGGAGGGGTGAATGAAAACATATTGAACTAATGCCCAGACAGTCATTTGTAGGTAGTATCATGTGTGCTATTTGCATACAACAGATCACTGCGTCTTTACCTTCTCATACTTCTCCTTCAGTTTAGCCGCTTTCTTCTCAAAGGGCTGCTTGTCCTCTGAAGCGGTGCCGTTCCACATCTCCCCAAGCCTCTTGGCAGTATCTCCAATGGTCAAACCAGGGGACTCTTCTTTCACCTTAGGGCGATACTCCGCGCAAAAGACGAAGAAGGCAGATCTGGAAACAAAGAATAAGATTGTCATTTTCATAGTACAACAATATTCACATTGTTTTGTTCTGGAGAAAGATTTCTATTTCAAGAGAGTGTCAAATATTGAATGACTTGCTGTACTTACGGGGGCCTTTTGGGTGCATTGGGGTCCTTGAACCTCTTCTTCTTGCCTCCACTGGCTGGAACGTAGTTCACCATCTCTCTCTCATAGCGCACCTTGTCCTGCCTAGCCAGGTCCTCAAATTTTCCTTTCTCCTTAGCAGTCAATGGCTGAAAGAAGAGAAGTCATTTGCTATCACAAAAACCTCAGATTTCTAGGTTTGGGATATTTTACTTATTGCACAATGTGCCAAGTGTAGCTAATCAAGATAAACAATCAACATCCTGTCCCTGAATTAACTTGATATAGGTCAAATAGTCAATTTAGAACAATAAAATGTGAAATGTAATAATCTGACTATTTTATAAATGGACATCATCCATTCATCCTACCTTCCATCGCTCAGAGCACTTCTTGGAGAACTCGGAGAAGTTAACCGAAGCTTCAGGGTGTTTCTTCTTGTGCTCCTCCCGACAGGTCTGGACAAAATAGGCATAGGAGGACATCTTGCCCCTGGGCTTTCCTGGCTCTCTCACCATCTTGACAGTTGAATCTAAAAACAAAGGTTTAGGTTAGCTTTTATTCAATGTATACTTTAATCTTATGTTTACTTTGGAAAGAGGAACAAGTGGATTACTAGCTGGGATGTTGTGAAAAATGTCCCAAATATACTTATGTATAAACATAATTAAAATAAATTGTGATATTTGTTTTTTATTAATTATTATAATTCCAATTATGAATCATACACAGCAGGTGGTATATCCACCCACCATGGTAATCGTGTCATACAATAGGAACATCTTTATGTCCCTCCATTGACCACTGGTGTTGTTGATGGCACTACTTAAGTGACCCGCCCCCCCTGTGGTCATACTGCAAGTTAGTGTCCTTTAAACAGTCTGCTAAAAATAAAGCCGTCTGGCAAAGAAGGGGCTAATGCGAAAAAAAATACTTTATTTAATAACCATTCGTTAATCTGTAACAGGGTCTTTTCATATAACTAAGTGGTCAACTACAATGTTGGTGGTTTAAAACCGTCTTAACACACAGATATGTAATCAAGAATAAAAATCACCAAAAACGCCCATAAATACATTTATTCCATCTAGGGATGCCCGTTTTGGTCCATATCACTTTCACATGTTGTGCAAAAGTTCCCCAAGTGCAACGGGATAACATAAACCCCAGCCCTCTGCGGGACTATAACAGTGGACCTGGCGCTAAGACATTTTTGTGGAAAAAACTATCCTCATGTCTCATCTGCCATGAAAAAAGACCGTCTGGACCATTCATGTTCATGTTTTATCCAACAAATAACTTGGACACAAAAAAGACACAAATTGCACATAAAAGCTTATTTATTGAAATTAAAACACGTAAACTGCAATTCGATGTCATTTGATAATAGTATATTATAAGTCTTCCTTTCCTCCTATTCTGAAAATAATTCCGTTCGAATTGCAAATCTGTTAAAATCCGTAATTGTCCAATGTTTTTTTCCCATTAAAATGCCTACTGTAACTCCCCGTTAAAGCTTGTGTCGACCGAAGTAGTAATGGCGCATAGGCTTTCGTTAAGGAAAAGGAGGTCAACAACGACAGCAATATTTCTTCTTCCATTTTGTGAGAATGCCTTCTTCATGAAAGAAAGTCCCCCTCAAATGTCTCCTCACTCCCTTCAGTTCGCTTTGAAACTCGACAAATGTGTCTGGAAAGCCGGCGTTCTATACAAAATATTTCCCCGATTGAATCCTATTGCACTAGCCGGTTTGTATAGTAATACATTGGGACTGCACTGTGTCTATGAGCGGCTGCTGCTGCCTTGGTTTCTATGAGCTCCTAATGGCCGCTCGTCTTCATCCACTAACATGGAGAATATGGCTCCTTCTCTTTGTGTGAACGCACAGCCATGCGATAGAGGGCAGAGCGACCGCGGCGACCACTCTACTTCAACCCCCGATTTAAACCCTTTAACATCATCGGAAAAATATTGCAATAGCATCGTTGGAATCACGAAAGATTGGTCTTTCTTTTCACGTCGTTACATTTGATAGTTACCGGTTTGTTTTTCGAGAAAACCCGGTTAGAAAAAGTTGATCTGAACTGCGCCTCTGTCACTAGCCTCGCTGCCTTTCCTCCTATGCGAATACAGTCAGCCATTACAGTAAAAGCGCAGATCGTGAGGTAATTTTTTCAACGTCTTCACGGGAGAATTATAGCAAACAATCATATGGACTTGTATACTTTGAAACATTCTTTCTTTTTCTCATGTTTTTGTAATTTTTTACGTTTGCATTGCATATCCCGTACGCTCTCCAGTCTTCACATGACAGCCGTTCAGCTTCGCAATGCACTGCAATGGCTAGCAAACGGTGAGTTTTCTACCATTGTCGCTAACGATGTCGTCCACTAGACATTCCTGAATTTTTACGCGATATCCACCGTTCAATTTGACTCCATTTTATAACAATGACACAATAGTAATATACAAAATTATTTATATGCTACACAATTGACGATTATCGTCGAATTCAGTCAAGGTTAATATTTTGTTCTCGTTTTTTTTAAAGAGCGTCTGGACCACACCAGGCAGGACACTGTAACGTTACCTGCTTTGCGCCGGCTATTTTTTTTGTTTTTTTGACGTTTCATCGCAATAAAAATCATTTTCAACCAGTAAGACATAATGTATTCAATCATAGCAAACACATAAGTGAGATATCTAGAATTGTTATCATACTTTTCATCATTAAGAACACTTAGAATTTTCGCGTGTGATACTTACCTAGGGACTATCGCTGGATCTGAATGCTCTGCAATGGCTGTATGTGAGGAACACAGGCGATACGCAGTGTCTTCAGTCTTCAGCTCTCTAACATTACTCTCGACGGGGCTCTCACCCCATTGGCCAGCGCCCGGTCTAACGCTGCTCTGATTGGACGGGGGCTTTTCATTGTCCTAATAGAAGACGAGGTTCGATTGGCTACCTTTTGTGAAACGTCACTGAAGTTTTCTGAGGCGCGTGGATACAAAAATATTCCAGTCCCAGCATGCTGGAGCTGGTAGTAGTGTAGTGTGTTTGCCATAGTATTGAATTCACTACGTTGAGCACAGTGTACAGTAGGCAAGTTAAATGAATGAGAAAACGTGGAGCGCTTGTAGGCAGTGAACGGACAAGCTGTAAGACGTTGTGCGATTGTGTTGGGTGGGCTGCACACCTCTTCCTCCACCACCTCCATTGTGCATTATCCTCAATATACTTAGCTTATTTGCAAATTATGACTTTGAAAAAATGCATAAAATAAACATCGCACGTTCAAGTGTAACACGCAGCGGACTCTTTTTTTCATTTATTCGCACTTTATAAGACATTTGATGGCATTACGACAGGATTTAGAATGAAAACACAATACCAATTGGGTTAATGACCTGCCTTTTAATTACATTAAACCGTAATTTTCATTTGTCAGACAATTATATAGGTAATGTCACTATACCGTAACCACACAGTGTTATATTAGTCTTTTACAACAAGAATACGTAATAATACTTTTAGCAAGCACTTAATATATGTCTGTATTTGAAGTCCCTAATAGGCTAATATAAAAAATATATAAACAGGCATCAAATCATGGTGAAAGCACTTAATATGTATACTAGGACACAAAGCTTTTCTTTTTTTCAGATTTATATGTTTCTTTGGGGTAATTTGAATGGGTTTACAGTACTCATTGGCAAATGATAGTGTGCTCATCTCCAGATAAAACACAGCCTTATCAAGATCAAAGAGTTACATAGTTTACGCCAACGTTTTTGAATAGAGCATTTTATAGTTAAAAGTTTGACATTTGAGAGTCATTTGCCCGGTCGACATATATATTTGTTTTATAATTAGACTGATTTAAATATCGCTTGCAGGCCGGTGTTGTGCAATATTTAAATATTTAAACTTGCTGATAAACCCATAGATATAACAGTGAGACTCCACTCTCTACCCCAGACACATGTTCTGTGCAATGCAATGGGTAAAACCCCTAAATTCAACATGCTATAACAATATAGTCAGATTTGAAAAAGACAATATTGAGGTAAAATTTATTTTAATATTTATTTTATCTGATATTGCATTGTTCTGGACCACATTAATATAAACATATTTTACTTTACAAAACACTGTCCTACTTTTTGATAATTTAATACAAATTAGAGTACAGAATATCCTGTAAACTATACTATACCCTACATCCACCTGTTTTTCTGTCATATGTAGACAACAGCACTCTAAAATACTGTTTTGTTGTGCAGCTGTTAAACTTAGCTCTGCCAAAAGATGTCCAGATGTAATGTGATTATGTGTTTGCTAATTTGTCTGACCAACAACAGATGGTATTAGGTTGCATATATATTAAATGTTCTTCACACATTTAGGCTCTTTAGAAACTAACTGTAATGAGGTGAATGACCCTGTAAAATCACTCTAGCGCCACCATCAGACAAAGATTAGAATTTGTTTAATTAGTGTTTTGCCCAGTATCATTATGCTATCACTTCACTTACTTACTATATTATTGTAATATAAAATGGTTATGTAGTAATTTTGCATAGTTAATTGTGATTACATATTTTAACTGGATTCAACCCTTACCCTTCCAAAAGGTACCATTCTATGTGTAAACTTGTGACCTAAGCTTTAGCACCACCATAGTTACAAAATATAAAATATCACATAAAATGAGACGAGAAAAAAATGGCAACCATTTACCAAGCTACTGTACACCTTTCAGGATGATGATTTCAGACTGTGAAAAGGCCTTCTTCAAGATGACTTGCTGATTTGGTGGGGGTGGGGTGTCAGAAAAAAGAGAATGCCCATGTTATGTTGCAAGACATGGAATATGCCCACTGAAGGTGAAATAATCATGCTCATTAAACAATTAACTGTTTCTAAATGCAATTTCTGAGGAAATATGCTTTTCCTTAGCAGCTAATATAGAAACAAAAGAAAAATGGCTGACACATAATTTTTTCTTATCCTTGAATTAAGAATGGGAAGGGTGAAGTGGTTCCAAATGCCAATCACAACCCAGACTCAGGCCACATGTCTGTGCTGCTGCCTCCCTGTCTGTGTCTCATTTTGCATCAGGAGATGCCGCGGTAAGCTATAGCCTGCTCATGAGGAGGCGGCCGGTTTATGCATTCTAATGAGCACTCCCTGGGAAAGATATGCAAATTCATTTTGTCATCAAGAGGAAAATTGAGGACAGGAAAGTAGCAGATACAGGAGAGGCTTAAGGGAAGAGGGCACATTCAAAAGGGGGGGTTGGGTGCAGGGAGACATGTGTGCACACGTCTGTGAATGTGTACGTTGGAGAGTAGAGGAGCAGGAGGTGTGAGATTTGGGCTGTATTAAAGCACCAGATTGAGGGACATATGTAACCCCCAGCCCCCACTTACCTACCTCTCATATAAATAATAAATTCACCTTTTTTACTAGACCAAATCAGTTAACTATACAGAATGGGTGAAGAAGAAATCAAATAATTAATATGTATGAAATATCTTTAAAAATATAATTGACTCTGGGGACTTACTGCTTCAAGTATATTTGACAAATCAGAAGAGACAATCAGGCTTATCCATTTTAATATTGAAAATCCATCCATCATGTATTACACAATTAATGTAAAAGGATGTTTGTTCTTCTGTTTTTATCAGTTTAAAAATATAACCGTTTTGCCACTACTACTACTACTACTACTACTACTACTACTACTACTACTACTACTACTACTACTACTACTATCAGTTTTAGTGATTGAAAATAAATTAATAATAATAATAGTAATAATAATTCAATATAACAATAATTGCTTGTTAAAAAGTAAGACTTGTTTCTAAGCAGTTTATAGTTTCCCCTCAAAAACATGCCATTCCACATATCCCTGTAATAGAATGACTTGGAAGACACAAACAATGATAACCAAGGCCTAATACTCATAAGCATAAATGAGCATGCTATTAAATAACGTGATTCAATTCAGCGTATCTTTTATCACGTGCATGTTCACGCATGGATTAGTCCCGATGTCATGGGCAGTGTTTTCTCAACATACAGTACAAGCAGGAACAATAACTTGAACAGAGGCTACTGCAGTTCACTTGAACTACCAAGAGGGGACCAGCGGAACCTTTGTCTGTAAGAGGGGGAAGACAAAGGCCGCTGCACAACCGCCCAACGAGCGGAATAAGAACGTTTGTAATACGAACTGGCATAAGGGTGCACATGGACTCTTTTTGAATTAATAAATGCGGCTCTACGTGGATGAATTTCGCCGACCTACATCGTTATATTGGATATAATTTAAATCTGGTGTCGGTACGTATATTTAATCATTCAAAAATACTGAAAATGAGACTTTAGTGCCCGAATTAATGCCCGGCTCTTGGCTAATATGTTAGCATGCTAGCAGCAAGGTGCAGAGGCTGATGGTTTGGTAACTGCGTGGATTGTTAACTTTAATGTTAGGATTTTAAATAGAGTTTACACCTCTATTAGGTTTGACAGGTTTAAAAATCAAGCCATTTAAGGATTTATCGAATCGCCTAGCTAATTAGAATTGACTGTTTTGCATCTTCCTAATTACTTTGGCTCCTAAAAGCAGTTAACGTGTTCTCTAAAGGCCGCATTTGCAATGGGAAATGCTCATTTACTTAGTGTGTCAACTTAACAATTTCCCATGTATATTACAATCTCTTTATATTGTTTTAAAGGTTAACACTCATGTGTTAGGTCATAGTGGACCGCTGGTCCCACGTGTGCCAGCTAACATCTCTTAGGTTAGTTTTTGTGAAGATAGTCAGTGAAACAGTTTTTTATCCTGTATTATATCCCGTAATGATTGTTGTTGTTATCAAAAACGGCTACCTAATTCTGGATTATTTAAATGTTGACTGTAGACACGTGAAGTAAGTAATCATTAGTAATAGTAAGTAATATACAAAAGTTCACATTATTATTAATATCATATTAGGAAATCAAGGAATTCTAAATACAGTTACACTCATACAGTAAATTAAATACCTGACAGATCATAATTCTTTATGACATGGATGCGATCCTGTCAAACTAGTATTGCCACAAAGCTTTTGCTCATTGTTTTGCACCATACAGTCAATATAACTTGAAACATTAAAGTGAATGGTATTGCTGTATTAACAATATACCATTATCTAACACATCTATATAGTCTTATGGTCAATTTTGTTCACACACCTCATGTATTGAGTAACATTGCATTATGTGGTGCTGTATTGTTCTCCCCAGCTCCTCAGGACTGGAACCTGGTTGCAGTGACATGGTGTTATTTTTTGAATGGCATCGGACAACTATGGATCAGAAGAGCAGCAGTGGCTTGCCAATGACTGGTGAAGACACTGGTTTGGGGGCTTTGGCCTTACCACTGGTGGGGTATTTGGGAAAAGTCAGTAGAGCTCTTGTTTTCCTCTAACAGTTGTCACTGGCGCAAAGCTGAATTATATTTGAAAAAAATACTGTGACTTTGCAGTACCAATCCAAAACATAAAAAGGAAATCTTTAGTAAAAGGCGAAAGATTTTTGGGTAGGCTTGAAGCCTATTATTTATGTTTTTATAAGAAACTGTGTACTACATGATTTTGTTAAAATGATCTATTTAGAAAAATAATCTTATCTACAATTCAATTATAGACCTATTTAAATGTAACTTCATGTATACTTCATCCCATTAATAACGATGAGTGAAAACGTGAAGCCAAAATCTAGAGTGAAAAAAGAAAAATCACTAAAAACTGAACATTTCTGTCAGCAGTTTTACTCTTGCTTGTACTCTTGCACCCTGCAAGGTACTCTTGCACCCCTGCAAGGTAAATCAAATACAAAATTCTAATTTTCTTTTGTTAGTTTAATGCATGTACAGATGTGTATATAAATGTGATTGGACGAATACAATGAATGCTGCTGACAGTGGTGGAGAAAGATGCTGAAATATGACAGTGAAGTGGGTAGGTAGAAATCCATTCATCTGATACACATGTATAAACATTTTTAAAACATTTTTGCATGAATTGCAAAAAAATAGAGTTTTACACAGATTTGCATGTTCTTTAAAACTGTTTGATAACTTGTGTTTTTATATGCTACAGTGAAACAATCATTCTTTTTTGTGGCATATCGAATTAATACCATGTCTCTGTGATCTTAATGATCTTTTTGAAGGTTCAGGAAAGAGCTGCTTCACTTGAGTATTGTCCATGGTGTACCTCGAAGGGCTCGACCTATGCTCTGCGCTCTTATCGCATCAACCTCCAGGAGTCCATCACACTCTGCACAAACCCACAGGTAAGTCTTAGTTCATCACAAACATCCAGCTGAACAGCCATGTTTTATGCTTTTCTTTCAAGCAGCCATGTTAAAATCTTTCTGTTTTCGTTTCTTCATAGTGCCTTTTCCCCCTGGTCAGCCGCTCCTTGGAGGATGTTTTGGCCAGCTTGGTTCCTGTGGGGCCCTCAGTTGGGAACAAGAGAAAAAAAGAAGAAGAAGGAGGAGAGTTGATTGGACCAGTACACAAACGCCTGCGACTGAATGAATCCGACAGTCTTGGACCACAAAGCATTACGGACGACCTAATGAAAGAAGCCGAGCAAGGTACTTTAAACTGTGTCGTTAATGGCCAACATGCAGCACCAAAGGCAGGCGATGAAAGAGTTAATGGATATAAGGATTCTTCAGTTGTAGAGACACCGCTACAGGAGTCATTACAATATGAAGATGATATTTTGGACCAGGAACCAGAGACTGCCACTTGTACGGATGTTTTTGCTTCTGCTACACGTTTGACTCCAGCTGGACTCCTGCAGTGCTCATCAGAAGCTGCGTTGACCTCTGATGCGGCTGAGGTTGCACTTTCTCATCATCGTGTTTCTCCTGATGTGTCAGAGGCCGAGAATGACTTCTGTCAGGAGAACAGTCCTCCTGAGGCGCTGAACAGACGCTGCAGTCTGGACTCCGATCAGTCCTCTTTTGCAATTGATTCAAACGGAATCAATACTCCATCACCTCCGCACAATGAACAGACAGCCAGGACTGCAAAGAAACCATTGACTACAGACAGCATCACATGTAAGGACTTGGACAGCATTAAGTCCAAAACAGAGTGTTTTTCCCCTACCAGGATAACCACGCAGTCAGACGAGCTTGTATCTTCTCCGAATCATCTTTTCTGGAATAACTGTGACAACCTGTGTTGGCTGGACTCGATGCTTATTGCTTTGGTGAGCTGTAAGAGCTTGAGAAGGAGTAAACTCAAAGATGAGCCTCAGCAGTCTTCTGTCTGGCAGCTGATGAGAGGATATGAAGACGTTTGTGCTGCCACCCAACTCCATCAACAGACTGACAGAGGTAGGTTATTCACATCCCTGAGCTCTATTGTATCTTCTGCTACTGCAATACAAAAGAGCTGCTTGTTCTAAAACAGCACATTCAATATTACATCACATGCCTTTAGGGTTTTTTCTAGGAGAGGTCAGAAGCCAAAAATGGCGCATTAAGGTGTTTTAATATATTTGTTTATATTAATAATGTAATTGTAGATTTATTTTAATGGTGTACATACATATAAGTGTGTTACTCCTAAGAGACAATACACTTTATTTCAGAGATGGTTGATTAAGGAAATACCAATACAGAAGATGAAAGTCCTAAATTGTTTCTTGTGTGAATCTCTTGAGAAGCAAATTAAACTTCTTGAATGTGCAATGTCAAGCCAGGTGTACATGTACAGAAATCTCTCCAAATGTACACAAGGTTTTCATTTTGTTAGGTTTTTTACTTGGGTGTAAAGTAGCACTACCATCAATGAAAAATTGCAAATTCTTTCGACTAGAAAGTCAATTGAGTTAATTTACTCGTGATAACTTTTTTGTTTTTATATATAGATATAATGGAGTGCATTACTCAGAATACCTTTAATTCATTCCACAGAGGGGACATTTGCATTTTCTACAGCAAGAAAGAGCCAAAGACAGCTTAATATTAACTAGCATGCATAACAAAATATATATATATTAAAGATTACAAAAATTACACAATTTATCAAATACACATCTGTAAACGTTTTGAAGATATAATATATAATGTGTGTTATCTATCTAGATGGTGACGTGCGGGTGCCATATCATGTGCTGCAAAAGGCCAATGCAGAACTACACACTCTCAGGATGTCCATCTTCAAACTGCTGCAGCCCAAGTTGCACTGCAAGCTGGGTAAGCTCAGTCACTGAAGACAAACCAGTGCTGAAAGGAATTGAACATTGTTGATGAAGTAATGTTTTTGGACATTCTTGGTTAATGTCTTTCTTTTGATCCACATTGGTGCAGATTCAGGCCATGGCAGCCAAAAAAACGGGTGTGTCGATATGAGGAGACATTAGCTCTCAGGATTATATTTAGAAATACATTCTGAATGGATGTGTCATTCCCGAGGTTTATTTGCACAGTGCATAAGTCCTGTTTAGAATACCTTTTTAGTATGTCATGGAAAAGGCAACAATTGTTGTGCACTACTTCATCATAGTCATCATTCATACTTTTCTAGCTTAATGTTCTCTCAACTTGGTTTGAAGACTGTGCAATGTAGCAAAAATACAATTTCACACTGGCTACTTCACTGCACATACATTGGTTGACAATACACATTTTAACAATACATTTAGACGATGTTAGGCCAAGGCTACATTTTGGATACAAGAAGTGTATGAAAATAAAGTAGTAAAATATTTCTTGGATTGTTTCTGGTGCTGCCAGACATGATGGGAAATCTTTCTCAGTTCAGAAACAATATGCAAATAGTGCAAAGTTACTGTGAGCATGGGGGAGATGTCTGAACAAATGTTTTTCAAACTCGACAACACTGCTCCCAGGGCCCCTCAAGCTGATTTCATACTGCCTTTCTTTTGCCAACCAGATCACATGAAACAGTGTCTCAGGGCTTCTTAACATTTAACAAACTATGAATGTGTCACACAAACGACATATCATCTGAAAGCTGAGATTCCACAGATTCCATTGGTATAAGTCTCATCATTGCACGACCAGAACTCACTGAGCGAGCAGCCAGAACAAAGCAAAAAAACATCAATTTTCAAAACCATAACAATAATTACGTCTTACCTTTGCTGTTTTGTGATCAAAAATTGTGTTCAAGGGAATAAAAACGCTGCTCAAGGTTAATCCAATATCTCTGTCACTTTAAAATTATTACTGATAATCCGTTCTTCCATTTTTGTCAAAAACTGAGATTTCATATGCATGCTTGTGAGAGCTACAACCAAGCTTCCGGTTTTGGGCGTGCTGGCATGCATTCACCAATGGTAATGTTCAGATGGATTTTTAGGAACTTCCCCTCGATAATATTGGCTCTAACGATTCAAAAGAGGTGTCAATCATCAAAATCGACCGAGGGTGGCCAGAGCAGGGTTTCCGCTAGGATTTTTTCTCGCCGGTCAAATGTCCGGGCAGAATTTATTTTACCGGACTAATTTGAAACTTACCGGTCATATTTCAATAATAATAATAGTTGTGTAGCAGAGTTTCCGTTAGCAGGTAATTACCGGACTATGAGCAGATATGCTTCAGTTTAAAACTCAGTTCACGGGCTCATTTTTATATTGCTTCAGTTTATAATCGTAACAGATCGAAAAATTCAGATTCATTTTTCAATAAATGATACAACAAACAACATAATTATTACATTCAAACAAACTACTTGTAGTAGATAACGTACATTATTCAGAAGTTTACATCAACTTTGAATAATAACACGGGAGAAACGGATCCTCTCCCTCCCTCTCTCTCTCCTGACAGCAGCACGTCAGTTTCTCATGCAGCTCGCTAAACAGAGGGCGGGGCTTCAAGGTGATCCTGCAGAGCTGCGTGTCTCGGTCAGACTCAGCAGCTGATCTGATCTCTCTCTCGCTCCGGTTACACTACACTCGCGTTTATGTCCATATCGATCAGATCCAGCTCTCCTGATCGGCCTTTATAGAGAGCACCGATCAAACTATTAAGAGTGAATATCGGCCGATAATGACCGGCGGCCGATCGATCGGAGCCTCCCTAATTATTACCAGACATTTTGACCGTCAGGTTTTGAATTTACCGGTTTTTTATAAATTTTACCAGCTAAAAACCGGTAATTACCGGCTAACGGAAACCCTGGGCCAGAGATATGGCAAATCCACCCAAATGACCCGAGAAGTGGTTTTTCTTTTGCTAAATCTCTCTAAAAAGGTCAAATGTTGCTTGTTTTGCATCAATCTTGATACAGGGTACTTATTAGGGGTGTTGAAAATAATTGTTTCTACGATGCATTGCGATGTGGACGTGGACGATTCGGTATCGATGCAGTGACGGAAGATAATCGGAAGATAGTCGATTATAGGTTGCTTCCTGATTTTCCGGCCGTGGCTTTACTATAACGTTTTTTTTTCTGTCACTTTAATATCAAATCGGTCGGTGACGCAGAGATCAGGGAACAGACGTGACAGCGGCACAGCAACACCAAACACGGAGCGGTCTGCTTTATCCACCAACACAAGAACACCAGTCCAGAACCAACAGCAGAAGGACCCGCTCTGAATCACTGTGTCGCTGCGGCTCAGAGACACAGGGATTTATGTTTTTCAAAAATAATCGCGTTACAATCATGTCAGGTCTTTGGTGGATTTAATTAAGTCTTGGATTGCAGAGTATGAATGTCCTGTAGACATTTTCAGACGATATATACGTGTGTAAAGTTTGCGAAGACAGGAGGAAAAAAGCTTCCGCGATCACCGTCACCTCTCCGTTCCTCCAAACCCCGCCCCCTCCCTGAAAATAATGAGTGACAGGCTGATAGTGACCCGATAGAAACTTTATTATTCACTTAATCACTGAGATATAATTAAGCTAATTTAATCTCATACATTCATGGGGTTTATGTAACAGTAAGACAGAGAATGTAAGTGTGCACCCTAGTGCTGGGGGGAAACGATTATTTCGAAAACGATTAATCGGGCGATTATTTGATCGATTAGTCGACTAATCTAACGATTATTTTTCTGTTGTTCAATTCATAAAAAACGTAATGTAAAAAAGACGTAATGTAAACATTTTTTTTTCACGATACTGTGTCTCAGGGGATCTTAATATTTAACAAACTATTAATGTGTTATACCAGATTAACGGAAATAATCTCAGCTAACTGCCGATACAAACCATGTTTACCAAAACAAAACACAAGTCTCATAAGAAGCATCTAAATGACCCATGAGCGAAAAATGCTAACGGACATTGGCACAGAACTCAAGATAAAAGTACCCTTATTACTCATCGTAGCTGCACATACAAGATATCCGATTAAAGCTGAGACTCCACAGATTATGTAGGTATATAGTATCATCACTGAGTGATCCAGACTCGCGACAGGGGAAGCAAATACAGTCATCACAACACGTACCTTTACAGAGCTTCTATGGAGATCGTCTCACCACCGTAGCTGTCAATCTGATCAAAAGACGTGTTCAATGGCATTAAAACGAGAAAAAACGCGGCTGAATCGGTTAATCCATAGGTTTTTAACGTCTATGTATAAAAAAAATATTGAATTTATAATCCATAATTCCATTTTTATGTAAAAATCGGAGAGCAAATGCTAGCTGCTAATGGTAGCCACCACAGCTAGCTGCCGCTTTAAATGTTCCAACATAGCCGTTGTGCTTGTGTGATATGCCAACTCCATTTGGCAAAGACTGCAAATGACAATATCTTTGCGTTTTGGACTAACTTTAAAATATTCCCATGCTTTTGAAGACCTAGGGCGAGATGTTTTCGTTTGAGGGCTTCGTGCGCAATCCTGTGAGGAGGAGTTGGTAGCCGTTTCAGTCTCCATTGTGTTTGAAGTGCGATTGCGAACGGCTTGTTGCTTTGTTTACACACCCATGTGTGTGTAGCGACGCGTCGACGCGGAAATATGTCGTCGACGATATTTTGAAGTCGACGCGTCCCTCCAGCACTAGTGAACGCAGTCCGCACCAAAACATAGGAAGCGCAGTATTTACGTGTCACAAGAACGCGGATATCTTCAAAAATCTTTAGCGAAAGAGTCTTTCAAGACATCCGCGGTTGTTTAGTTAAAGAGTAAAGCAGAATGAAGTGTTGAACAGTGTCGTGTAAAGTAAAAATTCTCCGTCAGCTACATAAAAGTAAGAACACCTGTCGTCGGTGAAACGCCCCTCCTCTGCAGAACGTCTCATGGATAATGCTGCACATTATCCCGCTTATTACATGGCCACATTCTCAACAAAGTAACGACATGACTCCCAATATTAATTGAAATGCTTTTGTGGATTTAGAAAATTATTTTATTGATTTAAAAAATAGTTGTATTTAAATTGACATGCATCCGCTAAGAAAAATAGTCCGTTGTTACTGTTTGAACTAACGTAGCAACGGTAGGAACTGCTTCGATAGCGTTTTTGAGGAGCTTTTTGATTACAGATTTTAAAAAAAAGTAGCACAATTCATTATGTCAAACCTTGGGAAGTATCTAGATATCCCTGCCCTAATGCCAAAGTAACTGGCAACTGAATATGTGTCGCCGTCTGACCTATGTCTGGACCGCTGCGTAAAAAGGAGGGTTTCTGCCCGTTACTTCTCCGCTGTTTTCTTGTCGCTCTTGTCTTGTCAGTTAGTTTCAGCTAAACTGTATACAGTTAAATCGAACGGACTTCTTTGTGCAGATGTGAGTGTCCTTAACAACGGTCAATAAATCCTTGACAGCGGTCTGTCTGTTCTGGATTAAAAACGTGTCACGTGTTTTGAATTGACCAATCAGAATCGAGTATTCAACAAAGCCATGTAATAATGTTTTTTAACAGACGTTGTTTGATTATATAATCATGTCTGTTGATCTCCAGACTAACAGCAGCATGAGAATAACCTGCCGAAAGTGCCGATGCTCCATGGCGGAGGCTCCGCTAGAAATTGCCGGGATTTGCGTTTGTACCCCCTTAATGTCTGACCAATGGTTGAACAGCATTTCCGAGCACATGACTTGTGTTTAAAGTTTATAGTCCGTTTCAGTTTTGCCCATGTGAACGCAAACCGAACCTTCTGGAAAATGAAACAATGTAACAAACTGTCGTCTGGTGCGCACCAGAGAGCGGACTATTAGGTGTGAATGCACCCTCAGTGTCCTTTTTTTAACAGAAGACCGTTGCTAGAAGCTGCAGCTAGACTGCAGAAGCATTCTTTTTTAGTTTTTGAGGATGGAACAACTTCACACACAGATATAGGGAGGCTAGACCTATACAATTCATTTATTTTGGTTTATAAATTAATGTCAAGAGATTTATGTTGATTTCTGAAGCACTTTCTAAATAATAAAAAGAGTTCATATGTATTTACTGCATGTATGCATTGATGAAAAATAAGCCATGTGCAGTAATATAGAAAATTGAGGATGCAACGCATTGGTATGAATTGTGATGCATCGGGTTATCGAATTGAATCGAATCGTTGACAGGATAATCGTAATCGAATCGTGAGACCAGTGAAGATGCACAGCCCTAGTACTTATTATGTTATAGTTTGGATTCCTAAAGCTTTTAGTCTCCGATTCCATCATTCAAGGGTGGTTTTCACTGTAAGTAATGGTTTATTTTTGGACTGACACTATAATTTTCATTTCTTTACAATGTTCAATCTGAATTTACTTTAAAAGAAAAAAAAATCTGTATTGATTCTGACTTTTTTACATCCAACTCACAGGTTTATCATTGCTTTGAGAAAAAAGATGATTACCCCTTTAGAATTTACCCCTTTTTAGAAATGAAGATATAGTCATTTGTTCTGGGAATGCCATTTTCGAGCCTGAGGCATGGAATACAGGCTCGGGGCGTAACAGGTTTAAAGGTCTCCTATTATGCTGTTTTTAGGCATATATTATTGGTCTCAGATATATAAAAAACATGTCTATGATGTGTTTTGCTCAAAATACCAAACGGTTCATGCATTTTAGACATCCCTGTGTTTCAAAAGTGCTGATTCTGTCTTTTACTTTAGATGAATAATAAGGAGCCACTCTACACGCCCCTCTGAGATATTTTGTTAAAAAGAACACAATTGTGCTCTAGGAGGAGATTCAGGTGATAAGGGGGGGGGCGGGGGGTTTACCTTGGTTGCTGATTGGCTAATGGTTACACAACCCACTAAATCGTTATGACATAAAGTGGCCAAAATCTGATCAGCTCATTTTCAGACAGGTTTTTATTAGGGCTGTCAAACGATTACAATTTTTAATCAGATTAATCACAGTTTACAAATTAATTAATCACCATTCGAACTATGTCCAAAATATGCCATTTATTTATGTATATTGTGGGAATGGAAAGATAAATGAAAGAAGGCTGATATATTCATTTAACATACAGTATGTATGTTTATTATAAAAATGTTCTGCGTGTCAAAATGAAAGACAACCCACAGACCTATCAATCATCAAACCGTGGGGTCTTAATTCTTTATGTGTTGATTTCTATCAACGGGGGAGTACTTCAGGAAAGTCGACAGAGGGGGGGGGGGCGCTAGTGGAGTACTTCGTGACCACAGAGTGTGAACGTTGTGATCAGCTGTTTTAGCGCAGTTCTCCAGTGAAGGGGGGGGGGGGGGGGGAGTCTCCCTCCGCAGCCGGTTGGCGTAGTTTTGGCACAGTTCCGTTGTACAGACCGACGTTAACAGCAGCCCTGTCTGTGCACACGGAGACCGACTCTGTCGTCCGGTGATCTAACCGCCTTCTGGAAAAGCTTCACAAGTACGTCGGTACGCAAATGTGCTTTGTGACACAAGTGACGGTACGCATTTCAGATTACGCACATAACCTGCGTACCAGTTATGTGCACCCCTGTACCAGAGCCATATTATTACTATTATATGGCTCTGCCCTGTACTACAGCAAGAGTATTCTCCGTCGGGACTTCCTGCAACAACACCACGCCGTTATCAAAGATGTTCTATTGAGAAGACGATCACTACGTGACAAAAGTTTTCAAAACCGTGGCGACTGAAATCAATCTTACTAACTGCTGTCTGTGCAATTTACTCCGCGAGTTGGCAGACTTTATTTTGCTTACTTTAACATCATTTTTCATGGTGGGGCTAAGCCATTTCTTGGTATGGGTGTAGCCTACCCCAGCCATACCCTGGCGCTGCCACTGGTGGCATGTATGGGGCGGGCCATTCTGCACATGCGTTAAATATTTTAACGCAATTAATTCAAAAAATTAATTACCGCCGTTAACGCGATAATTTTGACAGCACTAGTTTTTATAAAAATGGATCGGACGAAAAATGAGCGAATATTTTTTCCTGAAAGTTTCGGAATCTCTTTACACATGTTTATGTATAAAAGACATGACAAAGTGGATTTTTCATGATAGGTTCCCTTTTTAAGAAAGCCTTTTTGGTGTGACCTGTCATCACCATTAATATCTGACCAATATGTTTATTATTCAACTGTTAACAAGAGCAGGTTCTTCATAGGTCCCACCCCTTAATGCTGCTCTTAAGTACACCAGATTGAGGTATTCAACTTTAAACGGTAAAATGTGTGATGCAGTGTTTCCGCCAGACCAGGGGCCTCATTTATAACGCCGTGCGTAGGATTCACGTGGGAAAGTTGCTTACGTAGTAGAAATCCAAAAAATAGGTACAGAAATTTTCCGATTCACCAAACATTGCATACCGGCGAGGAAAGTGCGTACAGCACTTCCTACGCCGGTTTCCCTTTATAAATCACAATCGACTCGAAATGCGGTGCAGCTTTTGCGGGCTTCACGTAACGCCCATATTTACCTATAAATAGTCAAAGAAACGCCCATTCATTCATTCAGTTTGACTGACTTGAAGAAGATAGCTTCAACAGCTAAAAAAGACATCTCACACCGTGTCAGATTTTGGTTATTTTGGGGAGGTCGAGATAAATCATATTGTTTGGTGGATGCCGTTTGAACCAGAGTAGCAGCATGGAGGTTGAATCGTCACCTAAATAAATAAGTGGTCTATGGTATTATTTCCACATATTTCTCTCCATTCTTCCTTCTGCCAACGGTGTCGCAGTTTCTCGTCTCCCGTTTTTGTGCTTAGTGCGTACGCATGGGTTAGAGTTTGCGTGGAGGACCGCATGTTTTCCCGTCAAGTTAGTATTTTATAAATCGCAAACATTGCGTAGAAACTGGCGTACGCCATTTTTGGAGCGTATATCCCTTTATAAATGAGGCCCCAGGGCTGAGAGGGCATCCACCCCGAGAGCAGAGGGAGGGGGGGTTGACTTGAGCCGTCCCTTTTATAGATACTGTCTTTTTACGTTAGTGAGCCGGATCATTTGGCTCGGCTCTCTTAAAGCGCCGGCTGTTTCGGCTCCCAAACGTCTCTTCATGTTACTACAGTTTACCACGGAGCCTCAGTTTCGCCACTGCGAGGCTCCGGCGCTCGCAGTTCACGCGCATGCTCCACTAAAACCCCCCCCGCTCATCGCGTCTAAATCGCGCACGTTCCGTGTTGTTGGCTTCGATGTCGGGGAAACGATATTCAATACTCCGAAAAGAATCCCACCAGACTCCTTTGCCCCTCCAACAGAGGGATGTCTTTGTCCTTTTTCCTTTTCGTCATTTCAAGCGATAAAAACTCTCGATCTTCTCTCAAATTATTAATATTTGTGGACGCCCTAGGCCCGAGTTCAGGGCGTCCCGAGCTGAATAAGGGCGTCAAATGACGGCAAGACGCCCCCCTGGCAGAAACGCTGGTGTGATGTTTTCAATGCAATGATTGTTTTAAGAACTTGTCGTCTCATATTGACCCAAAATAATCGGGATAATGATTTTTGCCCGAGATTATAACCACAGCTTCCGTCAGCACCCCCCCTGTGATGATGCTCTAACGGCTGCATGTTTGTGCCTGCAGGTCAGGAGGAGACTCCGGTGTTCGCCCTGCCGCTGCTCCTGAAGACGGACTGTTGGGCGGAGCCTCTCTTCCAGTCCACCTTTCACTGGGAGTTCAAGTGCAGCGAATGCAAAACTGCCACAAAAGAAAGGTAGATGATGATCAGATACTACATGATTTACTTGACAGAGTGATAGTGATGTTTTTATGTCCGTAGAGGTGTATAGTTTGTGAAGTTTAAGCTATTTCCTTTTTGCTAATGCATTGACAAAATCTGACAATTATGACATTTTGAACCAAAATAGATGCAGATTGACTAAGCAGAGGAGTCAATCTGCAAGGTGGATAACCACCTTGCATACAACTGCAAGGTGGTTATCCTGTTAATAGTCACATACTTAATGCATTTTTAATAATTAATTAGTTAATTTATTTAGTCCATATTATACCTGAAAACATTGCAAAAGGCCTATCCGTTTACCAGAGCCCAAAAGGAGATTGCTTGTTATATTTGACAAGAGGTAGTAAGGTGTTACATGTAAGTATGAAATAAAAAAAAATATTAAAGCCAATCACCAAATTATAAACATGAAACAATTGAATGTTACCTATTTGTCAATATCACATTGTTAGAAATGTATAATTATCCTCTAATGCAAGCAAACTGAACACATTTTTAATCGCTTTCTTTTTGTGTTTCTCAGAGTTATAAAAACTCTTCCCACCTTCACAAAGGTTTTACCTGATTGGTGCCCTCTTGATGCAGTCCACTTGGCCCCGTGCAATGTGTGCTGCCAGAAGAACCAGAGAAGGACTTTGATACTGGAGAGGTAATAATGATGTCAGAAATCAGACCACCATTTGCAAAGTAATTACATCTACTGTTCAAACCTTATTATTCTGTGGCACAGGGGTGTATTGTTTCAGGGTGTCCGCGGGGTCTTAAAAAGTATTAAAAGTTGATAAATGAATTTAGCGAAAATTAAGGCTATTAAAAAGTATTAAACGGCATTTTCCAAGGTATTAAGAAGGTCCACAGCAACGACAACATGAAACACCCTTTACTTTACTGAAACAACATGTCGGGAAACCCCCCCAAGGCGGCCCCATGCATAGCGTGCCATAAAATGCTGCTTATTTTAAGTTTCGTTGCCTTGCTCCGCTCTGTGGGGGGGGGGGGGGTTTATCTGCTGGTGGACTACCGGAGAGATATACAGCAGGAGAACACGCCGTCCACCGCGGACAATAAACAGAAGGGCAACCATGACAACCATGCTCCGGGGTCTTCTTCGCTGCTTTTGGTGTATTTTATGGCGGCAGCAGCGCCACTTACAGGCCTGGCATATGTACTACAGCGTTTCCAGCATTTCCAGCATTTCCAGCATTTCCAGCGGTCTAGTGTGAACGGGCACGTTAATGAATCGAATGCGTGTGAACGGAAAACTTTTTTGCGTATGTGTTTTACTGTATGCGTCCTCGTGGGGCCGGGGTCTAAGCCCAGGGCCGCCCCTTGCCAACTTGGGGCCCCAAGCGACATTGTGAGATGACCCCCCCCCCCCCCCCCAACCGACGGGAGTGAACATATTTTTGCAAATATAATTCCTGTTTATTATTATTATGAACAGTTACTTTTTTATACAGTGAGGTAAATGGTAAATGTGCATGTATGTCGTTCAGTATGCGTTTACAGGTGAATACGTCTGCATTTCCTGCCAAATATTAGCCTCATAAAGATTCAAATATAATTAATGCAATTCAACTTCTACTAATAATAATCATAATCAATTCAATAATATAAATACTATATTGTTTTATTATAATATAGTCAAGACAAAACATGCTTATGACATGCTCAAAAACTGATATTTCTTAAATCTGTATTCAAACGTAGTTCCCTCTGTCAGCAATGTATCAACAACTAGACACACATTTCTATCAGTATTTCTCTGTGTTGTGGTTGACATGATGATGACTGTTAGGAGTTAAGGGGAGAGGCTGAGCATCACCATGAAATGTGCAAATTGACATAAAAATGAATAAAAGGGGAAAAAATGCTCCATGTTTTTTAGGCTGCAAACTGTAACTGTTATGTAAGCCAACTAGACAGACAGTGTATCACTGTTCCTCCTGTACATTAGCAGATAAAAGGCATCACAGACTTGAATGAATGTTAAATAAAGAATGCTGGAACTAACTGCATCTCCATTAGCCTATATGCTATGCAGAGACTGCCTTCTTCATGTCCTGAATTGCAGCTTATGTTTTAATATGGCAATTGGCAATTTGACTTATACAACATTCGCAAGTTGTACATTTGACTCATACAATAACCCACCTTCGAGTGACGCTCTAGTTTCTTCATGTTTTGTTTTTTGCGCCGGACTGAAACTGTCTTTTCACCGACATCTCTTTACCTGCACTAGTGGCCGTATCAAAGCCGTGATTGGTCAGATGTCGATACATTACAACGGTGTCGGGTTACAGACATGCTCCCCTTGTCATCTCTCACTCTCGCGGGGGGTGCGCGGAGAACTGCGCACAGCAGCTGAGGCCCTCTGGGCGGGGCCCCCTGCGCAAGGCGGGGCCCCATGCGCAAGGCGGGGCCCCATGCAGCCTGCGTGATTGGCCTGTAGGGAGGGGCGGCCCTGTCTAAGCCAAACTATATCCGGTCACAGAGATCTGCTATTTTAAAGTAAGGTCAACACATATATATATATATATATATATATATATATATATATATATATATATATATATATATATATATATATATATATATATATATACATATACAGTCTAAGGTTAACACATATCGACCCTAAATATAGTCTATATTAAGAACGAGAAAAGTCTTAACCCCGGACAGCCCCAGCCCACTTTAACCCCTGGGTATTTGTGAGGGAGCTCCTATATGGCATTACCCCGCTGAAGCTCACCAAAGTTTAATATATTTCATAGTTCAAAGTTTTGTCAATTGTTTTGTTTATTGGTCAAATACTGGTTTCTACTGGTTTCTGATGGTTCTAATGGTTTCTGAGGATTTCTACTGGTTCTACTGGTTTCTGATGGTTTTACTGGAATGAAAGAGCACAGAAGCAGCAAAGCAGCATGCTGCATTAAACCTGACCTTCACAGAGAGGTTGAAGTTCATGTGGAGAGGAGGCTTCAGTCGTCTGTCTGCACTCTGTTTAGTTGAGCTATCTTACAATCAATATAGTGAATGTGAGGTAAAGTGTGTCGCCAATGTAACCGGTTAGAACTCGAAGTTGCGATGAGGTCTTAAAAAGTATGGAAAGGGTCTTAAAAAAGGTCTTAAAAGGTATTAAATTTGACTTCAGGATTCCTGCATATACCCTGTGTTTACCATGTCAATAAAGAATGCCTTTTCTAACTCCCATGATTATATAGGCAAGGCAAGTTTATTTACATAGCACCTTTCAACACAAGGCAATTCGAAATGCTTTACAAAAATGAAAGACATTAACCTGTTATGCCCCTGCCCCCCGAAACAATATTCACGAAACTGTGTCTCAGGGCTTCTTAACATTTAACAACCTATTAATGTTTTATGTGATTTTATGCGGTGAAATTGCGGAAAGTTGCTAAATATGCGGAAAAAATAAATATAGGGATGTCTTATTTATTTATTCTCTCTCACACACAACCTGCCACTAACGTTAAACCCCTTTACTATACAATTAAACACATTCAATGTTTATTTATTGTAAAAGCAATTGGGCTATTTTAATCACACTCTCTCTCTCACACACAAACACACTCACTTCTCCGCCTCATTCTGTTTTCATTTACTCGTTTGTTAATTGACCAGCTTCAATCTTGTAGGCTACTCACCTCGTTTCTTGTAACCCTCGAATGGGTTTTGGAGGTTGATGCCTCGGTGAACGTGAGTTGTTTGGCTTTCTTGTCTGCAGCAGCAGAAAGCATTCTCGAATGTTTGAATGAATCAAAGTGGGTCGTCACCGTGGATGTTCTCTTATGCTCCAACACACAGTTGCACGGGGTGCAGAATAGTTCCCCCCCACTTTCGTGCAAAAACATCGGGGTACTGCTTTGCCCGGTCTTTAGCAGAAATGTTCGTCGGTAAATGAGATGGATTACATTTTTTCATCTTGGTGTTTTCTCTCTCGTGTGAGCTCCACACGTTCACTCTACGGTGTTGTTTACCTTCTGTGATGCGCGAGCTGATGACGTCGCGTCATCATCATCACTTCACGTCAAGACGAGTTAACTTTTTTTTCTCTCAACTTTGTGTGGAAAAATGCGGGGATTATGCGGCCTTTTGATAAATATGCGGCCTTTTAAAAAATCTGCGCCATTTTGCTGATTATGCGGTCAATTCTGCGATCGCAGAATCGCGTTTTTCTGGAGGGTCTAACTGATAATCCATCATAACATTTATGTCAAAAACTTGAGTTTTCATATAGTGTATGAGAGCTGTAACCCAGCTTCCGATTTTGGGCATGCTGGCTGCACATCACTCATTCACCAATGGTAATGTTTAGATGGATTTTAGGAACTTCCCCTCGGTTCTTTTGGCTCTAACGGTTCAAAAGAGGTGTCAATCACCAAAATCGACCGATGGGTTCCAGAGACATGGCAAATCCATCCAAATGACCCTAGAAGTGGGTTTCTTTTTCTAAACCTCTCTAAAAAGGTAAAATGTCACTTGTTTTGCATCAATCTTGATACAGGGTACTTATTATGTTATAGTTTGGATTCCTAAAGCTTTTAGTCTACCATCCCATCATTCAAGGGTGGTTTTCACTGAAAGTAATTTTTTTTTTGGACGGACACTATAATTTACATTTTTTTTTACTATTTTCAATCTGAATTTACTTTAAAAATAAAAACATCTATTGATTCTGACTTTTCTACATCCAACTCACAGGTGTAACCTTGCTTTGAGAAAAAAGATTATTAATTTACCCCTTTTAGAAGGGAAGATATGGTCATTTGTTTGTCTGGGAATGTCATTTTGGAGCTTGAAACCTGAAAAACAGGCGTGGGATTTAACAGGTTAAGAGCATTAAGAAACACATTATAAAATTGCATTTAAAAACACTCATTTAAAAGCAAAGATAATAAAACATGAATAACAAAGGTACATGAATACAAGTTATAGGGGCAAAGCAGCTTTTCTCTAGTCTCCAGTGTTTCCAACAAATTTAGTTTTGTTATTAGAAAATTACAATAGTTTTTTCCACGTCCAGCAGAGACATGCATGTTATCAGGATAACAAATCATTTATTTCTACGAGATGTGCTTCCACATCTACACAAAAAAATAATTGATGAATGTTCATTGAATGCCTACTTCTGTGTTAAAGTGGCAGTAATGACTCCCAGGGGGATTGCAATTGTCAATTAATTATTCCTAACACTTGAAATTGTGAGAAATTAAAAGATACCAGTGCAGAGCCTATTTGGCCGATTGCTTAGCCTCTGGTATGGCTGCATTCACTTTTTTTTTTTAAACTCATCAAAACATCTTCATCTTCACACAGCTTCCTTTGGTCCTCAGCAAAACACCCACCATGTGTGAAACTAAACAAATGTACAACTGTGGACAACATCTAAAAACAGACATGCATACATAAAGACGACGTCATTCATTTTAGTAGGAAATCTGTTCACAATGAAGCGCAACCATCTCATTATAGTACATGCAGTTTAATAATTACATGTAGGGATGCTCCGATCGCCAATTTCGGGGCCGATCGCCGGAATCAGTATCGGCCGATACCGATCGCCGATCCGACCGAGTGGGCGGGGCCTAAATGGAAGATTTAAACATCACTTTAAATCTTCCATTTAAAGTGATCTTTAAACGGAAGATTTAAACATCACTTTAAATCTTCCATTTAAAGTGATCTTTAAACTTAGTTAATGGGGCTCATTCACTGGAGCTTCCACAAACAACTATCAACTTAATTATTACATTGAAATGATGTACATTATTCAAGTTTACATTCACTTTGGATAATAACACGGGAGAAATGAGCGGAAGTGCTCTCTTTTCCTCTCTCTCTCTCTCTCTCTCTCTCTCTCTCTCTCTCTCTCTCTCTCTCGACAGCCTGTCAGTATCTCATGCAGCTCACTGATCTAGTAATGAGTGACCTGACAGTGAAGAATAAATATATTTATAATAACTAGTTTAGCTTGTTCCAGAGGTAGATAAAATAGCTAAGTGTGTTAGGTCTAACTCTTGTGTGTTTCGTCCCGCTTACCGGTCCGGCGGACGGAGCTGCAGGATTTCTGCTTCACACACGTTGCATGCCGCTATTTTACTGTCTTTTTCGGACACCTTAAAATAATGCCAGACCGGTGAAGCCATTTTGGCGAGCTTGTTTTGCCGCACACAGAGAAAAGTGTCATGTATTTTACGTCATGCGATCGGCTCTCGCGATCAGCATGTTTAGAGAGTACTGATCGATCGGTAGAGATTGAGTATCGGCCGATATCGATCGGTGACCGATCGATCGGAGCATCCCTAATTACAGGAGTGCGAACATATTATTCACTGTGCTCTTCACTTTTCTATCTGTTTAACCAGATGTTTTGCTTTGTGTTTTGTTAAGTGTGGCGCCGGTGTTTGGGCTGCACTTTGTAGAGGGACTTCCTGACAACGATGTCAGCATCTACACCTTCTCCTTCAAGGGGAAACACTACTCCATCACCACCGTCATACAGTACAACCACCAACTGAAGCACTTTGTCACCTGGATTTGTGATTCTGACGGTAGGTTTCCATTTTTTATAGTTGTATTGTTGAAATGTAAGTCGATAAAAAACATCCCTTGTGATTAAGGCATCTATATATATATATATATATATATATATATATATATATATATATATATATATATATATATATAGTCAATTAATATATCATTAATTGTATTTTAGTACAATTTTAAGTTGTTAGATGCTGTTATCCTTTGCAATATTTTTACATTAACATGTATAGTGAATGAGAACTCTATTTATCTGTAATCTACTATGTGCTTGTTTAAGTGTTGGTGGTAGATTGCCAACAGCACATTCTGCTGGACAATTCATGCAATGTTAACTGAGGAAGACTTGTTTCATTGCCATTTTATAGATAAGTTATACTGCGGCTTGAGAGATGACAATTCCACATTTTACCTATTCTATTATTCTGTTATGTTTTTGATTTTTTAACATTCTTTTACATATGCTGCTGTCCTGGCTCCTCCATTATGAATATGTGAGGCACTTTTATGCCGTTTATAGTTCTAATTGTGCATTGTCTTACAGGATCCTGGTTAGAATATGACGACTTGAAACATCCCGATTGTAAGACTCACCAAAAGCTCCCGGTCCCGGCTCAGGAGATGCACGTCGTCTTCTGGGAGGCGGAGGAGAATAAAGAGTCTCGTGCCTGTTCTCCATCGAGCACATTTTCTGAATGTCCCCCATCTGAGAATGAGAAGAACCCCTGTTTAAGTGAAAATGGCTCAACAGCGGACAATGTGTTGAACGTCTCCACCGATCAGTCTCTTCTTATGTCTCACAACGACACTGACATAGTCTGTGCACTCTCAGCATCTGAAGACACAACGATCACGGCAGGAGGTGACACGTCTATCGGTTCCACAACGCTGCTGGACGCCTTCGAGGGACTTTCCCATGATGACATCATTACACTCACCCTGGTGGAATTAAAAGATCATTCAGAAATGCCTCCTTTGAACGAGAACAAACAAACCGAGGATGCGAGCGCTCCCAGCAGGAATGAAACACTTGACTCTATACCCGATAGCTCTTCCGCTGTAATACAAAGTGAAGCGTCTCCCAGCCCTGATTTTGAGCTACCCTCCATTTCATCGGATTCTGCGGACGGCTCGTTGTGTGATCCTACATTTGTGCCTTGTGGAAAGAGAGGACGGGGCAGAGGCAGAGCAGCTGGCAGAGGCAGAAAAGTTGGCCGAAAAACAGTTACAAAGGTAGCGGAGCCAAAAGCAGCTCCGCAAACTTCACCAACTACATCCTCTGAGCCCTCAAAAGAAGTCATTAGCAAACCTGAGAGAAACGCTGCTTCTCAAAACCCACCGCCTGTTGAAACTACTCAACGAGCAGCCCCCATGTCTGCAACTGATGCGCCACAGAAAAATCCCAATGCCACTATGCCCCCTCAAAACCCTCACTGGTCCTACATGCTCAGCCCAGTCAACCAATTTCAAAAGTCAATTGCTAAAGTTACCCCCTCCAAAACACCCACCTCTGTCCCTCTAAGAAAGCTCCCTCCTCCCATCCACTCAACGCCCAACCCTGTGAGGAAACAGCAGCGTCCTGTAGTAATCTTCGCAAAACCTCAGCTCAGGACAGAGGACAGCGATGGTCTCCCGCTAAAAGCCGCAGAAATGTACGGTGGATTTGGTGTGAAGAGCTCCCCAAGTCCGCTCCCATCTTATGCGCTTCTCAAAGGAAAATCAAAGCTGAGTCCACCTGTTACACCCAGCAACCAGATATCCCGATTGAACACTACGGTGGTGTCTGACACGCCGCTGTGTATGCCTGGAGCAACTCGGCTACCGGAAATTTCCTCAAAGAAGTCCTCGAAGCTTCCTCCAGGCCTCAGCGAGACAGAAGCCCTCAGGTACAAGCTGATAAAGAAGCTAAATGCAAAGAAGAAGAAGCTCGCTAAGCTGAATGAGATGTTGGGGCATCAAGGCGGGGCCAGCCTCCGACCGGACAGTACCATCCTGGGATCCCCAAACACCGTCACCTCCAGCACGTACGACAGCTCCATCTGCGACGACTTCCTCTCGGACCTGCTCTCGCCGGCAACGACCGCCAGCAACCTCTCCCCGGACAGCACGGGCTTCCTGGAGCTGCTCGCCAGCGGCCAGGAGGGGCAGGTGGAGCAGATACACTGTGGGGTCAACGCTGCTGGAGCGCTGCCTCAGATGAACAACACAGACAACTTCCTGGAGGAGTTTCTCTCGCAGGCCGTGACTCAATCGCCGAGTGAGATGGAGACGGACGCCCTCAGTGAACTGTTCATTTGACTTCTATGAAGTTTATATGCTTGTCAAGTGTTGTACACCTTAAAATAATGTCTGCAAGTTTGGCACTGAAGTTATTATGTTTACAGCAGAGCTTGTTTGAGTTTTCTGTTTTGTTAATTAGAAAATTACTTAAAGTGTCGTGGTGATTTTTTTTTAAATGTCATTTAATAAATACTTTAATGACTTTACTGTGTTGTACAAAATGTGTTGTGTGGTTTCAGCTTCCTCTTAGAATTAAAATATTTATAGTTTTAGGTTTGTTAAGTCAATGTAAACACTGACTTGCTAGTACTGACTTGCCTTAGACATGAGACTATAACTGAGGGCAAAACTGTTAAATTATTGTAACTGAAAGATTAACAGTTCATTTAAGAACACATATTTACAAAATAAAACCCTGTGCCTTCAGTCAGACATCAACATTGCTTTGATTATTAAGATTACACATTTTTTACACCTCTGAAAGAAAACAAAATGTTGTGATAATGCAGCAAGGTTACACAATGCATCATTTTCATTGTTTGCAGGAAAATATGTCTGTAATTTACAGCACATCAATAACTATCTTTAGAATTTATCATTTAAAAATGGCAATGTTCAGTTGAATCTGTAAAGTTTAGGTGTAATTTTCAGCTGCTTGGTTTAACGTAATTCAAGATGAACTTTTATTATATTATGTCCATTTAGTCCAAAGGGTTAGGGTTTGTCTTTCAACAAATAGGAACTTAGTCACATACTGTATAAACTACCAGGTAATATGAAACAATCGGAATACCTTTGTTAGTCCCACAGAGGGGAAATGTACATTGTTACAGCAGAAAACGAGCCAAAGACAGTTTAATGTTACATAGAAGCATGCATAAAAAAAGTAATATGATTTGTTTTACCAAAGCAATGCTAAATAGTAATCTTCGCTCCTTCATATATCAATGAGTCACTTAGCAGACCTTGTGTGAAAATGGCAAACGATAAAATATGGAAATCGTTATTACTATTTAAGCAGTCTCTCGGTAGGATCATTAGTGTCTAGTCTGGATGAATTTCAACCTAGAACTCAAAAGAGTCGTTCCCATACCGGGAGTCGAACCCGGGCCGCCTGGGTGAAAACCAGGAATCCTAACCGCTAGACCATATGGGACTCACGTTAACTTTGACGACCGTTAGCCATTTTCAACATAGTTATAGATAACGCGTCGTGTATACGTATATAAATTATATAAACTATAAGGTACAAACTAGCAGACCATGACTTCAGCTGGTATCATTTCGACTATCTACTGTTTATAATTTAAATTAAATGCACTACCACGCTTAGCTAGTTTTTGTTTGCCTAACGTCAGCCTAAACAGTGTCAAACAACACTGCTTGATTAAATGTTTGAACTCGCTTCACATTAGAAAATCTCTTCATTTGTATTTGTTGGGAGGTTAAGAAACAGTAGTTTATTCATTTAGTAGGTTCAAGTATGTATGCTGGTAATTAAGTACACAATTATAGTAAGTTTGTATGCAAATAAGAAATTAATTGAATTAAAGAGCTTTCATAAACGACTTCAACAACATGTTTCTGTTTTTAAATACAGTCACTAACCAAATGGGGGAAATAGCAGCTGCATTACCATTGTGATGCACTCGCAGGTGCTGTTTGTCTATTGGTAGGCCGGACATAGTATATACAGTCTATGATTTAGACAGGTTGTAAATGGCTGTATACTGTATACTGTACTACAATAAAACCCTTTTGTTCAGGCATGTGTGCTTTCCCCGAGATCAGCATTTTATATATTACAATTCTCTGCTTATCGAGCATGTTCCAGGGGTGAACATTGCTCTCTTCCTCTTATCTTCATTTGTTTGAATGAGATAAAAAGTCAAGAACACAAATACAAAACATATAGGATTGCTTTATACTAGAGGTTTTCAAAGCTGGAGGTAGGTTCAAATAACATAATTAGGACCTCACAGCCAGGGGCGGACTGGCCATTGGGAATACCGGGAGTTACCCCGGTGGGCCGGTGCTGTGTGTGGCCGGAGGGCCACAAAAAAAAAAAATGTAAAAAACAAATATTCTTTTTTTTTTGCCTAAATCCTACCGGCCCACATTTGTAAGTGTTCCGGCCCAGCCCAGCCCAGCCCAGTGGGGTGTGGCAGGGAAACAGGGTTCAGGGGGAGTGGCTGTACCCGTAGGATAGAAAAGGGGGAAGTGATGTCTGACTCAGAGGTCGTGGCTGTGGAGAAGAACGTGTTGCCCACATTCTGTTACTGAGTTTAGGCTAGTTAGCTAGCAGGTTTATTGTTTTGGGTGCAGTCACTTTTGCCTCCACTTGCTGTTCAAATAATGTTGAAAGAAAAAGTAAATCTGTTTACAGTTCTGTTTTATATGGGTGTTGAAGAAGAAGAAGAATTGGGAGGGATGAAACCCTCTTTAATGGTCACACATGCAGAGCACACAGCACACACAGTGAAATGTGTTCTCTGCTTTAAACCCATCCTAGTACCAGGAGTCTAGTACTAGGAGCAGTGGGCAGCTATTGTACAGGAGAGTGAGGGGGGAAGGGGGATGTCCGGTGCCTTGCTCAAGAGCACCACGGCAGGGCAGGAGGTGAACTGGGACCTCTACAAGTAGAAGTCCACACTCCAAATGTAGGTCTGGTCGGGGACTTGAACCGTCGACCCTACGGCTCACAGTCCAAGCCCCTACTGACTGCCATAGATTTAGTCCCTAATTTTGCTCTCAAAGTGCACCAGATTGATGCATTTAACTTCAACATTTAAAACAAAATCTTCCCGGGGGAGCTTGCCCCCGGACCCCCTAGAGGAGGTGAGGTGCACCACCTGCCCACACCCCCTGTTAAATTGTCTCACCCACATTGAGGATGCTTCCTACGCCCATGTTTTATTCCATGTGTCAAGTCAGGCAAATTGGGTCCAAATGTTATTGCATCAATGATCTGTTAACATTAAAATCACTAAATATATGCTGTAACTATTTTGCTCTAGGCAACTCAAGGGCTCAATGTGATTACTATATGAATAATTGTCCAAAATAACATAAAATGCATAGGGTTTTTTGTTAAGTAACATACTTCCGTCACCGGCCGGTCGATACATGCCGCGCATTAAGTGGGCTTGTCTGTCCATTAATCCCCGGGCCACTTTTTCCCCCCAGTCCGCCCCTGCTCACAGCCATCCAGGAAATAAGGGCTCCTTTTCGAAGCGTAGTCTGACAAGAGCCCATCTCCAGGAAAACCCCTACTCTCAAATCTACACACTTTAACTGTATACTGCCTATACATTCTGATCTAGTACAATGAAAGAACAACCTTTACCTGTTATGTAATTTCTCTATATTGATGTATTTATCCTTTTACTTAAGTAAAACGTATGAGTACTTCCTCTTCCAGTGCAGTGGATGTTTTGACTTCATAAAAGTATGAAGCGAAGGTGTAATTATTAACATGAATGAACATTTGAATGGGAACACCTGGAGTTTCTCTCATATAAGTCACCCTGTTGCTTTGAGAAAAAGGCTATCCACATTTGAACTTGTCTGGGGGACATCCTTTCATAAGATATAATATTAAAGGATTCCCGTGTATTGGTCTTGCTCATTTGCCAGAAAGACTCCAAAAAGGCCCTCACAAAGAACATTTAATTACCCTAATAGAGTAATGCAAATGTGTTCATGGCTGTGCAATCTCTGACACAAGCACAGAGGAAGTAACAGGCCTGTGTCCTCTGTATTAAGCCAGAACATAATTTGCATAAAGAGGAAACCACAAACGAGTTTTCTATGTAGGATTGAGGTGGGATGGTGCAGTATGTCATAGAGATACAGATCAAGTTTATTTTCTTCAGACTGACTGGAGAGACACACTTCTGGACGGGAAAAAGAAGCTCAGCATCTCCATTCATCTTCTATTACAGCTCACACAATCATCATGTACAGCATCGTGGTGGAAAACATCTACATGCTGGTCATCGTCACCCTCATCAGCGTACTTCAGAATGGTGAGAAAAAGCAAGAAGCAACTCTAAATCAGTAGTTAAAGATGTGAGTAAGATGACCTTGTGTGATGACATTAATGATCTTTGTGTTTTAGCATTCTTTGCTTTGAAGGTAGAGAAGGAGTGCAGAAGTGTAAATCCAAACCCAGCTGCTTTTGAACGAGTTTCTTGTGCCAAGTAAGTACAATTTTACACTCAGTTCCTCTGCTAATCTAATGAAACATATGCTTTTTTGTTATTTTTGTTTCCTTCTAAAATAAAAATTCCATTTGGTTTTCCATTGACCTGTTTTGGAGAGGCAGTCTGCATTTGCCTGAACACTCCCAGATGCTGGAAAAAACTACAGAGCTCATTTGAATGCTTGCTGGGAAAGCAACAATAACCGTTAGGAAAAAATGTAATTCCACAAGCCTCTCAGTGAGGTGACTCATCATCATCATCCTCATGTGTTTAAAATTGTGTTTAAAAATGACTTATAGCTTAGGTTGTTTTGCTTTGTTTAAAATTGCAATCCAGGTATGATCGTGCAATATGAAATCAAGCCTGTTTCTCAAAACTGTGACTTTCACACTTCTTGCAAAATCACTTGGCACATTAACATTTGTCAATTCAAGAATGTATCCACCTAACATCTTAGATACCTCACACACAAAACTACTCAATTATTTTACACTTTGACAACTATTATGTTAATGGATTCATCAAAAATATCAGAATTTTCAATGTTCTCTGTTTCCTATCATTGTCATTTGAACATGATTGTGTTTTGGACTGTTGGTAAGAAAAGTGAAAAAACGTCACATCAGACTTCGGGAACTTGTAGTTATTGCACATTTGCTTCTGATTTTTGTTATGGGCCACAATTCATTGGTTAAACAGAGAAAAATATCAACAAATCCATAAATTCTGGCACTGAGGAAAACAATGCGTTATGCTGCATTTAATCATTAAAAGTAGTTATATCTTGAAATTAAAATCTAATATTAGTGACACAACGTCTCAGTATTGGGAAGCTCCATGGGCTGCAATGCACTTCCTGTGCAAGAAACATTTCAGCCACATCCTGTCTTGGATTTCAAACGTTTGGGTGATGCAAACGTTTGCTGAGAGTTTCAAAAGGACCTGTTCTCTTATTAAAGGTTTTTTTCGAGGTAGGTGTAGAAATAAATCTGAGAAAATATATATAATTACCTTTCAGGAAACAAATCAGCCTGTGACCTCTCAGATTTATGTTGAGGCCTCTTGTAGGGTCCTGACCGAAAGATAAACAAAAAACCCGTTCTGTGATAGGACATTTTTTGCCAGTTTAATCGAGGAGAAATATATATTTCTTAAATAAAAGTAGAAATACTACAGTGTAAAAATACTTTCTTACAAGTAAAAGTCCTGCAATCATAATCTTACTTTAGTAAAAGTACATAAGTATTCACATCAAAATATACTTAAGTACCAAAAGGGATAGTACTTATTGTGTACGTAATTCTAATTTCAGAATAACATATTCAATTACTGGATTATTATTTTTTAATAGAAATAATGTGTTTATCACAGCCGGTAAAAGTGGAGCTTATACTTCTGCTGGATACTTTACTTATAACTATATAGCATAGCTTGTTTCTTATATTTTGTATTTGCTAATAATCTGAATCTGTAAAGTAACAGTATATATTTATGTCAAATTAATGTAGTGGATTAAAAGGAAAATATTGGCTTCCATATTGTAGTGGAGTAAAACCGTAGCATAAAATAAAAATACTCAAGGAAAATAATGCAAAATCGTAGTTAAGTACAAAACTTGAGTAATTGTAATTCACTACATTTATTACACCACTGGTTAATTCTCCAGACATGCGTGAGATTGAAAAGGTTTGAGGGACATGGCTCTGTGAAACACACTGAACTGATTATTGCAGTGTATTGCAGCAGCCAGTACGCACTACCTCAGAGCGGACGACATTTGTCCATTTCAACTCTTCTCCTCCAACACTCAAGACAGCCACATTGGTTTTCCATTGTGTTTTTTTTACAGCCTTTTCTGCTCTACAGTTTAAAAACATTTTCTTAAATATCAAACGTTATCAGATTGCTCCATAAATCCTCTTTGCAGTTAACTTCCTTGATTGTACTAATTGCACCTCTTGCTTTCTCATCTCTCAGTCGTAACTGCATGGATTCTTACCCAACGTTCCTGGCAGTGATGTGGTGTGCCGGTCTGTGTCTCAGTCAAGGTAATCATTAATCAGTTACTGTAAAGTAATCATTAATCAGTTTAACACTCCCACAGAGTCAGTTCTGCTGAGGAAAAACATTCAAGAAAGGATTGTGTTCTTTATAGATGACTCCTTACTTTGAGGAGCACTTATAATATAATACCATTGACCCTATTTGTCCAACATTTTGTGGACACTTGACCACACATACATGTAATTCAAAACGTACGCAGCAATGAAGTACAGCCCAATCAGGCTCAGCCAACACATGCAGAGGACAGGGTGCTTTGGCAAAATTAAATTACAATATAAATTCATATCAAAGTTGCTGTATATTCATCTGCAACTTTAAAATATTGAGACAACTTTTTTCAACCAAGTACACAATTAACAATTGATAGTCAGAACAGGCCAATACAACCGACAAATATTAACTCATGTTGTTCCACCTAGGTTCTCATTTACAATAAAATGTAAATCAAAAGTATTCCAACCTTTTTTCTGGAATTCTTACCCATTACCATTTATAAGAAGCCCTTTACACTTGAGTGACAACTACTTGTAAAGGAAAGCAACATTTCCTTATAGCTTACTGTACCCATGTCTCAACCCATTACAATAGCTCACAAAACACCTTATAGAACAATAAAGAGAGCCTCTTGAAGTTTCTAGACTGCCTGTGGGAATTTCCCACATAAATGCCAACAGTCAGTCCTCATATGCATTTTTTCTCCCTCTACCCACACTACCTGGGCTTCACTTATTCAAGTAATACATAAACAAATGTGTGAATACATTATTTTTGGTTCACACAGTTGAATCACGGTATTCTCTGAAGTATCATTACTGACTGTATCACTGAACCGGGAAAAAGAGCCACAGACTAAAACATGACACCCAAATAGAAGTGGCCAGGAGTTTCCATATACGTTCCAGATTGTGAGTTATGAAAATGGGGATTGTAGTAATATACCAGGCTATTCAAAATGGCTGGTCATCATATAACGTTTACATGTAAAAAATATTTTCTGTTAAACGAACGGACAAAAGTGAGTGTGTGTGAGTTAGAAAGACATGAGCAGCACCAACAGTATATGTTAATTGTTAGAATAATAATAGTTAAAACTCAAAAAAACTACTTAAAAGTATTTCTTAACATGCTATAGTGCTGCTAACATGTAAATTGCCATGTTTTTCTAATATAGCCATATGATATTGGTTTCCCAGTTAATAATTCTGTTTATTACCAGTACAACTATGTTCTCATTCTTTAGAGTTTCATTGTAACTAATAATGATAATTACAAAAATGTAATGCTGTGATGTTTTCTGAGACCATACCATGATGATCTCAGTTTGTACAACCCAACCAGGAAGTAATATATATATTTCTTTTTCTGTCACATCTCTGAAGCTCCTGCTTCCTTTGCTGGGGTCATCTATCTTGTAGTCAGGCAGAAGTACTTTATCGGATACATGGGACAAACCTCTCAAAGGTAAATTATAATGAGCGATCTGTGTTTTGTTTGTTAAGAGGCATAGTCTAACATATTTAAACATTATTCGTAGCACCCCAGGCTACCAGTTTGGAAAACGCGTCCTGTTCTTCCTGTTCCTGATGTGCATCGTGGGAATCTTCAACTACCTGCTGGTGCGCTTCTGCAGCAGCGACTATAAGGAATACGTGGAAATCATCACCAGCGCTGCGTCTGCTCTTCTCCTACTCCCTTAGGGCAAGGTGTGTCACATAATGGCACAAACAACAAAACAACAAAAACAAAAGTCTTATTTAATTTCTGTTTTTATAAAAGAGCATTTATTGTCTGTCAGTTTGGTAAATAAATAAAATGTCATTAACAAATTCTTCTGTACAAAAGTCTTAAACAATTCATTCTGCAATATAGATTTGACCCCTTCACCTCTAATCAAGTGAGGTAAAAATCTCTATCGAAAAACACTGGGAAAAAAAATACACAATTGTTAGAAAAATATCACTCTACACCAGGTTGAGAATCAATGATCAGGTAACTAATTTATTCTTGCAAGAAGGAGCAGAGTTAAATCACATACAAAGGATATGGTTTAAGTCACACACATGAGGTATGTTGCTCAAAGGAACAGCAAAAAACATCAGGCTTATATTGTCCAAAACATAGGAGTTAACAAAGTTGTAAATGGAGGTGGCGCTAATATCAGCCGCGGGTGTCGGAAAGTCGGGTTATCTGTGACGTCTTCTGGAAAGAGTCACATACTTCCTTCACACTTCATAGAAATGAGATATTTAGGAGACAGCAAGTCTGTCTTCTCATAAATAACAACCTGAAATGCCCTGCCTCCTCCTATCACAAGAAGAGGCAGCTGCAAGGTCATACACAGTTCAAAGCCACACATGTCAGTGCATTACAACAACCCAAAGAGTGGAGAAAACAGTATTTCTCCAACAACAATATATTCCTTGATAATCTTCATGGCATTCAGTAATTCTTTGTCAGTCCTTGTCAGTGGTTTCCACCAACTTAACAGAAGAAGTACCCAACAGCCATTATAGTGCAGTTCTGTCTGAAGAGGTAGGCTGCCCCTTTACCTGGCAGGTTACATTCTTCTGCTGATCAGGAAACTTCCTTAACGAAGCAGACCCACACACCATAAAAACTCAATTTGTTTCTCTTTCTCTCCATCCACTGCTTGCTCATGTCAGTCTCAACTGTAATGGTAAAAGATGTGAGCAGAGAACACAAATTAGACAAGTGCAATCTGACAAATCCAGCAAAGTAACTATATATATATATATATATATATATATATATATATATATATATATATATATATTATGTTATACTAAATTGCTAAGAAGAATAAGACATACTTACACAAAATGTCCTTTTGCTGAACCCAAACCAGTGTGCAAAGTCAAAGAGGGCATCAGAGTAGTATTTGAGGGTGAAGGAGGCGTCTCTCCACACAGGTTGGACTTTTGTTAATTTGTCGGTTATAACGCTGCTGTTTTTCACTGCCCAGTTCTCCATTATTTCAGTCAAGTCAATCTGATAAACAAAAGACATATTTAAAAACCACAAAACACACTAGCTCCCGGTGTGAACTACATTAAAAGTGACACAAAGTCTTGCTTACATCCACCCTGTAGCTTTCTCCTGCGACAGAGGAGATGCTCCAGTCCAGGCCTTTCTCCATCTGCCACTTGATGAAAGGATCGTTTGCATTGATGGACACCACAAACTGCTTGAGTACTGCCACTGATGCAAGGTGTAGGATAATTTATGGGGAAAACAGAGGGAAACCAGTGAGAAGAGAGCTCAGAAAGACATGTTGTCATTATGCAAAAGCACTGTACAGCCATTGTCATTACTCTACTCCGTCTCCACCCATTGCAAACATCCCAAGTTGGATTTCAGCCCACATGGAATTGAACCAACCTACCCATGCATTACATTACATTACATTACATTGCATTTAGCTGACGCTTTTATCCAAAGCGACTTACAATAAGTACATTCGACCAGGAAGACACAACCTTGAAGAAAACAGAATCATATAAGTACATCAGGTTTCATAGAGCCAAGCATTTCAAGTGCTACTCAACTGCCTATAGATAAGCCAGTCCTTTATTAGTATACAAGTGCTCTGTTAGCAGTTCTTTGTTAGTAATTCTATCGCTCGAGGTGGAGTCAAAAGAGATGAGTTTTCAGTCTGCGCCGGAAGGTGTGTAAGCTTTCTGCTGTCCTGATGTCAATGGGGAGCTCATTCCACCATTTTGGAGCCAGGATAGCAAACCCACGTGTATTTGCTGATGGGAACTTGGGTCCCCCTCGTAGTGAGGGTGCAGCGAGTCGTTTGGCTGATGCAGAGCGTAGTGCACGCGCTGGGGTGTACGGTTTAACCATGTCCTGGATGTAGGAAGGGCCAGATCCATTCGCAGCATGGTATGCAAGTACCAGTGTCTTGAAGTGAATTCTAGCAGTTACCGGAAGCCAGTGAAGGGAGCGGAGGAGCGGAGTGGTGTGGGAAAATGTAGGAAGGTTGAAGACCAGACGAGCCGCTGCATTCTGGATGAGCTGCAGAGGTCGGATGGCACATGCAGGTAGAACAGCCAGGAGGGAGTTTCAGTAGTCTAGGCGTGAGGTGACGAGAGCCTGGACCAGAAGCTGCGTCGCTTTCTGGGTCAGCTGGGGACGTATCTTCCTGATGTTGTAAAGCGTGTATCTGCAGCAACGGGTTGTAGCAGCGATGTTTGCAGTGAAGGACAGGTTGTTATCTAGGATAACACCCAGATTCCTTGCAGTCTGAGTCGGGGAAACAACAGAGGTGCCGATGTTGATAGTCAGGTCAAGAATGGGACAATCTTTTCCCGGAAGGAAAAGCAGTTCAGTCTTGTCAAGGTTGAGCTTGAGGCGATGAGCAGACATCCACTGAGAGATGTCAGCTAGACCAGCAGAGATGCGTGCGACGACCTGGGTCTCTGAGTGGGGAAAGGACAGAATTAATTGGGTGTCGTCAGCATAGCAGTGGTATGAAAAACTATGCGGGCTAATGACAGATCCGAGCTAATTTGTGTACAGGGAGAAGAGGAGGGGACCAAGAACAGAGCCCTGAGGGACCCCTGTAGTTAATTGACAAGGGTCGGACTCGGACCCTCTCTAAGTTACCCTGTAGGTGCGGTCTTTGAGGTATGAGGTGAGGAGGGAAAGTGCAGAGCCTGAAACTCCAAGTTCTTGGAGAGTGCGAAGGAGGATCTGATGGTTCACCGTGTCGAATGCAGCAGACAGGTCCAACAGGATGATGACAGAGGAGAGGGATGCTGCTTTGGCAGTGTGCAGTTCCTCAGTGACGGCAATGAGAGCAGTTTCTGTGGAATGACCTGCCTTGAAACCAGACTGGTGCGGATCCAGAAGGTTGTTCTGATGGAGATAACAGGAGAGTTGTTTAAAGACAGCGCATTCAAGTGTTTTAGACAGGAACAGGAGTAGAGAGACAGGCCTGTAGTTTATAACATCAGACGGGTTGAGAGTGGGTTTCTTTAGAAGAGGGTTTACTCTTGCCTCCTTGAGACTGTTTGGAAAGTGACCAGAAGTTAGAGAAGTGTTGATGAAATGGGTGAGAAACGGTAGAATATCAGGAGCAATAGTCTGAAGGAGGTTTGAAGGGATAGGGTCCAGAGGACAGGTGGTAGGGCGGGCAGAGGTAATGAGGGTAAGAACCTCACTTGGCGAGAGAGGGGAAAAGGAGGTTAGTGTGCGGGTGGAAGGAGGGTCTGGTGACCCAGCAGTGAGTAAAGGTGAGTCAGAAAAAGAAGAGCGAATATCATCAACCTTTTTTTCAAAGTGGTTAACAAAGTCGCTTGACAGAAGTGAGGAGGGGGGAGGGGCTTTGGGAGGGTCCAAGAGGGTGGAGAAGATGGAAAATAGTTTTTTAGGATTGGAATAGGAAGATTGGATCTTATCTTGAAAGAAAGTGCTTTTTGCCTGAGAGATCGAAGCAGAGAAAGAGGAGAGGAGAGCCTGATAGGTTAGGAGGTCGTCCCGGTGTTTGGATTTCCACCGTTTCCGCTCTGCTGCCCTAAGGACGGTTCTATTAGCACGCAGTGCATCATTTAGCCAGGGAGCAGGAGGGGACTGACTGACGAGCCTGCCGAGATGTGAGAGGACAGAGAGAGTCCAGAGAGGATGAGAGAGTAGAGAGGAGAGTTTCTGCAGCAGAGTTTGGAGGCAGGAGTTGGAACGAGTCAGAGGAAGAGAGGGCTGAGAGCACCGATGAGGCAAAGGTAGAGGGGGAGAGGAAACTGAGGTTACAGCGGACAGGTGCAGGATGAGAAGAGATTAGTTTGTTATGTTTGGAAAGGGGTAGAGAGAATGAAATGAAGAAGTGATCAGATGTGTGGAGCGGGTTTACAGAGAGGTGAGAAGTAGTGCAGTTCCTTGAGAATATGAGATCAAGGACATTGCCAGCTTTATGAGTTGGTGGGGACGGAGACAGTGAGAAAGCAAAGGCGGTTAACAGAGATGTTAGTTAGTCTATCTTCCCCGTCTGGAGGTTGAAGTCTCCGAGAAGTACAGCGGGAGGGCCAGATTCAGGGATGTGTGAGAGGAGATTATCTAATTCCTCCAAGAAGTCCCCCAAGGCGCCTGGTGGACGGTAGAGAACAACAATGGTTAATTGTATAGGATGGGTTACTGTGACGGCATGGAATTCAAAGGTGGAAGGAGTGACGTTAGGTAGCCAGGCGTAGCCAGAGATGAAGTCAGCCTTAGGAACAGCTGACTGGCATTTCCACAGGCCGCCTGAAACTAGATGTTGGATCTCAGTGGAGCATGTGGGATAGACGAGAGCAGGCCGGTTATAGCGATTTGGAGATACACGGGGCCAGTGATAATTGCGAGAAGACGCATGAACAGGAATGGAGAAAATACACATGATTATAGCATGAGGGGCTAGAAAGCTAAAGAAAAGAAAATAAGACACCAGCGATACTTAGCTCAATCAGAGTAGGATTTGCCTCCTCTTTGCCACCCTCGTGACTCCCACAGGACTCCAATGTCTTTGTCAGTCTTTGACTCCCACAGGACTCCAATGTCTTCGGCTGTCTGACGCTGAAGCTCCAGGAAAGAGCTACCTAAAATGGACGCCTGAGTTCTCACAGCTGTGGGGCCATGCCCCTCTAATTAGTTAACTCTCTACAGCTGATGGCGACAGCTGAGAGGCCCTGGCTGCAGTCGGATAGTTTAAAAATCAGCTCCTAAGTTCTAACCCTATCGTCTATTCCTTGACCTCTGAGTGAAACGTCACGGGGTTAAGGGATAGTGGATAGGAGAATTAAAAAGGACTTAGGAGAAGAGACTGTGGCACTTTAGAGAATCCGAATGCACTTTCACTATCCGACGTGTTTATGATGCGCCAGCGGACATCATTGTGTTGCTGTGGGGAAACTATGGAAACCACAGTTTTCTATACAGCGGACTACAACATGGATGTTTAATAAGAACGAGGGACTACTGTAAACTCATCTAGAGACTCTGCACCGTGCTCTGATGCTGCTGCTTTGCTTTATGAACGTGGACAACAGAGAAACATATTCTTCATGACCAAAGTTGGAATTGAAATAAAAAAGGAAAGTGAAACTTATGCTCGTCACCCTCTCCCTCCGGTTCACATTAATACAAATGATCCCAATACGTATGATTGTATGAACTAAAGATCTTAAAATCAATACAGATGTATTTATTATAAACGTTAGTCCTTAACATCTATCACTGTGTATATCACCATTCAAACATCTTTTAAAAGTTGAACAAACCCCACACAGCTCAGTGAAGACTGAAATGTTGACTTTATTTGATCATTTCAGTAAAAACTAACGTTCATATTTCTCTCTTTGATTATAATACTGATGAACGTTCAAAACAAAGCACTTTGGCAACTTACCACCTATGTTTTAAAAAGCTTAATAAGCACCGTAACTTTCATGATATCATTTCTCCGTCATAATCGTTTTTTTCCGTGAACGGCCGACTGTTGAGTGACGGCAAATGCTGCGGCTGCAAGGCATTGTGGGGCAGCATTTTCGCTTCTCCTGTCAGTTAGGGAGGTCCAGTGGTTCCTAAGCTAAAGGAGGTTATAAAGGAAGTTTGAAACCTCCTTTCCTATCATTCTCATCATTCTAGAGAATTCGAACGGCACTTATCATGGCTGCCACTGAGGGACTTCCGGGTCATTTCACTCCTTTAGGAAGGTTCCTAAGCTAAATGGACTATTCGACTTCAGCCCGTAATGCAGGCTTGAATACCTACTGAGACCTGTGTAACAGGTTCACGTGAGCAGATCTGAGATTTAAAATCTCTCAAAAGCGCCGTTTTAGCTACAATAACTACAGAACAATTATACAGAGTAGAATAAATGAAATAGAGAAGTCTAATTAAACAAGAATATAACTTACAGTGGTTGCTGGGTCAATAGGTATTGTCGTCACCCGGTCTAGATGCACACCATGCCACATATAGGCAGCATGACACATTTAGCTGTAAACTACACACTGTGCTCAAAAGTATAATGTTGTGCAAATTAAAAAATGCCAGTGGTGTCTTTAAATACCATTTATCTTTTTTAGTTATTTCAGTGTAATTACACAAAAACGCGTGTCCTCGTCATGATGAGGTCATTTTGTATAATGGTAGTAAGTAGCCTTGTGTACAGTTAAAGTTACCTCTTTCTTCATTGGCTGCCTTTTTGTCGTTCACTGAAAGGTTTTCTTCGCATGCAGACATCAGCAGATAAATCCTCTTGGACAGCAGACTCTTCCTCATGCTGGTGTACTCCCATAAGTTTCGCATTTTAACCTTCCTGTTTTGAAACAATTCAAACATGTTTTTGAGTATAATAATGTGTATTTTTAAAGCATCCCATGAAGCGTTTCCCTCACCTTCCCACCGAGTTCAGGAAAACTATTTCCCGTCTGCAGGAGTTGAAGTCGTCGATGAGCACCAGGCTCTTCTCCGGGTCGCTGTGGACTCGGTGACCGGAGGAGAGCTCCTCCACAGAGAAACCGTCCGGAGGATTTTTCAGAAACTCTTCCACTTCTGTCACTCTCATTCTGCTGTGGGACGTCTTGCTCGCATTCATGGTGTCACGCCTCTGGTACGTCTTCCTGTGGCTGCAGCTGTTTATAATGCCTGCCTGAAGTCTGTAGCTTCAATAAACACTGTGAAGTTAGACATGATGGTGACACGACCAGACTTCCGGTCTCAAATTAAATCGGCTCAGGTTGAATGCTAACAAGCGAAAACACCAGCCATTTAAAGGAGACATGTCATGGCCATTTCCACTGATCATGATTCCATTGTTGAGGTCTACTAGAATATATTTATATTGTGCAATTTTCCAAACTCACATTGGTTTCTCAAATATGGGATTAGTTTTGTATCATAAAGATAAAGCAACACTTTCTCAGAATAAAGCAAAACTATGAGTTTAAAAGAAGAAAAAAACTAAGTCAAGCAAAATAAAATTAATTTCAAAAATAAAACTATAAGTTGCAAACAAATCATTTGTGTAATCATGTAAACTATAAGTATTTTTTCTTTGTTTTAACATAGATTTTTGTTTGCAGTTCTTGTTTCTTCTTTCTCAATGATCAGACTTTTGCTCTCGCTGCAGCTCTCTCGTTTGCGCTCCCTCATTTTTTGTTTGAGATTTTGACACAAACATCCCAGGTGGGCGGGACTTTCAGGGGTGTGTCCCCATTGGCTACTCAGCTTTTGAGTGACAGCCCACTACACCACAGATCATACAGTGCAACTCATGCAGCAAACTCCGGAGTCCACTCGGCCACGTTAGTGTCGGTGTCTCCTCGGGAGTTTTCATGAACATATTGGATTTATTTTATGGATTGCAGTGCATTATACTTGTGATGTGTAGTTCATACTTTATTCCAACTTTAAATATTTTAATACCTGAACACACTGCTGCTGTTAAATAATTTCCCAATTTGGGATTGATAAAGTGTCTGTCTATTTATTTTATAGATTAAAAAAACACATCTATGTATTTTTAAGCTAAAGGTGATACACAATATAAAGTGTATACTATTATTTTTTAAAGACATGTTACATTTCAAAAGCATATATTGCTATGTTTGGGACAAACAATTAAAGACTGCTTTAGAGCTGAAGCATTCATACACAATGGATAAAACCGGTGTTGTTTCATTCTATATCCTGTGAGAAAATTATCTATCTATCTCTAACATTTTCATGTAGAATAAAGACAAAAGAGTGATGATACAAATTTTACATAAATATACATTTATTGAAATTTGAACCAGAAGATGAAGTCTCAAAGAATGTTTTAAAGGACATAAAACAAAAAGGTGGATAATAATAAAATCTATTAAATGTATATGTATAAAGACATTTGGTCAAATGAAATGACACTGAGCCAGTGATAACAGTAACGCCAGCGTGGATGAAGCTGGTGCAGTTCTTTCTTCATGCCCCCCCTCCGTGCTGTCCCCTCAGAGGAAGTGGGAAAACGGGATAAGACTCAGGATGCCACGCTGTCTCAATGATCCACACTGTTAATATGAGAGGAAAATAAATGTTTTAGGAAATTAAAAATATGAAGTTAACAAATAAAACACAGCTCATGGACGGTAGGTTTTCCTACAAAGTTAACTCAGCCTCCATTGATTTTCATATCAAATTAGCGTGTTAATAAAACAAGCTATCATGGCTTATACTTGCATATCTAAACAGAATCATGAAAACCTGTTGGTAGAGTCAGGCACACGAGTCTGTTTGAGTGTGTGCGCCGGTGTCTGAACGCTCACTCAATGCTAGCTATGTAGCTAACTGTTAGGCTACTTAGCTTGCATTGTTATGGATCTAAAGGTAGCACAAGCTAACTTTCATAGCACAGCTTTACTTCTCACTTAACACAATAAAGAAACAGACCGTATAGCACAAACAACACAAATGATCAATACTTACATATATTTTCACTTGTAGTATTATAATAATTGAAATGCTGGTTCTTCTGGGGGTCTTCTGTCCACGCTCAGCTAGCTACCGCACCGCAGCTGCCTGTACGGTGGCCCTGAAGTGCAAGACACCACAGCATTTCAGAAAACACTACAGCATTTCAGAAAACACCACAGCTTTTCACAAAACACTACAGCATTTCAGAAAACACCACAGCATTTCAGAAAACGCCACAGCATTTCACAAAACGCCACAGCATTTCACAAAATGCTACAGCATTTCACAAAACGCCACAGCATTTCACAAAACGCTACAGCATTTCAGAAAACGCCACAGCATTTCACAAAACGCCGCAGCATTTCACAAAACACAACAGCATTTCACAAAACACAACAGCATTTCACAAAACGCCACAGCATTTCACAAAACGCCACAGCATTTCACAAAACACAACAGCATTTCACAAAACGCCACAGCATTTCACAAAACACAACAGAATTTCACAAAACGCCACAGCATTTCACAAAACGCCACAGCATTTCACAAAACGCAACAGCATTTCAGAAAACGCCACAGCATTTCACAAAACACATCAGCATTTCACAAAACGCCGCAGCATTTCACAAAACGCCGCAGCATTTCACAAAACACAACAGCATTTCACAAAACGCCACAGCATTTCAGAAAACGCCGCAGCATTTCATAAAACACAACAGCATTTCAGAAAACGCTGCAGCATTTCACAAAACACCGCACTGTACAATCGCTGGAGGACTGGGCTATCACTCAAAAACTGAGTAGCCAATGGGGACGCACCCCTGAAAGTCCCGCCCACCTGGGAGGTTTGTGTCAGAATCTCAAACAAAAAATGAGGGAGCGCAAAAGAGAAAGCTGCAGCGAGAGCAAAAGTCTGATCATTGAGAAAGAAGAAACAAGAACTGCAAACAAAAACTTATGTTAAAACAAAGAAAAAAGACTTATAGTTTACATGATTACACAAATGATTTGTTTGCAACTTATAGTTTTATTTTTGAAATGTATTTTATTTTGCTTGACTCAGTTTTTTTCTTCTTTTAAACTCACAGTTTTGCTTTATTCTGAAAAAGTGTTGCTTTATCTTTATGATACAAAACTAATCCCATACTCATACAGCATCTCTGTAAACTACGCAGAGGCGTTTCTATGGCAGCTCACATAATAAAATACACAATGGCTGTAGCCTAATTATGCTTTAGGAGCTGTGTGTGTGGTACAGTGTGTAGTTGCGTGTTGTACAGTGCGTACAGTTTCAAATGTTGCAAATGTATTATCTTTTCAATTTACACACGGCATCTATTGCACGTCTGTCCGTCCTGGGAGAGGGATCCCTCCTCTGTTGCTCTCCCTGAGGTTTCTCCCATTTTCCCTTTAAACTGTGGGTTTTCTTCGGAAGTTTTTCCTTGTACGATGTGAGGGTCTAAGGACAGAGGGTGTCGTATTGTCATACTGATATTCTGTACATACTGTGAAGACCACTGAGACAAATGTAACATTCGTGATATTGGGCTATATAAATAAACATTGATTGATTGATTGATAGATGCGGCAGACAGACGGGTCTCAGTTGGTTTGGTGTCCTCTGCTTACTTTTAATACTTGTAAATACAACTTTTGGCCCGTAATTTCAATTCCCCATTTCAGCGACCAGAGAGAGGGGGGATATATCCAGTCTCTGATTGTGTTACGTTATTATGAGAGTGCTCTCATACTTGTTTGATTCTGAAATTGTATATATTTATATAAATATATGTGTGTGTATCCGCATCTGTAGCCTGTTATTGTCTCATTATACCGCACTGTGAATGAATTAAAAGTAAATATATAAGTCGTCATGAACACATCTGTCAATCAGACAGAGGGCTGCTGTGCCTCCTGTCATCATTAATGGACGTCTCTTTAAAATGACCGCTCAGAGGAGAGGAGTTCTCATTTCTCTAACCACCTGCTGCTTCCCCTCCTCTCTCCTCGGTTCCCCTCCTCAGTCCTCCGCTCGCATCTCCTGTGGGCGGGACTAAGTATCGAGGAGGGGACATTTAAGGATTGAGAAACCTCTACTGTGTGTGTGTGTGTGTGTGTGTGTGTGTGTGTGTGTGTGTGTGTGTGTGTGTGTGTGTGTGTGTGTGTTTGTGTGTGAGGAAGTACGTGGATTGGTTAATTTGGACCAATCAGCCTGGTCATAGCTCTGGGCGTGGCTACTGGGTATTCAGACGTCACAATGCCCAGGAAGAACATGAGAAATCTCCAACGAGGCGTTTTGGGGAGGTATTTTCTATGTTAGAGTTTTACTCGCTACAGGGTGTACTTTGAGGGTTTTTGACTCTGCAGACCGTTTACATGCATAAAAAGCTTCATAACACACAAGGGGACGGGTAATAACCGGAAAAGCATGACATGTCTCTCCTTTAAGATAATTGACAGAAATGGTTTAATGCAGACTGAGAACTTATTACATTTCAAAGTCCATTGGCAGGCAAAAACTGCCAAATGATTTCATAATCTTTTTATTTACAATATATCTTTAATTTACATTAACTTGGCTCTGGAAAATTGTAATGTTTTACTACTGTTTTTATTTATTTTTTTACTACATTTTTTGGACATTTTGTGGAGCACATACACATGTGGTTAAGTAAAAACAGGTTCTACAGATTCAATATTATCCGGATGTTAATCATTGTTTAATGTCTGGATAGCACTATTGACATATGGGTAATGTCCCAGAAGTACTATTTGATGATTTAATATTGTTCTTCCCTTAAAACGTTATTTTGAAGGAGAATAGTTCTGAAAAGATTAACAGACCACTACAATTTTTTCTTAAATCTCAATCTCTACATGTATGGCAGCCAATCCATTCCAGTTTATGTTGAATTCCAACACAGAGAAATGTTGTCAGTAGTTTATAGAATAAAATAAAAAAAAGTTCATTTTACTCCAACACAAGTAAAATAAATAGTAAAACCAGAGAAACTGATAATCGTGCAGTGGTCTCTTAATTTGTTTCCAGAGCTGTATTTACTTTCATAAAACTGTTTGGCCATTTCCTACATAGCTTACATTATAAACCTACAATGTAGGCCCTAAGTAAGCGAGAAAATAAAGTAAATTACGAATTATGAATTAACAATGAATATATAAATGAATAAATAACTAAATCAAATTTTATTTTTTTAAATAACACTATTGTTCAATTATATCCACAATAATGAAGATGGATTTCCGGACTTTACGAGAAGCCACTTGAGGTGAGCAATAGGCATTCCTGTCGTGAACAAAGCGAGCTTTTGAACAGAGAAGAAAAAGTACAGTAATGAAAAACATATTGAGTGACCTGCCAGCCTTTGTGGTACGATGACATTAATATTCTACATGTGTGTGTGTTTGTGTCTTATCAGACTCTCTTCCTGTTGGCGTTTTTATTCATAAGCAATGTTTGGTCAATGCTCATGAGTTACGGTTGGAGGAGAAACTAACTATCGCCGTAGCAGTCACGCGGTTTTGTATGACCAGACCCTCTTCACCTACCGGGATACACACCGGAGGAACCAGGCATGGAGGGAGGTAGCAGAGACAGTGGGTGAAACTGGTAGGTTTTCGCCTGTTTGGGGAGTTTATATATATATTGCTCCCATAAAATCCCCGGGGGTTTTTGCTTTGTATGTCGGGGGCGGGAGATTCATGTGATTGGTTGTTGGTCGCATTGCTTGAATAAAATCCCCAAGCTCCAGACACGCCCAGCTCCAAGCTTTTTTTTAAGCTGTCGTGTGGACGCTCCGTAAAGGCCCTGACACACCAACCCGATTTTGGGAGTCAGAGGCCGTCGGAGGCTGTCGGGCATTCGCGGCGCCGTAGTCAGGTTGGTGTGTCCCGCACCGTCGACCGTGACACGCCTTATTTGGACTGCCAGACCCGATGCATGGCCGATTCAACATGTTGAATCGGCCATGCATCGGGTCTGGCAGTCGGACCAAATAATCACTCTGATTGGCTGTTCAGCTAGCGAATCAGTGCATGAGAAGCGAAGCGGAAGTGAGGGACGTAAACAAACGATTTAAGAAGGCACACACAGACTGCTATTCATTTTCATCTCACCATGGCGATCTGGAATGATGCAAACGAAGACCTGCTCATCACCTTGATTCAGGAGAGGCCAGCTCTGTATGATATTACGGAGAAAAGATACTCTTCTTCTTCTCTGTCTTCCGGTTGTTGCCTCTTTTGAATGACGAATACACACTACCGCCGCCTGCTGGTAAGGAGAGTTATTGCCACTCACGCACTGAAGTCGGTGCGGTGTGTTCCCGTGCGACACATGGCCAAAACGCAGGAGAACACGGCCAGGCAACAGCCGACTTCAGCGTCGGCTAGTCCTCTGGTGACTGCTTGGTGTGTCAGGGCCTTAAGTCTTCGAGTATTTACTTTAGCTGTCTCCCGCAAACACTCACCCGATAAGAGTCCAAAACAGATCCATAAAGCCAGTAAAGCTCTGACCTTATTTCCGTATTCTTCAAGTTTGTAGGAAACGTAAATCCCATTTGGATTTCTTTCCGTAGAGTTCGCTTTATATTCACACAAAAATGTGAACACCCACAGCTGTGGTTTCACGGAGACAGACTATTTAATTTGTGTGGGCAAGAAGTCCATGTTTAGACTCAGTGGTCAGGATATTGTTGACTCATTTGTTCTGTATGTCTCAGTCTGCATGGACAACAACAGAAATCATGCTTTCAGCCTTCTTTCTGGACATCTATTTATAATATAAATTACACTAGACAATGCTTGCTATACTGGGAACAAGGCTTCAAAATCCTTTCTCACAATCAGCTTGTGTAAAAACTCATGCATTCTAGTTTATCTCTAGTTGTTTATTGCCTGTTGATTGTGTAGCTAACCTCTGACCTCCCTGTGGAGGGCATACTGAGTCCAAAAGTGAAAAAGCTGCTCTCAGAGATAAGAGTCAGTGCAGCTTTGGCTGATCTGCAGCATTGAGGAGGAATATATACTGTTTGGTTAGTATATCTTTTTCAGCCATCCTATTGTGTTAGTAAAATCCGTCTAGCTTTTGAATACCTAGTGTAGCAAATAAGTATATTAGCAAAACTATAGGGCTAATTATATCAGTATTACCAGAAGTTAAACATAAATAAGTGGGCTACATTCTCTCAAGCACTGTTGTAAAAATGTAAGACTTGGAATTTCTTTGGTATTACAATGACTCAATCACATTTTATTTATATAGCCCACTATCACACATTTGACTCAGGGGGCTTTACAGTGTGTAAAGCATACAATACCCTCTATCCTTAGAGTTGAGTGCTAAAAGAACAACTACCAAAGAAACCCCACAATTAATCTGTACAAATGTAATAAAACCCATGGAAGAGCAACAGAGGGATCCGTCTCCCAGGAGTATAGTTTTTTTTTAAATAAAGAAATTACAACAGAGAATCCAAAAAACAACGTGATATTGATGCTTCTTTTACTTTAGCTAAATGTCTGAGTACTTTTGGTACTATACATATATTGTGATGCTTATACTTTTGTACTTTTACTTAAAGGTGGGGTAGGTAAGTTTCAGAAACCGGCTCGAGATACACTTTTTGTTATATTCCATGGAATGCTCTTAACATCCCGATAGCAATGAATATCTTAAGTGCTTTGACAAAAAATCCATACAAAAATGTCATCTGTGGAAGCCGTAATACTGTAAAAAGTACAACCAATCCGTTTAGCCAAACGGATTGGATTGCCGCCCTGTCTGTCAGCCTTCCATCTCGTGCACGCACAAATGTATCTCGTGCCCAGCAGTACTTCAATGACTCGCCAGCAACAGGCGGCCACTTTCACCAGTCTGCTGACATTATGTGCGCGTTCATGTGTGTTGGAGGAGGTGCTCTGTAAGGAAGTCTGAAGGAAGGGGCGGATTCTTTTCGGCTGCGTACTTTCAAATTTTAGTGCACTCGAGCCGGTTTCTGAAACTTAGGTAGGTAAGTTTCAGAAACCGGTTGTTTTTGTACATTTTGAATGCAGGACTTTTATTTCTAGCTGAATATTCCTACACTCTGGTAGTTCTCATTTGTTGTACTTAAGTACAAGATCTGAGTACTTCCCCCACCTCTGACTTTGACCACCACCACTGAAAGTGAGAAGGAAGCAACATTGTGGTTTACTACTATGCCAGTGTGTCATAACATAACATAACATACCCGTGACCACTAGAGGTCGCTGCAGCTCTGCTCCAACAGTCACTGCAGCCCAGCTCCGCCAGTATAGGAATGTAGCTAACCAGTGTTTCCAGTTCGCCAAGAAAACACGGTGATATAAAACAAAGAACATCAACCACAGAAGCCATGTCTCATCAGTATGTGATGGACGGATGCAAACTGGTCGCGGTGCTTCTTCTTTGGCTTGGTAAGTGGGGTCAATGCCCTGTGGAGATAGCTATGGTGTAAGCTAAACTGCTAGCACTATGCATGATAAAAATACCGGAAGTTAGTTTGATGTGTACTTCAAAGTAAAACTATGTATGTAATTTAACAGGGCGAAACGTGCATTGTTGTTTAAAAATGTTAAACTGGATGTATTTTATGTTTAATTACAGACTTAAGTTATTCTCCAGTGAGACCCTGGCATATGTTTTGCTACAAAATATTGTCTATTTTCTTTTAATTTGAAATCGAAAAGAGTCCCTGGGGAGGTTATATAGTGCATAGCTTGACGCATCACTCAATTAAATGCAGGTGCTCCCATGGGGTTTGTAAACAAGACGATTTAAAGAACAGTTGTTAATTTCAAGGTAATCAAATGTATGATAAATGTGTCTCTAGGAAGAGTATGAACTGATAGAATCACACAGAAGCTTGCTTGGGAAGAATAAAGATAATTGTTGTGAAATTGACATTGTCTATAACCCCGTGGTCCAATTGCCACATATTCTTATCAGTAAATAATGAACAGCACTTGCAGGTTATTTGCAGCCAGATATTTGTCTACGAATGAAATAGTAAGCTAAAAAGTGAGAAGACCTGCACACCCAGTGACTCCTATGGCCAGTGAGGCCTCTGTTCAGGTAAAAGAGGTTAAAATGATCAATTCCACCTGGGTTTTTCCTTATAGGTCCATTTAAAATGTCTTCCGTGAAAAGGGTCCATTACGTTGTTAGCTGTCCTAAACTAACTGGATTAACAAATCCAAAAGAAGGGTGATGGAAATGTTGGTTAAATACAGTTTAATACAGGCCAAAAGAGACAGGTAAATTGAGTGAAAACTTCTGTGACATGCCATGAGTGTGCATTACCTTCAAAAGACAACTGGAAAAGCCAAACGTGTTTTAAGATCCGTAATTTAAGAATTTTCCAGAAATGCACAAGATATTATAAAAATGTTTTCATGGTCTTTCATTTGATTGCTATTGACACTTTTCCCTTTATTAATGATAGCAGGAATAGTGCAGGTGTAATATATTACCTCAATGATGATACATTATTTCTTCTATTTCCTTAACACCGTATCATTCATGTTATTAAAGAGAGCTTTTCCCATACCAGACCATCCTTTACCATAACATGCCAACATGTCTGCAGTGAAAGGGAGCCTTGAGGTTGATTATGGGTGGTAATGTATTTAATGTGTATTTACCATAATAACAACAGTGATTGTCATAATGAAGTTTACCTCTGCAATATACTTATTTGTGTTCTTCCTTTATGCATTCACAGCAGGCACCTGCTGGTTTATTTTGCCCCGGGTGGTACACATATAGATTCATGTTTAATGAAAATGCATTAGATCAGACAGTCCCATAGAGACCTGCACCTGCATGAGTCACCTCATAGCTCACATCTTGGTTCATCATGACCTATTTCTCAGCTCAATATTACAGCATTCAGAAGCATTTTGTGGTTAGATCTGGAGAAATGTTATGTTTTTCTTTTTTTAGGGATAGGGTTACCATGTATGAAAAGTATTTTTTTTTAATGTCTGAGTCAGGAAAATAACTAAATGGGCTTTGCACACCACTAATAATAGCACAAATGCACATTGACTTCCCGTCATATCTCTGCCTCTAGCGTAGATTGACATGATTATTCACTTGTATACCGGTGACTCTCAAGTCAAGTATGACACACCCACAAAGCCTATACTGAGCTCTGCAACTATCTGTCCTGGTTTCAAAGTTTGTTTTGAGTCATGGACACAAAGTCTAATTTGTTATCTTGTTAATATAGCGAAGAGGTGTTGGTGCAGTAATAACTATTACTACTGCTGCTGCTACGTCTGCTGCTGGGACTGTCGCGCTATTACAGATGTGTCAAGACTTTAAAGTGTTGTGAATGTGGTTCCTGTCTTCATTTATAAAGACCAAGCTAGAGATATAACTATAATGACATAACATGTGCTTAATATTTAGCAACAACTAACAATTATTTACATTTTTTTTACATCAAAGTGTTTAGACTATAGTTTTTAGACTCAGTGCCAAGATCTCAGATCTCAATATCACATATTCAGTCCAAAACCCAAAGATATTTTTAAAAATGTATAAACAGGCAAACATTTCTGAATGCAATATGACATCTGCTGTAAATGTATTTTCCGATATCCCCTGCAAATCAATTTAAAGAATAACTGGCTGCTCATGTCATTACATATAATTAATGCATTTTGATGACTAAATGTTGCCTCTTCTTTCGCGCCCTAAAGGTACCTCTGCTGGGGACAAACACGCAGGTCGTGCTCATGTAAGTGTTGCCCAGATTCTGTGATAATGCTTCATCGTGTGGCTCAGCAGTGTGTGTCAGACTAAACCAGATCCCTCTGATCCCCACAGGCAGCAGAGCATCAGGAGCACACTGCACACGGCTCTGCTGGTGAGTGAGGGATTTCACCACAGATGGTCTGATGTTTTGTTCATAGATTACGTTTAGGAAAGCAAATCCATTATTCGATGCATGATAATAATTTCATCGAGAGCATGTGAATGAAAAGCTCAACCCAGACACCAACATCTTTGAGGTTGTGGATTGAATTAAAGGAAGGACTAGTTAAATACACTTATTTGCTTTCTTGCTTATAGTTCTATGACAAGTTTGATTGGACTCATGTTTGTACCCTAAATATAAAGCTATGGCCAACTGGCTTCATTTAGTACACTGAAAATAGAGACTTACTTGGAACCGTCCAACATCAACACAAACCACCTGTTTGCACCTCCAAAGGTATTTAGCTAACTATTGTTGTATTCTGTTTGTCCAATGCATGCCAAAACTGGTATGTAGAAATAATAAGTCGTAGTTTCGAGAGTGGTTATCTTTGCCGGGAACAGTGACTTTGTGAATTTATGTCATCACTTTGAGGTTTTCCTGTCAAGAAGACACACTGTCGAAGTGTATGTCACACATTTTCTTTTGTCACTTTGCCTTTCCTTTTTTGTCACCCCTCTTAACTTGTGTGTCCATGTTCTCTCAGGTTTGGAGGAGGTGGTGCTACTGATCCAGAGTCAGAGGAACACCTTCCACGCCCGTCACGCTGCTCAGAGGAAGGTGGAGATTCTGCAGCAGGCCGCTGAGCTGGGACAGGTAACATCTGGCAGGCAGTCGGTTAACACCTTTTGCTGGGTTTAGATCAGGGGTATCCAAACTTTTTTCTCCGAGGGCCACATATAGAAAAACATACGAAGGGCTGGGCCACTCACTAGAGGTATATTGCCTCATAAGTTGAGTTATAAGTTAGCAAAATAAATCAAATGTAGGTAAATTATGCTTTACACTTGAATATGCTTTAAGAAAAAACAGCCAACGTCACAGCTCTCCCGAGGGTTTAATTTATTGTGTTTGCAGCTAATTCCTTAAAATAGAAGCCTCAGATTACTCATAATAAGAGGAAATATGAAGGGTATATTTCGAGCTGGTTATGGAAATAAGTTATTAGACTTAGATTTGTTAGAAAATGTTTTCAACTTTGATGGAATTCATTTGCAAGTGAGCTTATTAACACATGAATACTACTGTGTAATATATGTTTACATATATATTTAAGAAGTACAATACAAGACAAGCAAAAGTTTCATTTGTGGGCCATATATCATTATACTTTTTGAATTAACTGAGGGCCAATTCAAAATGGCCTGCGGGCCGCATTTGTCCCCCGGGCCGTAGTTTGGACACCCCTGGTTTAGATCTTAGATCTGGTCTTATGTGTCCACACATGTGTCCTCATGTGTGACCCATCTGTCATCAAGATAGAACTCAAGATACTATGATAATAAGAGGGGTACTGTAACCTTTAAAATAGAGTTATGTTTTTAATAATCTAATACATTTTTCACAATGCACAGGTTCGTTTATGTAATTATGCCGACTAACTGGCCAAATGTTTTCAGGTTATTCATCTTTCCCATTCTAATAAACATGATATTTAAAGAGAGCCTGGAAGAAAACTACTTTAATCTTATTGGACTCAAGGATGACCTCATTAGAATTACTATGAACTCACACAATACAATGTTGGTCATTACTCTTGAATACATATGCTAATTATGAACATTTTACACCATATCTTTTATTATACAAAATTATAAAGAGATAATATTTAGTTTAAGAATTTCTTAAGAAATGTTTGGATATACCACCAGGACATTGTGTGCAGACAGTCCCAGAGGGTAAAACCTACTAATGATGGTGACTTTTCAACTGGAGCCATCATGAAGTTGACATTTAAATATGTAATTTAGGTATTGGATGGATTCCCTGGATTTTCCATCCAACCATTCATGAAGGTGAATTTTCCCTTTTTAAATTATAACTTTATGAATGATTATCAATATAAAAGTATTTATTTATTCAGTCAAGGCAACTACACAGTCTCATATGAAACATGGTTAGCAGCAGATATGTAAAGTAAACATTATTAGTAGTAAATGGGCTACAACATAAAAAATGTTATATGCTTTAATGGGGATTTTTAATATAAAGTACATTAATTAGTTATCCTATTGCTTGAGGCTCATTTATTACCAGCAGTAATGGTTAAGAACAATACATTTTGTTATTGCCGTTAAGGACTCAAGAAGGTTCAGTTTATTCTTAACAGCAGACAGGATAACAATGCTGCAGAAACAATGCTTTTACTGTGTGTCACTGATTTTTGGAGTGGGAGTTTGCATAGCTGTCTTATTACACGGCTACCGATAGGTGTCCTCCTTGCTGTAGTGTTCCCCTCCCTGAGCTCAGAGGAAAAGGGAGAGATGAGACGACAGAAATATGGACATGGGAGCCTGCTGTGAGAAGCTGTTGATTTTCCTTTGAAGCAAAAATACATTGATACTGTTTTTTGTATTTTTCCTCCAAACTCTTTTTCAATCCAGAAAATCAAAGTAATAATGGCAGAAGGTAGTCAGCAGGGGCTCCGTTGAAAGATTCTTACATAGAAAGAAACAAAAATGTCCCAGGGTTGAGAAATCTACTAATGATTTTAACCATCTCACATGTTGTTTTCTCTGAGTCCCTCTCCTGTGTTAAGTGAGGAGACCTGATGTGTCTGCAATCACATGGCAGTCTGTCAACAAAAAATATGGTGCGGCAGCTGGAGACATTTTTAAATCACATCTGCATCGGGATGGGTATCATCGATTCCGGTTCTTATCGATTCCCCGTTTCGATTCCAAAATTGTAAAAGAAAGAGGTCAAACGTTTAGATAACAAAAATATCTTTATTTTTTTAAGCTTTAACTGACATTTTTACAAATAAAAAAATATACATGCAATACAAATGTATTGCACAATAGCTGTGCTTTATTTTAACTGAGCTATGCCTGTGGCAAGCTATTAACAGGCATTACACTGTGCCTTGTCTTTTTCTTTTTTAGTGTAGTGGAGCATCACTTTAGAGCGTTTACCGCGATCCATCTTTGGTGTTATGAAATGACTGAGCTCGTGAACTGTCTACGGGAGGGCAGGGGGAGCCTCGCTGCGGGGAAACTGTGGACCTCTGTCGCCGCAACTTACATGATGCCGTTTAAAAAAAATAAAGGGCGGTGCCGGCCGTCAGCGTACCGAGCCGGCCGTTCTGTGATTCTCCAGAACACACAGATGGCTAGTCCTCCCTTACCCTGGCTGTATTCCACCGGGTCACCGCGGCGCAGACGGACCCGGTGGAACCGTTAAGCAGAACCGAAATTGTGTATTTTGTATGGGTACCCGGCATTTTCTTATCGGTTCTCATCTGGAACCGAGTTTCGGTTCTCAACCCTATCAGTGAGTGATTCAGCAGCGACAGAGTGGGAGCACTGAATACATTTGAAATCTCTGTTTGTTTTGTTTTGAAGCCACATTCTGGTTTTGGTTAAGGTTTGAGAGGTGACTGCACCAATTTCTATCTGAGAGACAGAAAGATAATGCAGTTAGTGAGAATGTCGACAAACATCAGTGTGGCTCTATGGTTATAAAATGAGTGAGCTGCCCGGTAATTAATTCCAATGTATCATTAATGGCTTGTTAAATTATTGTTAAGGGCATGAGAGCTGTGAAGAGCAATTAATCGGTATACTTAATGTAAAGAAAATGGCTCAAGAAATTATTTTAATTTGATGTAGTCTGGTTCTATGCAGTCTGAAAGGAAGTCTACAGACACTAAGAAAAAGAAAAAAACGTGCACCACCTCCGCAGTCTTGAGGTAATTGCGATATGATCATTAATTCAGTTCAATCAAAAATAGATTAGATTTTAAGTATCTTTAGAGCATCAATCATTTAGGGGTTACATCTCGATGAATTTTCTCAGATCATTATTACTTCTGTAAACATGATGAACTTATTTTATCAAAATGTATTTTAGCTAATTAAATATTGATCTTTCTAATGCAAAGGTTATTTTTGGATTAGGAAAGTCTTGACTTCAATGTCTCTTAAACATAACTTTGGAAAAGAATAACAGGTATGAAAAGGGAAGTTTTATGTATGAATTAAAGAGATTTCCACAAAATCCAAGAGAAACCATTAATGTAACTAGTGGCTTGTATATTTAAATGTAAACAAAATGGTGTTATCTGTATAATATTTGTGGTCTGCATCTTGCACTGTTGTGACGCAATACCATTAGTAAATGTCTCAAGGACCCCATTTTGTCATAATGATAAAAAAAACTTTAAACCACAGCCAGGTCTCATAATTTGACTGCAACCAGTTCTTTCTCTTTAAACGACCAATGCACGATTTGCAATGATATCTCAGAAGGAAACCCCCTAAAGGGGCCCCAGGTCATTCCTGGTGAACTTGCATGATTCTCGTAACTTTGTTAAAGTTTTTAATTAAAAGTCAATGAAGAGGCTGAAGCCTGAAAATGAAAAAAGAAAGAGGAAAAAAGAGAATTATGGATAAAGACTGTGACAAATAATACACAAATTAAATGGCCCAGTAATTACAAACAGATAATAGAAAGTTGGATCATTAAGAGAAGGATTGCACAATATGCATTTAATAAATTAACAGCCATTCTAAAGAAAACATCAGAATCAATAACATAAAATAAGACAATAAAAAACAAATAATAATATGATTGAAACATATTTTAAGTGCTAAAGTAGTTACGTTACTAAAACCCTAAAATGTGTAGCAATGTAGTTAAGTGTTTGCGGTTTTTCAGATATTAACGTCACATTTACATGCATATTAGGAGTAAAACAGACTTGAAACTTAAAAACAAAATAAGCAATAGGTCCACCCTGGGAATTATAGCCTGAGACCCCGACAGACCACCGCTGACTGCAGGTCCTGAAAGTGCTGGACAGCGTATTGATAAGTGTTCAATCATCTCAGCATGTGTGCTTCAGAGGACGTGGTGATTTGTCAAAGTGAGGAAAATGACTAAGAGCTTTATCTAGATTTTTATGTTGATCACAGATCTCGATTGTAGCAAAATGTTTCTCAAGAATCTAGGTTTTTGTCACCTTTTTTTTTTTAGTAATGTGCGTCACGGTTTCAATGTATAACCAGGTGATTAAAGGTGGCAAACACACATTAACTCAGCTTCCTGTCTGACTTGCATACAGACAGCTTATCGTCTGTGGGACATATGGCTGTTTTATTGTTTATTTCACAACACTTAAATTGTTTCGCTATAGAGTAATCTATATTTGCACAGCTGTGGTCATGATGTCACCAACATTTTAACAGCTACATCTCAATTGTAATGTTAGTGTAATTTCTAACACCTATTTATATTCACATCTTTCCTGGCATATTGTTCAAAGGAAGAGACAGACACTTATAAACGTCTCACATTTGGCCCTTTATTTGTTGGCTGTAACTGCAGGCTTTTAAATCAGCCTTTTCAGCCTCATCATCCAGCTTCATTACAGAGTCCCGTCATTTGGCAGCTGCTCTCAGCTCTCTTCGCTCACATCTCACCACACTTACAGCAGATGTTACTAACCATATTTAACACTCTCAGCATCTGAAGTGGTGTGGTTGCATGAAAACGCTCAATGTGTGAATATCTGTGGGAACTGGAAGCCCTAAAGCTACTTTACTTTTCAGTGAATATTATCTTTCCTTTGTGGGAAATTGTGCACTTAACTGTGGAAGTAAAATTACCAAAACGTTCTGTCACGCCAGAAACTAAAATAATACCATTTTTTTTATCAGACTCATGATGTAATCAAGTATGTTCTGGTATTTCATCTTAGCCTTAGCTTTACATAGACATACGAGTCCTCCATACATGTATATAATAAATAGTTTTTATTCCTAATATGGCTTTAAGAATTATTTTTTCCATAGTGTCACTAATTTCATGATTATTTATTCATTTCTCCTAGCTAAGGCTACTGAAGTCTAATTCAAAAGGTAAATAATTCCTTCCCTAATGAAGATTAATGATATGCACTTGTTGCTGAAAATGTTTTAATGAATTGTTGATATAATAATACAATTCATCAGATCATAATCCTCTTAAAGCCTGAGGTGTTTCAGTGCTGTGGAATTATATTTTCCTATAGTTTTTATTACTTTTTCCAGAAGGAACAAAAACACCTCTCTGAATAATTCAATGCGTTGCAGGGAGACAGTGAGAGTGACGCTGAGTTCTGCATTACATGTTGTATTTACATAACATAACATTATATAAAACAAACACTCTTTGGCTCTTTGAAATAAACATGGATGTGACCAAATTAGGGGCATGACCTAGATAAGTAAGGATCATACGCTAACCTTAATTTCCAACCTATACTAATCTATACTTACATTCATCCTCATAGTCCTATGAATAACGTGTGAAAGAGAGAGTGAGATGTGTGCGTTCTTCTGAATGAGTCACTTGGAGAGGAGGAAGTTGTAAGAAACGGCGTCTGAATCAACTCATTAATTTAGTCTGTTACCAAACTAGAAAAACAGTGCACACAATGGATGAGCAGATGTTGTCACTCAATATGTTCCGGATCGAATCCTCGCCTCCTGTCAGCGTGTCAAGATATGTTTCATCAGTAACAGTGGATCATTAATAATTTCATCCAAATCTTGTAGCCTTTGTGTGATTTCTCGCTCATGAGAATGTGATCTTATGTCAAACCCTCTGAAAACCAATTTGTGCTCTTCTCACTTCTGTCATGTATGCTTTAATTGTACACCTGTATTGCAAGGAGATGACCATTAGTGTACACTGCCCTCAAGTGGTAAACAATTCAAATCATTCTCCAGCAGGACATTTGTTGTTTTTGGTTATCTTGGGGTAAATGATGTCCATCAAAGGCATTAGTATTTGATGTTGGATCTTCTTGAAACACAGTGATGTAAAACAGTTTGAAATAATAAAATAAAAAAATAAAAATTTGATTGTTAAGAATATTTAAAGAGACAACAACTTTCAATTCAATTAAATTCAAAACCTTCATTTATCCAGGTAAAATCCCATTGAGATCAATGATCTCTTTTTCAAGGGAGACCTGCTGCAGTAGGTTCCACAAGAAGACATAAAAACATAAACAACAGACCAACAGAAGGACATAATACAGCAACATGTACAGGGATTACAATTTACATATTTAACCACATGTACAGGTACCAACAGCATCTGATTTTGTAGCATCCAACCGAGCTTTAAAAACATGTAGTGGTACTAGCTTGGTAATTTTCCATTCTTTTTGCAGACTGTTCCAAGTTAGTGGAGCTGCACATCTAAAAGCTTTCTTCCCTAAGACAGTCCTAGCACTTGGCACATTTAATAAAACCACAGCATGCGATCTCAGGCAATAAGTACTTTCAATTCGTCGAGAGATCAGGGAGCAGATATAAGATGGTAGTTTATCCAACATGGCTTTGTAAAAGTACCAGTGACTGAGCCTCCTCAAAACTTTATTTTGATCTTATGTGCTCAACAAACAATAACGGTTTACCCTCATGGCTCGGCTGCATACAGAGATGAAGATGTAGGACTGTTTTTGTGCTCTAAGTGACAGGTTAACCTTGACGATGTTAACTCTGTTTTCCAGCCCTTTGAGATGATGAAAATATTAATGAAATATTATTTGTTTCCATGCAGGGAGTTCCAGTCGTTCTTCTTCTCCATGAGTTATCAGACTATGAAGGGGATTGGAGTATCCTCCCTGCGCTTCCTCAGTGAGTGTTAAACACACATATGGGGATGATAAACAAATTCATCAAATCAGATTCGATAAGCGTTCATTGAGAGTTTGGCTTTAATGATTCCTGGATTATAAAATAAATGCATGAAGTGTATGGCTCTATGTGGATGTTTCCAGTCTCTTTGCCTTTTACGGCCAATCAGCATCCTGGTTTTTCTTCATTGAGGAAGGAACCAGCGTCACACTGTCTGCTCTGCTGCAGGTCCTCCACAGATACCAAGTCCAGGAGGTGAGATGCACTCTGACATGCACACTATTTTGAACAATACTTACTGGGTGTACTAAACAGCCCTTTCAGCTACATGAATGATGATGTAGTTTCCTGCACTGATGCACAAGCACTGATGAGAAAATAACTGAGCAACTTTTCTTTTCATATCACTCTTTTCCCGTGCACCCCTTTGTAACTCAGGAGTGGTTCTTGGGTAAGCCTCTCTATGACAACGAAGCCTCCATTATCCACCACTATGCGTTCTCTGAAGACCTCGGTTCCTTCAGCTATCCGGACCCCGCAGCAGGCTGGGCTCTCAGCACGCCGCTGCTCCAGAGGTGTGTGTGCGCATCAATGTGTTGCTGATATGTTTGTCTCCTTTTCTTCATTATTTCCTTTTTTGAAAGAGTTGAAATCTCAAGGTTGTTTAAATAACACACTATCAAAAGAGACTAGGAAATAAACACAACTGGAATACATTTGAATACATTCGTAATACACATGATGGTGTGTGTCTTACATCAGACTTTTGTACATTTCTTCTTTCTTTTTTTTGGTTATCCTAACCTTTTAGGCTCTTAACCTTTTTTTACATTACCATATTTTATTCAATATGCTCCTTAGATAACTTTTTATTTTATTTATTTTACTATTTTCTCCATATAGTATTGTGAAGCACCTTGAGATGACGTTGTTTTTAAAGTGTGCTATATAAATGAAATGTATTATTATTTTCACTTAATTATTTTTGGCTTAGAGGAGACGAATGCAAACTAGACAAAGATGACTTTGATTGATAGCATTACCATTCATGTTTTTTCTTCCTTCAACTTTCATTAGATAATGATGACAATAATGCTTCTTTATTGAATTCTGGCAAAAATAATGGTGCTGTATAAATCTGATATTGTGACATGCCTGGGAAAAGTTCCCACTCGTATTCGGCTGTTTCTCTTCTCTCAGTATCTTTCTCTTTAATGTGTTTCAGACTCGCTGAGCAGATACAATACAAGAGTCTGAAGTCAGATTTCACCATCGACTTGAAACACGAGGTACCTTGAATCATCTTCCAATTTCTGAATATGCGCCGAACATTTTTATTTAAATAAAAACAAAATAAAATTAAAAAAAATGTTTTATTTACATTTCATAACAAAACTATTTCCCGATTTTGGTTCAACAAAGTACATCCTATTATCTTATCTTAAAAGAACTACGCCTATATTGCATACAGCGCTCATAAACTGTGGCGCAAACCCCCCCCCCCCCCAATCAGGTAAGTTGAACTGCCGGAGCCGGGGCTGCGGGGGGGAGGAGCAAGGGGCGGGTCAAGTGTAATTTTTTTATGTGGAAGTAGATTACAGCCCTCTCTTCACTTGATTAGGACAGGTCCCTCTGCTGTAATTAATGTAAATTACAGTAGAAACCAGAGGTTTATGTTAAATTGTTCTTTTTTTGAAATAATGGTTTTCGTTTGCAATTATAGGTTTTAATTTTGTATTTGTGTTAATTTAAAATCTTGCCTAGGGCAGCAAATTGGTCATACCCTGTTATGGTAACATTGTTTTAATTGTGTTTTAAATGTGTTCTGATACGGGAGTTCATTCAAATTCAAGGTGATGTTTTTTTCTTTACTTCCCCCGTCTTCACAACTATTAAATACATTTATTCATAATGTTACTCATGCGTGATTCATAAACTTGGAGCTGTGTGCCCTCTTTTGAAAATGTCAATTGACTTGTGGGTAATGATTGTACAGAATAAATAAGTCACTATCTAAATTAGTGTATATGAGTTACCCATTGAGAGCTGCCAGAAAACTAAAGATAGTCATTTACAATTCGAGGAGCTGCTTTACCCGTCAATGCAAATCACTGTTTCAAATATTACGCATAAGCCCAACATTTGTCTTTTATTTTGTTTCTTTTATTTTTAGATTGCTTTGTATATTTGGGAAGAAGGAAATGGTCCAAAGCTGACGGCAGTTCCAGAGTTTTGTACAGAGACGAGTGACAACTGTGCCACCACATTTACATCCTACCTTCCTAACTGTGTATGTACTTTTATTACGTTTACAATATGGTGTTCATAAACCCTTGCACTAAGTTCTTGAAAAGTGTGCCTGTATTAGCATGTGTTTTTTCTGAGTGTTATATTATGAGGACTTCAAGGTGTTCTTTCAGGGTTGCTTCTTTTAATCCACCATCTTGAATCACATTTATAACTCAGCTGTCTGGCTGAATTTAATTTCAGTACATTACACACGTCGCTGTTGCCAAAGTCTATTATGCAGGCCGACAAATAATCAGGTCCTGCAGGATGAGTGAGCCCGGGCTGAAGGCCGTAACAGAAATCAAGAAGACAAAAGATTAAGAAAAAGGTGTTAAACAAAACAACCCACACAAGACACAAGAATTACATTTTTACTTTTTGTAATCTGCTTTAAAGAACATTTCACATGTACTTCGATTTCAAAGAAAAATGACTTAAAAGAATAACTTATAAGTAATTGTAGATTTGGTTTTCATGCACATAATCATTCTCATAATGTATATTTCCACATATTTTCCATTTTTTTCCCCTTCCTTTTCACGCTACGGTCCTCTTATATGATAATGACACGCTATTTATGAATAAAACACTTTGCTGTATACATGACTTTTGTATTAAGCAATGTGTGAAAGGAGCATACATTTGAAGACTATCTGTCACAAGGAATACATTAATAATTTAGCGATAGATCTGATGATGATCATCTCACAGGAATTAGTGTCAAGCATCATCAGGAAGTGTCTGAAGTTTGTAATGAATATTCTGCAAGTATCGCAGATCAAAAAAAAGAATTAAAATCCCAATTATTGCTGGTCTTTTGCTGGAATACGAATAGAGTACTGACAGGTGTAGTCAATGATAATACCTGACAGCGCTGTTAGGACCTAATGTGCCTGATATTACCATCTGGACCTTATTTTAAGTCCATAACATTCAATGTATGTTCCACCTCACACTGTGCTTGTGGGTTCACCTTTGCACCTCTTGGCATTTTATAACTAAAACACATTCTTTTAAATAAAAAGTAACATTGTTTTTTCTTTCTTTCTTTTACTAGGGAGATCCGGTGTCAAAGAGAGATGTTTTTGTTGCTGTGAAAACCTGCCAGAAGTTCCACTCAGAGCGAGGTGTGTGCCTATTCCCGAAATGTTTTGAAGGGCAAGAACTGTTTACACATTGTTAATAATAATAATATTGCACATGCTATATAGCAGCGAGTGTTTTGTAATGATGGTAATGATATTTATATTGACAGATAGAAAGTTCTCAGTTCGCTTAGCTGAAGGGTAAAGAGCTATATTGTTTGATGGCCACTGGGGGGAAAGACCTCCTGTGGCGCTCCGTGGTGGTCTTCGGTGATCTCAGTCTGTGGCTGAAAGTGCTCCGGTAGGAAACCAGTGTGGCATGCAGAAGTTTCCTCAGCATTCTCCTCTCCGACACCACTGCCAACGACTCCTGGTCCACTCCAAGGACAGAGCCTGCTCTCCTGATGAGCTTGATGAGTCTGTTGGCATCAGCTGTCTTCACCCTGCTGCCCCAGCACACTACAGCAAAGAAGATGACACTGGAGACCACCGAGTAATAAAACAACTGCGACATAGTGCTGCAGACGTTAAAGGACTCTGAGGAAATACAGGCGACTCTGGCCTTTCTTATAAAGGGCGTCAGTGTTTTTATTCCAGTCCAGTTTATTGTCTATGTGGACACCCAGAAATGTGTGACTGTCCACATCCATGCCCACGATGGTAATTAGGCTTGGGGCAGTACTCTGCTTCCTAAAGTCCACCACTAGCTCCTTCATTTTAGTAACGTTGAGCTGCAGGTGTTTCCGACTGCACCACTCCACAAAACTGTCCACCACACTCCTGTACTCAGCTTCCTGATCACACTAGCAAGCCGATCTGTCCCCCTGAGGTCACGACATCGCGAAAATGAACTCTTTTAGTTAACGTTTATCACAGAGTAAATCGAAATTAAATGGAAATCACAGGACATTAAGCTGTGCAAGTTTTACTTCACAGTTTTAATTTGTCACCGCTTTTTTCTTTACTGCCACCCTCTAAACAGAGTGCCGGTCATTTAAAACATCCAGTTTAAATTCACAACCTCGTTTAGTCTGTCTGCTTAAATTGCAACAGTTTGTGTAATTATCCAAAACATTGGGTTCTTTTTTTTAGGGTCAAAATTAGCCAGCAGTTAGGGGCTGAATATTTTAAAGCAACAGACAAACTGAAAAGGAGAAAGATCAGAGCGATTAACTCCCCAACCCGCTATTTAATATTCAGGTCTTATTAGCATTGCAGGGGAAAGCAGTAGTGTGCACTCCAAACAATTAGTTAGTGGAATCCTTTGAGAATAAATCAGCATAAAACTAATTTTGTGATTACTATAATCCAAATCCACATGAAGGGAATGACAATGTTAGTTCAAAGACACTCTATTAATTCTCTCCCCCAGTCTCACTCCCTTCTGTCGTTATTTGATAGTTTTCATAATTAACTCTGTATGTGTCTGTGTGATTCAGATTCAATGTTTAAGGCTCTACTTTCTCTCTTCCACCTGGCCTCTTTTTTTCCCCTCTTCCATTTCTCCTCACAGTACCAGTGGTGAAGGCAACCTGGGAGAAAGACGCTGAGTTTTTGGAGTATTACAGCGACGTCACTGACGCCTCCATACCCACGATCAGCCTGGGAGTGCCCAACACTGAGAGAGGTAAGCGGATCTAGGAAGTGTAAACGCACCACACCAACAACAAGGGACTAGCTTAATTTGTTGCATTTGAACACACCGCAAAGATTACAGCCAGAAGCCAACAATCAGTTACGTTCTGTGACTGAGGAGATAATGTCACAGCAGCTGTGTTAGTGAGGGATCCCAGATAACAGCCTGTAGATATACACGTCGTTCTTTTGATACAAACATTTAATCAAAGCAGCGTTTGCCGAACCATTTTCACACTCACTCAACACTAACTCCTGGAGGTCATTGTGTAGTGAAAATATCATACATTAGACCTCTGTGTCCCCTTTTGACTTGAGTCATTTGTTTGTTTCCCTCACGTCTGTTTCTCTTTGCTTATATTGAACGATCTTGGACTGTGGGTGTGTCATGGCTTTTAGAGAGATTAAATCACAGAGGTGTCCTGACAGCAGTCGGAGGATCCCTCAGAAGGAGCTCGGGGGGAAGCTGCAGAGTTAGGGGATGTTTGTGACGGCTGTAACGACTACACCCCTGACCTAACTAGGTAGCTTTCAAATGTGTGGATGGAGGGGGATCAATAGATGATGCTGGGCCATAAGGGGATACAATCTAATGACTTTTCCTCTGTTGCCAGCAGCAGGTCAAAGGTTCCACTTTCTTTAGTGAAATGTCATTTACTTGATGGATTGGCACAGAATATTCTAAAGACATCGATTGGTTCCCAGATGAGGTCTCCTAATAACTATACATCTAACTTTTCTTTTTTTGTGTGACTTTTCATCGCTTCAAAATAGAAGTTAACCATTTTCAGTTGGATATTTTTACGGGATGATCATGTCGTTATGATCCTTTGACTTTTTTATCTAGCACCATCTTGAGGTCAATCGTGTCAGTTGTCTAATACTTTGATTTATGCCAATAAACCTGCAGGCATATTGAAATTTCTATTATTTAACCTAGTCTTTTTTGAATGTTACTTACTGTATATGATCTGGGACATCTCAAGTTTTCTTCATACATTATCTTCATTAAAAAAATGGGGTATTTTGTTTGCCTAGCTATTTTGTCTTGGTGTAAAAATATTATATGTTTTGTGTTTTGTAAAAGTTAATATCATCAGTACCAGTGTGAATTGTCTATTTGCCAGATTTTCACAAAAATGATTTGGCCTTTTGAAGTAGATAACTTATTTTTCAATATCCCTGATTATTATTATGAATCAGAACCATTTTAAAATGATCAACAGAAAAATTATCCTTTTTGTAAAAGGATAAAATACTTTAATCGGGTCTGATGAGGTCTCATGAACCACAAACATGAATTGGAGATCCCTGCTTTATCTGTATGTCATCTCCCTGCAGGGCATTGTGGGAAGACATTTGCCATCTTGAAGCGGTTCTTAAGCAAAGACGTACCAAAGGCTGATTGGCTTCTCATTGTTGATGACGACACACTGATCAGGTAACTGGGAGAAGATATTTCGTTGTATTCTACAACTGTCAACGAAAGGAAGAAAACATAACCTTAGATATCACATGACAGTGATTTATTTTAAGATCACGCACGCACACACATACACAGGTCACTTGCTGGCTGACATAGTAATTATTTGTGATTTCAGGAACCAGTTAGATTTATAAATGTGTAACTTACTAACATTTCCAACAAAACTGGAGGAGGGAGCGAGATGGTCACAGTCTTGAGAAAAGCTTTGAACCAAAGTAGTTTTGTTGCATTAAAGACACAACTTTAGAAACGGTTTGAATCCCCTAAAAATCCTCTGTAGTCTCTTAGCATAGACATTTGATGTAGCCAAGACATTGTGTTGTGTTTCTCCATACAGTCTAGAGTCTATGATGTGTGCTTGTGTTTGGGAAATATGCACGCATGCTCCTCACTTCCTGTCTGTTTGCTGTCTGTAGTTTACCCAGGTTGCGGCAACTGCTGCGTTGCTACGACCCGAAGGAAGTAGTGATTCTGGGGGAGAGGTACGGCTACAGCTTGCTTCAGAGCGGATACAGCTACATCACAGGAGGAGGAGGGTGAGGCTGCAGGGAGTGTGGGTGCTGTTGATGCTAAGTTGTAAGGACAGAAGGTGAATCGAATTTTAACCATGGCTGTTTATTTGCAAATGTCGAGCTGTATAAGTACGGGAGCTGCACGTTGTCAACACTTCTTTCTGTGAGTGTTTGTGTTCAGCTCAGCTTCTGACTGAACTCAGAACTGTCCTCTTTCGGTTTTCTTTTTCATTTATTTTATCTGCACATACAATTATGCTTAAAGAAGAATGCTTTGCAGGGAACAGCCACAGTTTAGCTAGTGGTGTGAAAGCTGCACAAATACAAAAGTGTTATTAAAGATGGGGTAGGTAATTTTGGAGAAACCAGCTCGAGTGCGCTAAAATGATTGGTCGTACTTTTTACAGTATTACGGCTTCCACAGATGAAATTTTGTTATGGATTTTTTGTCAAAGAAAAGCACTTAAGATATTCATTGCTATCGGGATGTTAAGAGCATTCCATGGAATATAACAAAAAGTGTATCTCGAGCCGGTTTCTCAAACTTACCTACCCCACCTTTAAGTCAAAATTGGAGAATAAACGTTAACACTATATGCCTGTTGCATTGAGCAGCACAGTATGTGTATGACTGTTGCATTGAGCAGCACAGTATGTGTATGCCTGTCCCAAAACGTTATTGCGACTGCATTCTGGTAAATATCAGTATTTCTTTAGTACACCATAGCATTAAATCAGTACATTTAAAATTCATATTAAATACAAGACAAATCTGGTAGGGTTGAAATCTTGTCATACATTTTGACTACAATTTGCTATATTTTAATGTACTTTGTATATGTATTATATTATTGAATGATCAAATGACTAATCGTATGTTGATATTAAGTTAGCAAGGGCTGTCGCTACAACTTGAAACTAAAGTATTTTTCAAAACTAAGTAGCTGGTGTTTGACTCTTTGAGGGATGGGCAGGCTCTCTCACTAAAGACTATTACCAACTTAAAGATTGGAAAAGTGCACTACTGGAACAACAACCTCCTCTCTAAATTGTGCTGCATGGAATTGGGATCTTCCTGATCATCAAAAAGTTCACCAAAAAAGTTTCATCCCTGAGCTGAACAAAAATGTTTGGAGTGTCCAGAGCGGGGAAGCTGCGGTTCTAGAGCTACCGGGGAAAATGTTTTCATCTTTTTGATATTTATGTGGTATGGCAACCAAACCAACCCCTTTTAAACTCACTCCATCTATGACACGCATGAGACCGGCGTTGATTTCAAAGGTCTTAAAATAGTATAGGACTCCAGGCTTCCTGACAAACATCCTTAAGAATACTGCCCTCAGGAAAAAGACAACCAGAAAGTAGACATCCCCTTTTCTCCACAGCACTTACAGCACAACCACTAAATTACTAAAGGGTTCCCCAATTCTGCTCCAGCACTTTATAAAAGGTTTAAAGGACTGTCACTTTGTGTGTTTTATGGGACAAGGTGTTGTTGTGTGTGTTAGACCTTTTTATTTCCTATTATATGTCTTGTCCTGAGCCCACTGAGACAAATTCACTTACAACTAAGTTGAAATTCAATAAAGTAGAAACATCTGACTCTGCTCAAGCTGCTGAATGCTCCACTATGTTCACCAGCTAACATTTCTTTTGGCTACACATCCCGTCCAAAGAAAAAACAGTGATGGAAGCGTTGATAGTCCTGACAGGCTGAATACTGTGTGTGAAGAAAAGGATATTTTCATCCCAAAGTTCAAGGAAAACTGCCTCTTTGAAATATAAAAAATAAAATACTTAGTTTTACATGATAACATAACAAACAATAATACGTTCTTCAGGCTCAGACAGCCACATAAACCTTGTATCATGTTTTATTGTGCTTTTAATTCCCTCTATTATTTAAATATCTGTTTTTTTCTGTGAGCAGCATGGTGCTCAGTCGGTCTGCGGTGTCCCGGCTCGTTTCCAGTGGTTGTGGTTGCTATAGTGACGATGCTCCTGATGACATGGTGCTGGGCCGGTGCTTCACTTCCCTCGGTGTTCCCATCACACACAGCCCCCTGTTCCACCAGGTAGGAAACAATACACACATGCCATTTGTTTGCTATGTAATGTAACTTAACAAAGACATTGGGGTCAGTGCACAGCAGAACGTGCAGAACATGCAGAAATGTGAAATGTTCTTCAGGGAAGCATATCATTCAGCAAATGTAAAGAATAACGTTTACACAACTTCCTAACTTTAGTTACTTTTCCAAGAACAGTTGACTGTGCTAATATCTAAATGATAACTATGAAATTACACTTTCTTTCATTGAAATTCCTATTGAACATGTTAGGAAATGACCTACCCGTAAAGAAAGTGTTACTGATGTTGAAATGTTGGTGAATTGCTTTTCTCAATGTTTAGCTCTTATTTATTCCCTTTTTTGTGCTTTCATCTGATAGCAATAGTGAAGAGAGGATTTGTGCTCATCTGGTATGTTCTCTAACCATGAGTCCATGGGTTTGTGCGGAAAAAGTACCTTTTTAAAGTACTTGTATTTTCAAATTGATTTGCCTAAAAGAAACTCCATCCTTGCATAAGGTCAATTTGTGATGCAATTTAGGATTACTTTGTCTATAAAGGCACTATTGTGGTCAGGCAATGGTTTCAAGTATCAGAGGATCCACACATCAATATATTAAATGAAATATGAATCGTATCAAACACCAATGCTTGTTCTTGATATTTTAGGCCCAACCGTATGACTACTCTGAGGCGACGCAGCAGGCCATCTCCTTCCACAAACACTGGAACATAGATCCTGTGGTCGTCTACAAACACTGGCTGCAGGACACACAGCCACGAGATGAACTGTAGAAACACCGTCAGAATGAACTGAGGCCAACAGCGGCATTATTTGCACCTCAGCCACTATCTGCCCATGTCAAAGGCAGATTTAGAAAAGATATTGCACCTGATTGCATTTATCCGTTAGGCAAAGTATTAGTGTTGCTTGTGCAGCAAGAACAAAGTATGCAAAAACATTAGAGAACAATTTAAATGCTGCACTTCATAACGCAAAGAGAAGAAACATTCCTAAAAACAACCAAGACAGTCTTTTTGTTTTTGCAGTGAGGTTAATTTGCATAAATTGGGACACATTTTGTGCCAAAGATATGCATATTACCTCATTTAATTATATGCTAATAGCACAGAAACGAGGAGATTCTGGTTGCCCTCACTGCAGTTGAGTTGTGTATTTTCCTTTGCCGATACTTTGAGAATAACTGTTTCTTTATTTCTTATTCTTATTTGTGCAGGTGTTGCGCACAATCCTTCGTGAAATTGCATATGTAAACCGAACATTGAATCAAATTTGCACAACAGCAAAGAGCTAAAAATGTGCAAATACGCGGCAACCGATAATACTAACTTCCAATTCCCTGAGTAATTGGACTTGTTGACATCAGTACAGTGTGTAAGCCTCTTCTTGTGCCTGTCAGCCATTAGAGGGGCTGCATCTTAACAATGGTCACCACTTGGTGTGTGTGTGTGTGTGTGTGTGTGTGTGTGTGTGTGTGTGTGTGTGTGTGTGTGTGTGTGTGTGTGTGTGTGTGTGTGTGTGTGTGTGTGTGTGTGTGTGTGTGTGTGTGTGTGTGTGTGTGTGTGTGTGTGTGTGTGTGTGTGTGTGTGTGTGTGTGTGTGTGTGTGTGTGTGTGTGTGTGTGTGTGTGTGTGTGTGTGATGCAAAATGAACAGTGATTAATTTTTATGAAGTTGTAATGACAGTATTTCTGCATGAAATAGAATTAAAATATTAATCTCAGAACTGTAGAAAATGTAACAATCCTAGGCAATTGTAAAATATGAAATGTAACCCCATTCACCAGAATGAAGCATTAAAGTATGTTATCTCCCTGTAATGCTCATCCACAGAAGCACAATTGCTTGTCATCAGTAAAGACTAATTGGATTATTCCGGGAAGATGAATGCTGAATACATATTTATGACACCATGTCCCTTTTCTAGTATCACACATAGTCTTCAAAAAGAAACTGTCTCTACGTGCAGCCCAGTGTCCCGGTTGCTATAGTAACTAGTGTCACAGTGACACACTAAGGCACTTCATAACTCGTGGGGTTTTGGCATCAATGAGAATGAGTGAAAAAGTAATGGACACAAAGGCTGAGGCATGTATTATTATCAAGGAACTGAAAGCTTTCCTACAACTTTAATTTCAGTCCGTTTTGGAACTGTGCTGAGACTAAAGAAAGCGTGAGTGTGACGACGACTTGTGACTAAAACAAGACTGATACTCAATGTTATCTCTTTCTATTTTTTTCAGATTGTCTTAAAAGCTCAAATAACAGCAGCATTTTGTTTGTTACAACTTTGTGGCTGAGATGTGGCAGTGATTCTTCAAAGTGCAGTAATCTGGGAAGGAGGACATGATGTGTTTCCCTGTGTGAGGCATACAAACACTGTGATTCCCGCTGGCTTCACACAGTTCTCTCAGTCTGTTTTAGAAAAAGAATACACAAACAATTATTCAACTCTATGAATATTTAATTTCAAATCATAAAAACAGGTAATTCGTTTTTTCAGCCGGTATTTATTTATAAAAGCAGCTGCAGAATGGCATTTTAATGCAGGCTTGCCAGCTGTGGTTGTAATTACTTTTGAACCCATCCACACTGACTAACCAAAAAACAAACAGTAATGCTGTTTACAGATAAATAACACAATTCTAAACAGCTGGACATGTTAGAGACTTAATCGCATAATCATATTCAATGTTAAAACCATATACACTTTTTTAAAGATTTTTGAAAAAGGTAGAAGTAGATACCAACAATGTTAAACTATTCTTAAAAAGAGTGCCTGTCTGAAAGTGAAATGAAAAATATTACTAACATAAATGAATAAAGCTCATGTTATTAACATCAAGACTAATGTAAATTATATAGTAAACGACTTGTTTGTTAATTGTCTCTTTTTTTTTTAGCTTAAATGTATTTTAGTCTGCTGTTTCCTTATTATATTCTGTCATGAAAATTGTAAAACCTTCTTCATGGTCTCCCTTGAAGAGGCTTCAATCCTCAAAGGAACCAGCCTGCATAGCTAAATAAATAAAACAGTTAATAATACAATTGTCTACTCACCAAAAAGGCACAGATCACATCAGAACACACTGGTAACATCATAACACATATTTAAACACTTTGGTTCATGATTTGTTCAAATATTGTTTCGGGATACACACACACACGGCAGTGACATTTTCCACTATCTCTGTCATCCACACAAGAGGCGTTTCCAGCGCTGCATTCACAACCAACGTTTTTCTCTGCTCCACTGCTGCCTGTTCTAACCACACAGATGGTTCTTATACGCACGCTTCAGACATCCTTTATATTTTAAATGAATATTAATCATGGTCATGTTTAATATTTCACCATATCAAATATTTTGCATCTTTTGATTTTCCTGCTTCGTGTGATTTGTTGTGATTTCAGAACATTTCTGAAAGAGAAAAATAGAGTCCAAATCATCCAGCGGTTTTTTTTTTACCTACATTGTCACTTTTTTGTATTTGCTTTTGTCTAATTAGAAAGCAACCAGCAAAGTCATTTGGAAGTCATTTTTAAATCACAGGAAGTTACAATGTCAAGACTTAGTGGACGCAAGTCACAACAATTCTCATTTAAGAAAAAGCATCCACAGTCCTTGTAAAATATGTTTTTTGTGGTGAATTAATATGATCTGATAGATGTATTCAAACTGTCAGGTTTGGGGAAAATAGGACCCAAGTGCAGTTAAAAAACCGAGCTTTATTATAAAAAGCCGAAGGCATGAAAAAACAAGAAACTAATTAACAGAAACAAAACCGGGGATCACGACAGCCAGGAACAAAGTTACATACGGGAACAGGCAGGAGACACAGACAAGCATGAGTGACCGTGACATGAAATGACGACGAAGAGAAATGGAGCACAGGGGAATCAATCAATCAATGTTTATTTATATAGCCCAATATCACAACTGTTACATTTGTCTCAGTGGACTTCACAGTTTGTACAATCAATCAATGTTTATTTATATAGTCCAATATCACAAATGTTACATTTGTCTCAGTGGTCTTCACAGTGTGTACAGAATATCAGTATGACAATACGACACCCTCTGTCCTTAGACCCTCACATCATACAAGGAAAAACTTCTGGAGAAAACCCACAGTTTAAAGGGAAAAATGGGAGAAACCTCAGGGAGAGCAACAGAGGAGCGATCCCTCTCCCAGGACGGACAGACGTGCAATAGATGCCGTGTGTAAATTGAAAAGACAATACATTTGCAACATAGGTAGTCCAAATGTTTGGAAATGCATGTGTGTATAATAGGAAGATGAATCCACGAGGATATCCATCCAGGACCGATGATCCAGGACCACAGCCACGACTCAAGATCCAGGGCTCGCGATCCAGGACCGCAGGATCATCCATGACTCCGGATCCCGGCGTATATAGACACCAAAAAGAAAGAAATTTGGGGAAGCTGGGTTAATCGGAACATGAGAGTACACAGGTATAGACAGAGAGAAGGCAGAAGTAAGATGTCCCCCGACAAACTAAGCCTATATCAGCAAAACTAGGGGCTGAATCTAATCAGCCCTAACTATAAGCTACAGAATATTAGTATGACAATACGACACCCTCTGTCCTTAGACCCTCACATCGTACAAGGAAAAACTTCCGGAGAAAACCCACAGTTTAAAGGGAAAAATGGGAGAAACCTCAGGGAGAGCAACAGAGGAGGGATCCCTCTCCCAGGACGGACAGACGTGCAATAGCAGGGTATATGCAGGAATCCTGAAGTAAAATGTAATACCTTTTTTAAGACCCTTTCCATACATTTTAAGACCTCATCGTAACTTCGAGTTCTAACCGGTTACATTGGCGACACACTTTACCTCACATTTACTATATTGATTGTAAGATAGCACAACTAAACAGAGTGCAGACAGACTACTGAAGCCTCCTCTCCACATGAACTTCAACCTCTCTGTGAAGGTCAGGTTTAATGCAGCATGCTGCTTTGTTGATTCTGTACTCTGTGCTCTTTCATTCCAGTAAAACTCCTCAGAAACCATTAGAAACCAGTATTTGACCAATAAACAAAACAATTGACAAAACTTTCAAATATGAAATATATTAAACTTTGGTGAGCTTCAGCAGGGTAATGCCATAGGAGCTCCCTTACAAATACCCAGGGGTTAAATTGGGCTGGGGCTGTCTGGGGCTAAGCCCGGCACATAGGACGATGCTCTGACGTCATCACCCTCACACATTTGTCATATGTTTACAAAAAACGATATATATGTTAAAGACTTTTCTCGTTCTTAATATAGACTATATTTAGGGTCGATATGTGTTGACCTTACTTTAAAATAGCAGATCTCTGTGACCGGATATAGTTCGGCTTAGAACCTGGCCCCACGAGGACACATACAGTAAAACGCATACGTCTTCCGTTCACACGCATTCGATTCGCAGGGGTCAGGAACCTTTTTGACTGGGAGAGCCATAAAAGCCAAATATTTCTAAATATATTTCATTGAGAGCCATATAATATTTTTAACGTATAATAAATTAAATATGTCTTACTTTTAATGTGACTTCTGGTGCTGCATGGTTTTGCTGATGGCCTTGTAGTCTGGTTCATACGTGGTGAGGTTGAGCTTCATGCAGGCGTTGAGGCTTCCATCAGTTAAACGTGAGCGTAGGTTGGTCTTAATGTTCCTCATATGCGAGAATGACTGCTCACATGCATATGTAGAGCCAAACATGGTCAATACGGCAATACTCACACGCTGCATTGTGTGGTATGTCACAGGAAGCTCGTTCCAAGTTTTAAGAATCAGCTGGTCTTCAGGTTGAAGATTTTTCATTTCTGTCCACTTGTGTTCCCTCGCCAGCTCTGCTCGCTGTCGCGTAAGACTTTCCAACTCTCCATTAAGTGACTTGAACTTACTCATCCACATGTCTGATGCCTTCAGGTCAGCAACTTCAAGCTCAAAGTCTCCGATAGAGACCCCGGGGATGCATGTCAGGTCGATTTTGTCCATCACTCATGTGGATGAGTGATGAACTTGAAAAGACCAGTGCGCGCACGAAATTCTCCAAAACGTGCTTTGAATGACTGCAGGAGATTGGACGTAAAGCCAGCTAGCTGCAGGAGATCCAGATGTTGAGTGGAGTCACTTGCTAAGCATGCATCTCTAAATTGTTGCAGTCTTTCAAAGTGCAGAAGACGACCTGTTTTAATGTCCCTGAGAAAGACTTCCAGCTTGCTTTCAAATGCAAACACTGCTTGTTGAAGGGATGAGATTGTATTTCCAATACCTTGCATTTTCACATTGAGTTGGTTCAGATGGCCAGTTATGTCCACGAGATAGTGAAACTGCAGGAGCCAGTCAGTGTTGTCTAGCTCAGGATGCTTGACGCCTTTCATTTCAAGAAAAGTCCGGATTTCACTTAGGCAAGCTGCAAAACGGCTGAGCACCTTCTCCCTTGACAACCAACGCACGTTGCTGTGTAAAAGCAGACCGGGATAATGATTCCCAACTTCTTCTAACAGAGCTTTAAACTGGCGATCATTTAAAGCTCGGGCAACAATAAAGTTGACCACTTGAATGACCAGCGACATCACCTCACCAAGCTCCTGGCCACACGTCTGAGCGCAAAGCGCCTCCTGGTGCAGGATGCAATGAAAACTTAGGATGGTTTTCTTTTCATGTTCACGGAGAAGCGCTACAAATCCTTTGTTCTTCCCCAACATACAGGGTGCACCATCAGTACAGACAGAAATAAGTTTGTCCATCGGTAGTTTTTTTTCTTTAGCAAACTCCATAAAAGACGTGAATAAATCCTCTCCTCTTGTTGTCCCTTTCATTGGAAAAACAGCCAAGCTTTCCTCACGCAGTGTGTCACCTGCAGCATACCTGGCAATTATACTGCACTGAGATATATGGCTAACGTCTGTTGACTCATCTAACGCGAGAGAAAAGTATGTCCCGGCATTTATGTCCTTAATTTGTGTTTCCTCGACTTGATTTGCCATCATGATGCTACGATCGTGCTCAGTTCTTGCTGACAGGGGTCTTTTATTCGTTTGATTATCTTGTCTTTATTTGGGAAGTCATCAAACAGTTCATTGGCCACATCAAGCATGCATGTTTTGGCATACTCGCCATCTGTGAATGGATTTCCATTCCTTACTATTGCCAAAGCTAGCGGAATTCCCATCACCTTGCTTGGTCCACACACGTAGTTGCTGCTGACTCGTCTGCACTCTCCGCTGTAGCTCCTCGCATGCCCTTTTCCTGCTGTCCCCCGCTGGATATTTCGATGCAAATGAAGCATGGTGCGTATCGAAGTGCCGCTTTATATTTGACCGTTTCATCGATGCAATTTTATCATTGCATATTAGACATACCGCAGATCCTGCTCTCTCCACAAATGCAAATTCCTCCGTCCACGCAGCCTGGAATGCACGGTAATCATCGTCTTTTTTTCTTTTCGCCATCTTTTCCGTTACAAGGGATGAAGCGGATAAACTTGATTTCTTCACCTTTACAATGACACGGACATGCTCGCAAGCCATTGGTTCCCGACCCGACCCACGGGTGACCCGTGACCTGTGAAATTTATCTTCAAAACTAATTTCTGTTTACTTTAAAATGGCACAGTATTATTAAGAAATATCACAAGTATTTTAAAATCAGTTCCAAAATTGTCTGGGAGCCATATGCCGTCACCGGAAGAGCCATATATGGCTCGCGAGCCATAGGTTCCCGACAGTGTTGCCAACTCCATAGTAAGGAAAGTAGCTATTAGCTGTCCGAAAAGTCGCCAGAAGTCGCTAAATGACGTCATCGCCTAATTTGCATATCATGTAATGGCGGCTGTAGGAGAGAGCATGGTAGAGGGGAGTACAAAAAACGTTCCCAACCCTTCAAGGATCAAAACTTGAAACCACCGGAGTTAAATCCAGACGACAGTAGATCAGAAATGTCTTTGCCTTTTGAGTATGTTTTTGGGTTTCAATATGCTTCTTGATGTCAGACAGTTTGGCATAGAAATCCCCCTTACCAGGGTTGCCAACTTTGGGTACCTGGCTGGAGTGAGATTTTGATATCATGGGTTTAATTACACATATGCGCACTAAATGACTGCTATCGTGTCAGCAGCGGGACCTTAGCATATATATAGGATATAGGATATATATACAATATATACTAGGGGTGTAACGGTACACGTACCCGTACCGAAATTATTCGGTACGGGCCCTTCGGTTCGGTACACGTGTGTACCGAAGTGTACCGAACGAATATAACGTTAAACGTAAACAATTGAGAACGTGAACAACTTCTTGGAAGTAATCTCAGGTGCTGCGTCGCAGCATTCAGAGTCATTTCCTCACATTGGGCTCATCGCGTCATAGAGCGAGCAAGTCATTCCATTGGATGAGAGGGCATGCTATGAGAGCTGGTCAGAGGGATGCGTTCAAATTTAGTCAGTAATTTGAGGAACTGTCGAAATGGCGAACGCAGATAAAGTTGAGCTCGAAAATCCTCCAGCATCATTGAAGTCTCCGGTTTGGGAACATTTTGGTTTCGCAGTTACGTACAAGGATGACGGACAAAGACAGGTGGACCAAACCAAAGCTGTTTGTCGGCATTGTTCAACTAAAATTGGTTACGCGGCTGGCAATACATCAAACTTGCACACTCTTGAAAAGGCATCACCCGAACGTGAATATCACCGGTACCAAAAGACTGAAGTGCAAACCCAACTCCCGCTAGCATTTGAGCCTCCACCACTCGCAAAAACTTCAGACTGAGCCAAAGCTATTACAAACGCCAAATATCCTATGTTGCCATGTTAGCAAAGCGCTACCTGGCTGTATCTGCTACCTCTGTCCCTAGCGAGAGGGTGTTCTCCACAGCAGGATACATTGCTAGTGCCAGCAGATCTGCCCTTTCGGCAAGCAATGTGGACAAGTTTATTTTTCTTTAAACAACATGAAAATACAATGACAAGCAAGTCCTAATGTCAAACTGGCTGCTTAGGTACTAATACAGTACAGTTCAAATACAGATAATTTCAGTTCATCGAAATGCTGCACCTTAATGTTCATTTGATTATATTTTGTATTTATTTGAGTGAATATTCACAGTTTAATAATAATTAAAAACCCAAAACTAATAGTTTGTTTTGTGAGTACTTGTATAGTAAAGTTCAAATACAGATTATTTCAGTTCATCAAAATGCTGCACCTTAATGTTTATTTTATTATATTTTGTATTTATTTGAGTGAATACATTATTCACAGTTTAATAATGATAAAAAAATATATATATATATGTTTTGTTTTGTGAAAAAAAATTCTGCTGTACCGAAAACGTACCGAACCGTGACCAAAAAACCGAGGTACGTACCGAACCGAAATGTTTGTGAACCGTTACACCCCTAATATATACAAATACACAAAATTGGACACAGACTATAAAGGGCACAAAGTTTCATTCACTAATGAAAGTCAAACACTTGTTTGTTTCCACTGTTTTATTGTGTGCCTGTCGCGATAAGCAATTAATTGACTTATCGTACGATAAATAAAAATGAACTCGATAAATTTCCATTTACATGAGGATGTGACTAGCAGTTCGAAAGGATGTACTTCAATTATTATTATATATTATCATTATGTCAGGGGTCTAAAATGGTCATACAACGGTGCCGACAATATTATTGTTTATCGCAATATTTTCCTGGAAAATGTATCCAACAAAATTACTTATCGTGAGAGGCCTATACATGAAACACACACACAAACAAATCTACAGACTTACTCCAAACTGCCAAACATATTAATTAACACACTCTATTTTGGCCTAGTAGAACAATAAGCAGCAGACTTTTACTTTTTTATCATTTCTAGTGGATCTTAGATCTGCGCTTGCGCAATACGGGTCGGCAGTTGCCAGAGAGTATTTTTGTTGGGTAATCTATGGTAGGGCTAACCCATACAGTGGTGGGGTGAAGTCAGTATTTGCAATGTAATTACATACATTGACAGTGAAACGCCACCTGTGAGGTTTAGATTATTCCCCTGTCTCAATGTCTGTATGAAATAAAAAGGCACATTTGTCTTGTAGTAAATAAAAAGGGCGACCTGGAGCCAATCCTGCAATTTACCCACAGGTTAAAGAGTTGACATGCTGAAAACCCAACCCCTGCAGGGGGGTCTGGGGGGATTCTCCCCCAGGAGATTTTTTGAAATACTAACATAAAATACACATTCTGGTACTCTCTTGAGAAGAAAAATAAATACATCTATTACTACTAGGGGTGTAACGGTTCACAGAAGTCACGGTTCGGTTCGTACCTTGGTTTGGAGGTCACGGTTCGGTACAACAAGAAAAAGCAAAAAAAAGTCCCAAATGCATAATTCCAGGTTTGTTGTTATTTATTTTTGAACAGTAGGGCAAGTTTCAGTCTCAAAATAAGGAACTCTGACATTTTGAATAATTAACTGTATTAAACAGTTAAAAACAAACCATAAACAGTACCACACACACTCAGATGGCCATATTATCTATAATGGCTGATGTCAAACAAAAAGGTTTCATCAAGCTGTAAAACTAAAAAGAATGTCTTACATCATAAATAATAAGAAAGTGTTTCAAGAGCGCAAAGTCGTTGAAAAACATATGCCAAAAGCTTCCGTTATTTATTTTGGTTTCACGGCTTTAGGAGGAACCTGTTGCATTTAACTCTATATTAGATTCTGTTGGTTTCTGTCAGAGTGTAAATAAACCAACCCACTGTTATAATCACACTCTCGACCTTGTTCTGACTTATGGTATTGAAATTGAGCAACTATTAGTCGAACCGCATAATCCTGCTTTATCCGACCATTTCTTAGTAACTTTTGAAGTACTGTTACTAGACTACAAAGCATTAGTCAAAAGCTCTTGCAGCAGAAACCTATCTGTTAGTGCTATAGCCACATTTAAGGAAGAGATTCAACCAATACTTAACTCGATAGCATGTCTGCATGTAGGGGAGGAAACTTATACAAAATGTACACCACCCCAAATTGATCATGTTGTTGATAGTGCTATAGATGCGCTGCGAATAAAATTAGATTATGTTGCCCCTTTGAAAAAGAAGAAAATAAAACAACATAGATTAGCTCCATGGCATAATGCCGAAACCCGCAAAATAAAGCAAAAGTCTAGACAACTTGAAAGGATATGGCGTTCCACTAAACTTGAAGAATCTCGTTTAATTTGGCATATTACTCTCAATGAATATAAGAAAGCACTGCGTAAAGCGAGAGCAGCCTACTACTCTTCATTAATAGATGAGAATAAGAATAATGCAAGATTTCTTTTCAGCACTGTAGCCAGGCTGACAGAGAGCCACAGCTCCATTGAGCCTTCTATTCCCTTAGCACTCAGTAGTAATGATTTTATGTGCTTTTTTAACGATAAAATTGTTACTCTTAGAAACAAAATTAATGACCTCTTGCCTTCGACCAGTATAGTGTTATCAACAGCTCCCGGAATCGTAAGTTCTAATATTACACTAGATAGTAAACTAGAATGCTTTTCAGCCATTAACCTTGAACAATTACATTCAATGATTCTCTCTTCTAAACCATCAACGTGTATGTTAGACCCAATTCCAACTAAGCTGTTGAAGGAAGTTTTTCCATTAATTAGCACTTCTTTATTAAATATTATGAATATGTCTTTATTATCAGGCTATGTTCCACAATCATTCAAAGTAGCAGTGATAAAACCGCTTCTTAAAAAGCACAACCTCGATCCAGAGGTTTTAGCCAACTTTAGACCTATTTCTAATCTTCCGTTCCTCTCAAAAATTCTTGAGAAAGCGGTCGCAAAACAGTTGTGTGATTACTTAAAAAACAATGATTTATTTGAAGATTTTCAGTCTGGCTTTAGAACACATCATAGCACAGAGACAGCTCTGGTTAAAGTCACAAATGATATTCTAATAGCCTCAGACAAGGGACTTGTCTCTATTCTTGTTTTGCTCGATCTCAGTGCTGCATTTGATACTATCGACCATGATATCCTATTGCAAAGACTAGAGCACTTGGTTGGCATACAGGGAACTGCTTTAGGCTGGTTTAGGTCCTATCTATCTGAACGCTCTCAGTTTGTACGTGTTAACGATGAATCTTCCACGCAAACCAAAGTTAGCCATGGAGTGCCACAGGGCTCAGTGCTCGGACCTATTTTGTTCACATTATATATGCTTCCATTAGGCAATATTATAAGGAATCATTCTGTAAACTTTCATTGTTATGCGGATGATACTCAACTATATTTATCAATCAAGCCTGATGAAATTAATCATCTAAATAAAATTCAAGACTGCCTTAAGGACTTAAAAACGTGGATGACCTTAAACTTTTTGATGTTAAACACGACCAAAACTGAAGTTATTGTACTTGGCCCGAAGAATCTACGAAACAAATTATCTAAAGACATACTAACTATGGATGGCATTAATTTGGCCTCCAGTGAGACTGTAAGGAATCTTGGTGTTATATTTGATCAGGATTTATCCTTTAACGCCCACATAAAATCAATTTCAAGGACCGCCTACTTCCATCTACGTAACATTGCAAAAATCAGGCATATCTTGCCTCAAAACGATGCAGAGAAACTAGTCCATGCATTTGTTACTTCTAGGCTGGATTATTGTAACTCTTTATTATCAGGGAGTACCAAGAAGTCAATCAAGTCGCTTCAGCTGATTCAAAATGCTGCGGCTCGTGTACTAACCAGAGTTAGGAAAAGGGACCACATTACTCCTGTTCTGGCTGCCTTACACTGGCTCCCTATAGAACACAGGATAGAATTTAAAATTCTTCTTCTCGCCTACAAAGCCCTTAATGGGCAGGCGCCATCTTACCTTAAAGAACTCATTATACCCTACTGTCCTACTAGGGCATTGCGTTCCAAGAATGCAGGGTTGTTGGTTGTTCCTAGAATCTTTAAAAGTACAATGGGAGCCAGAGCCTTTTCTTATCAAGCTCCACATTTGTGGAATCAGCTTCCAGTTTGTGTTCGGGCGGCAGACACCCTATCCGTTTTTAAGAGTGCGCTTAAGACCTTCCTTTTTGATAAAGCTTATAGTTAGGGCTGATTAGATTCAGCCCCTAGTTTTGCTGATATAGGCTTAGTTTGTCGGGGGACATCTTACTTCTTCCTTCTCTCTGTCTATACCCGTGTACACTCATGTTCCGATTAACCCAGCTTCCCCAAATGTCTTTCTTTTTGGTGTCTATATACGCTGGGATCCGGAGTCATGGATGATCCTGCGGTCCTGTGTCCTGGATCACGAGCGCTGGATCTTGAGTCGTGGCTGTGGTCCTGGATCATAGGTCCTGGATGGATATCCTCATGGATTCATCTTCCTATTATACACACATGCATTTCCAAACATTTGGACTACCTATGTTGCAAATGTATTATCTTTTCAATTTACACACGGCATCTATTGCACGTCTGTCCGTCCTGGGAGAGGGATCCCTCCTCTGTTGCTCTCCCTGAGGTTTCTCCCATTTTTCCCTTTAAACTGGATTTTCTTTGGAAGTTTTTCCTTGTACGATGTGAGGGTCTAAGGACAGAAGTACAGAACTCAAAAACTCAAAGTCAAAAGAGAAACAGTCTTTTAACTGTGGGAAAGGAAGACTTAAACAAGAAAAGAGACGAGTCCAGGTAAGCTGCATTATCCGTTTCATACACATCTCAGTGTCTCTGTGTGTGTCATTACTTATATCTCTCTGCTATTTTACTAGATAAACATAGGAATGATGTCGCTACAAGGAGTTGATTTAAAGCCTCGGAGAGGGAAAACACTCCCGTTGTTTACAGACCCGGAGGTAGCAGCACCTGCTATACTGGAACGCGCTGTCCAGAAAATGAAAGCCTTTAACAAGGACATGGATGAAGGACCGTACGTCCTTTTGTATCCAGACTGCTCAGAGGTTGTCAATGTGCCTGGTTCAGAAAAGCCATTCACATTGGCAGAATATAAAAAGGACTTAGGAAAGGCATATGCCAGGATCACCCTTTTAATTTGCCTTGAGAAACATTTTAGAGGAGGTTTGTGGATGTTATTATTCAATATTTTTACATGTTAACATCCTCTACTGCAGCATACATAATAATGTGTTGAACGTTTTGCTTTTACTACAGGGGATGATACCTCAGACTCTGATTCGGATATTGTCATCACATCTAGGAGCACAGCTGAATTCAATCAGGCTGACACTGTGGTGCGTAAATGATTTTATTTTAATGTTCATTTATTTATTTGATATACATTTGATTTTAAGCAGGAAATCTATATTCTGGTCAATATTTTAGAAGAACCAACTTGGCAGATACAATTACTATCAGAAACACTGACAACGTTTCACTGTTGATAGACATATGTGGTAAGGGAATAATAATGGAAGCTGTTGATAATTGTACACTTTTACTCTCAGGTATTTGAATTTGAACCACGAAACAAAAGTACTCCAAAACACAAACCTGAAAATGAAGGGTAAGTTTGTACTTATTTTTACAAAATAAGTAATTTATCTTTAAGTGGATGATACGAATAGGCCACAGCATTTTCTCTGGTGAACATGGATACAAAAATACTATACATGTCATCTAATTTCAAACAAAAAGAATCTGTTATTTATAAATCTTATGGTTCCCCCTACCTCTAAATGTTACTTAAAACTTAACTATACCCTGTATAATGAAGTTAATAATGTTATCATGTTTCAGGAAGGCACTTGGACATTCATCCACAACTCAGCCTGGACAGGTATTGAGGCAGATTGTGGAAGCCTGATGTTTCTAACGTTCAGTGTTGTTTTGTTACAGACATTTGTATTTGTATTTCAGATAGTAATATCTGATACTGAGGATATGGGTCCACCCAAAACAAATACAGACAAGACTACTTGCTACAGGTAAGTACAAATGTTAGTGACTCACTTACACGAGAAAGACATTTTTGTTTGTAAGATGTTTTGACATGGGAATTATCATTTCCTAACAGTACATACACAGACCTGTATGCACCATGTGTTGAAGAAGAGGACGAGGAGCTGGTTGCAGTCAACATGACGAGTTTATTGGACACTGAAATGTAAACGGACAGCTATTACAGTGGCATTAAAAAAAAATTCTCTGTACAATATTTCTGGTACAAAAATAATTTTTTTAAACTGTTTTTGCACCCTCTGGAATATCCACTAATAAGGTCACTTTTCGTCCTTTACAGGGAGGAGATGAATGTTACATTACCTGCCATTATTGCTAACCTGTCACAGCCTATTGATCATGGAAGAGTCAGCCGGTTCAACATTTCAAGGGCTAATGTTTGGGATGGAGCAGTCAGAGGTTTCAAGCGTACATCGTATTCAGAAAACTGTGACATGCTGGTAAAATGCACTGATGATGCTGGTGTTTTCGAAGAAGAAATTGACTCAGGTGGTCCCAGGAGAGAGTTGTTATCTCTACTGATGAAGAATCTGAAAGACCGGCCCATTTTTGATGGACCAGACGGACGCCGCTTCTTGGTCTACAATGCAAATGGTATGCATACGGTTAGAAGTGTACTAATACAATTGTTAATGATCATTAACTATATATATCACATGACATGATTTGTTGCTTGAACAATTTTCCAAAACTTTGAGTGTCATTACAGTACATTAAAGTATATAATAAATAATGTTTTAATTTTGCAATATGAATACATTTATTCACAGCTGTTAGGGAGGATGAATACTACTTGGCAGGAAAGATGATTGCGGTGTCAGTTGTGCATGGAGGTCCAGGGCCACATTTCCTGTCAGAAGATCTTGTACATTATCTTGCAGGCCAGCCTTCATTCAAAGCAACAGTTGATTTAATAACTGATGAAGAAGTAGGGAAAGCTTTACAAGAGGTGAGAATTGCATACAGCAACAGTGTGGTAGGGTGGATTATTATGTAGTTCGTGCAGTGTTTTGAGACATCTTTACTTTACCTTTATCACATACACCGAATTGGCTTCATTGTTTGTTTTGTGATCAGAATCAGAATACCCTTTTTAGTCCCACTGAGGGGACATTTACATTCCTGGAGCAGAAAAGAGCCAAAGACAGCTTAATGTTACCTAAGAAGAATGACTAAAAACTATTAAAGATACACAAACACAATTTACAAAAAACACATCCTGTAGTAGAGGATTTAGCAGCCAGGTATATATTGCACAAGGATAGTAGTAATGGTAATATATAAAACTTGTAATGGAACAAAAATGGCAAGAATATACAGTACATGCAGTTATTGACTGGATTGTTTGTCCATTTTATAATCTTCAGATTGAGAATGCTGCCTCAGTGGATGCCTTGCGAGAAATGACCATGAGACACAGCACAATGTTACAGACAGCAGGTTGTCTGAGACATGTGGCTTCTGTTGAAGGAAAGAAAGGAATTGTGTCAGACTACCTCCAGTGGTACATTATTGTCCGAAACTCATCTGTAATTGACAGGTAAGATCATATTTGTATTCATGTGATTTTTTTTAAATGTATGTAAGAATTTTTTGTTTAAAATGCCTCATGGTCCCCCTCTTTGGTTTATTCTATGTTTATCTGTTAGCAATTAGTCAGTGTCAAAATGTGTGCCTGTGTAGTATAACTGATATGGGATGTCCGTCTCTCGTTTCCCTGCCTGTCTTGTGCCAATCTTTAAGTGCTCATGCCACCCCCCCCTTGTTTTAGGAATTGGTTATTTAAATGTGACTTTGTGATGAATTTTTTTTTGCTCACTCTTCAGATTCAAGGAGGGTCTTTCAGCCCTTCAGTTTTTAAACGCACTACAGCAACACCCTACTCTGCTGGCCCCGGTCCTGTGCCACTCTGAAAAGCGACTTACTGCTCTGGAACTTGAGCGACTCTTCAAGCCTGACCTCAGTCCACCAGGGAGTAACAGGAGGCTTAGGGAAAGCCACACTTTGGGCTACTGGGCAGACTATCTCCTCGATTGTGAAGGTTTGTAAATCGCTGTTTTTATAACTATTTCAGGAAACACATTGCCAAAATGTATCTGAACATGTTTTCTTTGCAGAAAGCCAGACTGCTGTGTCTTTGGAGGATGTTTTGATGTTTGCGACTGGGCTGACTTCATTTCCCCCATCTGGATTTGAACCATCGCCAGGAATAGAGTTCCTTGATGACTCTCCATTCCCAATGGCAAACACGTGTTCCAACACATTGAAACTACCACTCCTTGATGCATACAATGTGTTTAAGTCCCAAATGGACTTTGGAATGCAAAATTCTCCAGGATTTGGCTGTTTTTAAGTCATGTGACTGGATGACCCATTGAGTACAGACTCTATGAAGGTTGTTCATAGAGTAAAGACTCTATGAAGGTTGTTCATATAGTCGTTGTTAGATGCGAGCGTGTTTTTTTTCTTTCTCACAGCTCATGTTGTCCATTTAGTTTGGGACAAAATCAAAGTATTGTTCTATACCTATACAATCTTTATAAATACTCTGAACTTTGCTCTACTAATTTCACATTGCGACCCATAGCTTCTTTGTTGTAAATCAGTCATTCATTCTCAGGTTTCCAGTGAGTCCACATGGTTGAAATAAGACTTATACAGAAATGTTCTTTCTGCACACAATTACACACACAACATAACATTGTTTGTGCTTGCTAATTGGAGCGTTGTTTGTTGTTATTCCAGTTATATTTTATAATGATTAAGATATTTATTTTATGACTATGCTGTGATTTGGTGCCGTATAAATGACATTGAAACAAATATTGTGATAATACCATAATCCTTTGGATACATCACAGGGAAGAGAGTAAATGCAGTCTGACAAACCATGAAACCAAGCATTGTTGAGCCCTGAAATCTGATTTGGAATGGTGAAACAGTGCTACTGTACTTCTGAATACCTTTTCGATTACTTTATAACTGAGCATATTCTTTCAGCTTCATGTACAGTTCTGATGCACTCTCCCAGTTCTCTGGCTTCTGCAGGTCATTGCGCTCCATAGCAAAGTCCAAGTACTCCTGCATGTGTTGGTCCCCACATGGAGCTATAGACAGGCTTGTCTCAGGAACAGCATCCAATTCTGCCTGTTCAATCTCAAATCCACAGTCCCTGGAGCCAAATCTATGTTAAATAGAAGACAATAGTATTACATTTAAGATAAAAACAGACAAAGAAGTATCAATCCATCACCAATGTAATACCTGTGTGGCAAGTAGTACAGTTCATTGGGCACTCCTCCTGGACATGATGCTGTTCTGGAAGGGCGAATCCAGTGACTGTTCCACAGTCTCACACACTCATCCAAGTCCTTCTGAATAACATCAACGAAGCAGAATCTCAGAAGGCACTGATGCTCGTGACTCCCGTTGAAGTGTCCAGCATCTCGGAGGTCTGCAAATAGCTCCATCCAGAACTGAGACCTATAGAAATTAATATTTTCAAGTGAATTATTAAGCAATAGGCTATACAACAATTCCACACATTACATTAAAAGGTTACCAGTAAAATCAACAACAAATCATTGAGTGTCTATTTAATCATTTATTTGCTTCACAACCTATAGTGCCTAGGTCCCCTCAGGGGCCGCTGTTCAATCCAAAACCCACGCTTAGATGTTCACAGTTTCTAACTTTATTTCGGCCAAAAATAAGTTCTAAAGAAAGGCCTTGTATAGTCTGGGTCATAGACTACAGGCTATATATCATATCTATTATAATAAAAACTGATACACTTTAGCTAAGCAAATGTTGTTTGTCTGACAGTGTTGGCAAGTAATAGATAATCATGATAGACACTTACCTTCCCTTTCTTAATATGGACCACCAGGACTCAATACGCTGATTAGTCATGGATGTGCCATACATGTGGCTGGACGCTCCAGAGTAGTAGTCATGGTGATGGTGACGTAGGGTGCACTGAATTGCAGCCATAATTCCGTTCTCCGTGCCACAATCAGTCCGCAGCCTCATGGGGATGACACCGAGGTTTCGCACACATTCGAGGAAATATTGAGCGATAACTCTTGGGTTATTGTTTGTTGGACCACATTCAAGCCATACTACTTTACGTGAAAATCCATCTATGCATCCTGAAAGGGCCACACCGAATGGCTTAAGTTTGTCATAACCGTCAGCATGCCACATATAGTTCGGTCCCATTGAGTGGTAGGTTCTCCTTATAAACCTTCTGCGAGATCTCCTCTCGCAGCCTCAAGGGTTAAGCTCCCGGAGCAAATTCATAACATCATCTCTCTTCACTCGAAGACTGTACTTTTGTTTTAGTACCTGCCACATTGTTCGGTATCCAAACAATTGTCCAGGTCCACGAAGTTCCAACCTGATGGCGTTAATTACAGCGATTTGAGAGGAATAACCCTTTCTGCGGTAAAACCCGGCTTGATTCAGTTTGCTTTTAAGAGTCCGCAAACTGATTTTTACACAGTGAAAGGTAGACAATATGTCCACGATTACAGCATACGAGTGACCTTCATTAAAATATTTCCCGCAATGATGCAAGATATCTGGTCCTTCTGTCTGGTCCGTGTCCTTTAAACACTCCAGAGATTGTCCACAAGATGAGCAAAACGGTGTCACTTGTCCCAGGTTGTTTCTACAAAACGGACAAAACATGTTTACCGAACGTAAACACACTCGTACCTATGGTCTTTCCGCCAAAACAAATAAAATTTGAGCCAACACGTCACGTCACTTCCGGTATGATGGACATTCCCTTTCCGCTTTGATTCTGGTTTGTAAAAGTGTTTCGTCAAATGTTAATGTGTTTCGGGAAATGTTAAAGTGTTTCGCATTTTGTTAATTTGTTTTTGTTAATGTTAAATAGTTTTGTCCTTGGTAGAAGTGTTTTATAAAATGTAAATTAGTTTTTAGCTTTGTAAAAGTGTTTTGCATCTTGTTAATTTGTTTTCGTTAATGTTAAAATTGTTTTCCTTGGTAAAAGTGTTTTTGCTAATGTAATTTTGTTTTATAAAATGTAAATTTGTCTCAAGCTTTGTTAAAGTGTTTCACACTTTGTAATTGTCCATTGCACTTCCCAGCCACCGTACATACCGCACCACTGTAGAACAACGCCGACACACCGTCCTCGTCGGATCCACCACTCGCGCACCTCATCGTTATTGTAGTCCACAGGGAACCCGAAATGTTCCCACACAGCTGATTTAAAAGAAGCAGGTGGGTTCTAGCTCCTGTCTGTTATCTGAAATCGCCATACTAACTGTTTTGTTTGTTAGTCTATTAATGAACTGACTCGTGCTCCGTGCTAAAGTGTTAGCCAAGTTTAATCAAGAGGTCTTGTTCGGGTCCCTTACCGTACATGTGGATTTAAACATAGGTCACAACTATGTGGCGACACCTTGTGGTAGGAGTGTGTATCTATCTAATCAACACATCCCCCTTTCTTTGAGGTAATATAAACAAATAGTGCAACATCAATTTTAACCAAACATTTTGATTTCTCTACCATGCCATAACAAATAAACATCTGGTCTAAATGTACTCAGAATGCTAACTAGCACAAACTTGGAAATTGTCTAAACATTTACACCATTTTAACATCCATTAAATCAGTCTCTCAACTACATCATCATCATCATCTTTATTTAAAGAGACTCTTGGTCCATTATTACAAAACATACAACACTCAAATACAAACTAAAAAAAGGCAGCCATACCAATGTTTCCACAGAGGTGACTGGTATCGTACAGCACTGAGACACGGATTTGAAAGCAGCATAATGACAGAGTTATGAGAAACATTCAATCGACAGATGAATTTGTACATCAGACCTCTCAAAAGAGCATGGAACGTGTTGACTCGTGCATTACAGAACATTTCACTTGCACTGCACCACCTTGGTTTTCTAAGCAGTATACGCAAACAGATACAGAATACAGATTCAGTCTATCTGGTTTTCTGATTTCCCTTGTAGATCTTCTGACCAGTGACCACATGTTCACTTGGAGTGTTAGTATCACAGTCTGTCTGTGGTGAAGGTGTGAACTCAGACTCAATGATGGATTCACTGAGCTGTTGACCAGCCTCTTTTGTTTTCATAAGACTGCGACGATTGCGTCTGAAGATTTGTCCTTCCTCTGTCCTCACAGTGAAAGATCGCGGTGCTACTTCCTGAAGAACAGTGGCTTTAGTTCTCCATCCATCAGGACCCTCAATCCTGACTGTGTCATTACTTGATAGCAATGGAAGCTGCTTAGCTGTTTTGTCATACCATGTTTTCTGCTTCATCTTTTGTTGTTGTAGTTGGTGTTGCAGCTTTGGGTGTCTCTTTTGCTTTGAATAGCTTGGCAGTGTGGTGCGCAACTTACGATTCATCAGAAGTTCAGCAGGTGACAGTCCACACTCCAGAGGTGAGGCTCTGTAGCTGAGTAAAGCGAGGTATGGGTCTGAGCCACTCTCATCAGCTTTCTTTAGAAGTTGCTTGAGAATGTGAACTCCCTTTTCAGCTTTCCCATTTGACTGTGGATAATGAGGACTTGAGGTCACATGCTTAAAGTCATACTGTTCTGCAAATTCTTGCCACTCTCTGCTGTTGAAACACGGTCCGTTGTCACTCACTACTGTGTTAGGTATGCCATGTCTGGCAAAAATTGATTTTGAATGTGTTATGACACATGTTGATGATGAGTTTGACAGTAGTGCCATTTCAGGAAAGTTTGAGTAATAGTCAATGACCACTAAATAGTCTTTACCTTTGAGATGAAACAAATCCATTCCAACTTTATCCCATGGTGCTGTTGGCACATCAGTCACTATCATGGGCTCTTTAGTCTGTTTGTTTCTGTGTGTCTGGCATGTGTCACACGTACCAATCAGTCTCTCGATGTCTTTATTTACTCCAGGCCAGAAAACACTGTCTCTCGCTCGTCTTTTGCATTTTTCTATACCCAGATGACCTTCATGTATTTTTTTTTAGTACTTCCTGTCTCAATGCGCGTGGAATGACAATCCTGTGTTGTTTCAGTAATAGTCCATCCACGACACTCAGTTCACCTCTGATGTGGTAGAAGAGCGGACAGGAACCTACAGGCCATCCATTTTGCATATTTGCAATGACACACTGCAGCTCTGTGTCTTTTGCTGTTTCTTCAGCTATCTGTCTGGGCTTTGTGTCTGATACAGGCAGTGCAGCAGAAACCATGTTCACATGACTTCTCACATCCTCTTCAGTTGTACTCACATGATCCACTGTAGGTGCTCGTGAAAGAGCGTCAGCAAGTATCAGGTGTTTTCCAGGTGTGTAGATCAGCTCAAAGTCATATCTGCATCTTCATCATGAGACGCTGTATCCTTGGTGTCATTTCACTTAAATTCTTTTTAATGATGGATACAAGTGGACGATGATCTGTCTCTACTGTGAATGAAGGTAGGCCATAAACGTAGCTGTGGAACTTCTCCAAGCCATAAACCAGTCCCAGACATTCTTTTTCTATTTGAGCATATCTGCACTCAGTCTGTGTCATTGACCTGGATGCATAGGCCACTGGTTTCCAATGCTCGCCTTCAACTTGTAGGAGCACTGCACCTATTCCATCCTTTGAAGCATCTGTTGAAACTTTAATCTTCTTTGTTGGGTCAAAGAATGTCAATACAGGTGCAGTTGTGAGTGTCTGTCTGAGTGTTTTCCACTCTTGCTCATGTTTGACTGTCCATTTAAACTCATGTTCTTTGTGCAGGAGCTCACGGATGCAAGATGTCTTTGCAGATAGGTTTGGAATAAATTTACCTATGAAGTTGACCATCCCCATAATGCGAAGTACACCTGTCTTGTCTGTGGGCCTTGGCATATCCTGTATGGCTCTGATCTTTTCTTGGTCAGCTTGTACACCTTGTGCAGAGAGCTTGTCTCCGAGAAAGACAACTTCTTGAACTCCAAACTCACATTTGCTCTTGTTAAGCTTGAGTCCATACTTGTGTATGCGCTCCAGCACCTTTTTCAGCCTCTCATTGTGTTCTTGCAGTGTAGAGCCCCACACAATGATGTCATCAACATATGCTCTAACACCGTCCAGCCCCTCAATGATGTGCTCCATCGCTCTGTGAAATATTTCGGATGCTGAGATGATCCCAAAGGGCAGTCTGAGGAAGCAATATCTGCCGAATGGTGTATTAAAGGTGCAATATTTGGTGCTGCTTTCATCCAGTTTCAGCTGCCAAAAGCCTTGAGACGCATCAAGCTTTGTGAAGAAGCTGGCACCTGCCATTTCACTTGTGATTTCCTCACGCTTGGGTATCTGATAATGTTCACGCTTGATGTTTTCATTAAGATCTTTTGGGTCCATACACACTCTTAAATCACCACTTTTCTTCTTTACACAGACCATCGAGTTAACCCAGTCTGTTGGCTCCTCAACTTTTTTTATCACTCCGAGCATTGTCATTCTGTCGAGCTCTTTCTTTAAGCGATCTCGGAGTGGCGCTGGAACTCTTCTTGCAGCATGCACAACTGGCTGTGCATTTTCTTTGAGCTGGATTTTGTATGTGAAGGGCAACACACCAAAACCCTTAAACACATCTGCATAACTCTGTACTATACCATCAATTGAGTCATTTGGTGTACTCACAGTTGTGTTGATGCAATACACTCTCTTGACAAGTTCCAAATCTTCACATGCTTTATCACTCAGCAGTGAATCAAGTCCATCAGCGACAATAGAGAAAAGTAGGTGGTGCACTTTACCTTTTGAGGTTACCTTTAATATGCACACACCCAAACTGTTGATTTTCTTTCCATTATAATCTTTTAGTGCCTGTGTTCTTTTTTTAATTTGTGGCTTATCTTTCATTGCCTTGATGTCAGACAGGCTCATCAGGTTTGCTTTTGCACCAGTATCCAGTTTCATCGTTATTATTGTCCCGTTAATCATCAGTGGAGCTATCCATTTGTCTTCTCTGATTGCATTAACCTCTTTTTGCTCAGTTTCACAGTTCACCATGCCAACAAAAAATGTCTCACTTAAATCATCGTCTTCCACTATGTTTACAGACTTTCCTTTCTTCCTCTCATTTCCTTTTGAGAAGCACTGCTTAGCAAAATGGTTCTGGCCCTGGCAATTAGAGCATTGCTTACCAAATGCCGGACACTGTCGTGGTTTGTGCTTCGAGCCGCAGCGCTTACAGCTGAATGTCCCTTCTTCTGACCGCTGTGTAGGCCGCGTCTGTGCGCGCCATTTGCCTTGGCTGGAGACCGCACCAACTGCTGCGCCATCACTCACGTTAGCCGTGCCCGCCATCTCGCTGAAAGTCCTGACGTGCATTTGGGACAGCTCGCTTGCATGGCAGATTTGTATAGCTGCTTCACATGTCAGCTCCGTTTCCCTTAGCAGCCTTTCTCTGACCTTTTTATCCTCCACGCCAAAAACGATCTGGTCCCGTATCATGGAGTCCCTCAGCGTAGCAAAGTTGCATGACTGTGCTTTTAGCTTCAGGTCAGTCAGAAAGCTATCAAAAGGCTCATGCTGCTGCACACGTGAACGGAATACATATCTCTCGTATGTTTCGTTCTTTCTGGGAGAGCAGTGGGCATCAAATTTATGGAGCACTTTATCCAGTTTGTCTTTATCAGCCTGCTCTTCATACACAAAAGTATTGTACACTTCTATTGCCTTTGGGCCTGCTATAGTTAGCAGTAGCGCTACCTTCCTAGCATCCGGCTTAGTTTCCAGTCCCATGGCCGTGATGTAAAGCTCGAACTGCTGCTTGAAGGTCCGCCAGTTGCTGTCGACATTTCCCGAAAGTTTTAGCGTCTCCGGTGGCTTTAACGAATCCATGTCGCTTGTCACAACTCCTCACTTACATGCGTTTTTATTTTACTTCATAATTCACTCCTGGTACCATGTTTTGTTTGTTAGTCTATTAATGAACTGACTCGTGCTCCGTGCTAAAGTGTTAGCCAAGTTTAATCAAGAGGTCTTGTTCGGGTCCCTTACCGTACATGTGGATTTAAACATAGGTCACAACTATGTGGCGACACCTTGTGGTAGGAGTGTGTATCTATCTAATCAACACACTAACTTTTCTTCTTCTTGTATTTAGTTCGTTTTGTTGTTGTGTTTCTTCTTGTTCTTCATTTGTTGGGCGGCTGGCAAACAGCTTTTAGGCGCAATACCGCCCCCTGGATTATAAATAGTGTAGTGGATGCTGCCCTGAAGGACAGACTTTTTTCCCACTCGTAAAAAAAAGGCGTATTCGCCGTGTGACTGCATGTGCCGAACCGTGACGTCCGAACCGTGACGATACGGGACGAATACGGATACCGTTACACCCCTAATTACTACACGACATATTTAAACAAATGAATGTCATTTTAGTTTTGTGTTACTTTGTTCTGAAAGCTGAACCTGCTGCTCTTCACAGAGAGAAGAGGGAAGAAGCTGTGTTAATTACTTTACATCAGGGGCGGACTGGCCATTGGGAATACCGGGAGTTACCCCGGTGGGCCGGTTCTGTGTGTGGGCTGGAGGGCAAACCAAAAAAAAAATGTAAAAAAAAAATATTCTTTTTTTTTTGCCTAAATCCTACCGGCCCACATTTGTAAGTGTTCCGGCCCAGCCCAGCCCAGCCCAGTGGGGTGTGGCAGGGAAACAGGGTTCAGGGGGAGTGGCTGTACCCGTAGGATAGAAAAGGGGGAAGTGATGTCTGACTCAGAGGTCGTGGCTGTGGAGAAGAACGTGTTGCCCACATTCTGTTACTGAGTTTAGGCTAGTTAGCTAGCAGGTTTATTGTTTTGGGTGCAGTCACTTTTGCCTCCACTTGCTGTTCAAATAATGTTGAAAGAAAAAGTAAATCTGTTTACAGTTCTGTTTTATATGGGTGTTGAAGAAGAAGAAGAATTGGGAGGGATGAAACCCTCTTTAATGGTCACACATGCAGAGCACACAGCACACACAGTGAAATCTGCTTTTAACTCATCCTAGTACCAGGAGTCTAGTACTAGGAGCAGTGGGCAGCTATTGTACAGGAGAGTGAGGGGGGAAGGGGGATGTCCGGTGCCTTGCTCAAGAGCACCACGGCAGGGCAGGAGGTGAACTGGGACCTCTACAAGTAGAAGTCCACACTCCAAATGTAGGTCTGGTCGGGAACTTGAACCGGCGACCCTACGGCTCACAGTCCAAGCCCCTACTGACTGCCATAGATTTAGTCCCTAATTTTGCTCTCAAAGTGCACCAGATTGATGCATTTAACTTCAACATTTAAAAAAAAAATCTTCCCGGGGGAGCTTGCCCCCGGACCCCCCTAGAGGAGATGAGGTCCACCACCTGCCCACACCTGCTGTTAAATTGTCTCACCCACATTGAAGATGCTTCCTACGCCCATGTTTTATTCCATGTGTCAAGTCAGGCAAATTGGGTCCAAATGTTATTGCATCAATGATCTGTTAACATTAAAATCACTAAATATATGCTGTAACTATTTTGCTCTAGGCAACTCAAGGGCTCAATGTGATTACTATATGAATAATTGTCCAAAATAACATAAAATGCATAGGGTTTTTTGTTAAGTAACATACTTTCGTCGCCGGCCGGTCGATACATGCCGCACATTAAGTGGGCCTGTCTGTCAATTAATCCCCGGGCCACTTTTTCCCCCTAGTCCGCCCCTGCTTTACATTGTGGATAAGGGTTGATAGCCCCCATTGTTCTGTGTGTCAACATGAAAGACAGCCCACACACCTATCAATCATCAAACCGTGGGGTCTTATTTCATTACGTGTTGATTTCTATCAACACTTAATTGTTGTATCGATGTATATAGAGATGTACTACAGCAAAAGTATTCTCCGTCGGGACTTCCTGCAACAACACCACGCCGTTATCTTGATTCTGATTGGCCAGAAGACATTATCAAAGATGTCCTATTGAGAAGACGATCACTACCTGACAAAAGTTTTCAAAACCGTTTCTAGTCTTCAGTATTCTTGTTTTTGGCGTGAGAATAGTTTGGGCAGAGTGAGAGCGTGAGATTGAGGGTGAAAGCGTGTGTCACACGCCAGATGCGTGAGAGTTGGCAACCCTGCCCTTACAATAAAGGCAGTATGCCCGTGTGTCATCTCCAATAAATGGCTTCAACCATCCTTTAAATTAGCGTACAGAACATTATGAACACAAACTTGACTAATGGTCGGCTCATAACCTCAGAACACAGAAGAGGAAAAACTGCATAGATTCTTGTCTCATTTTGAAGGAGCTGCAGACCTAAAGTGTGTAGAAGACTTAAATGATTAAAAAGGTCACAATCACATTCATAAAACTGTACTTAGGTTTTAGTTTCACTTTTACAAAACAGAGTTCCACATGTACTTTCTAGCATGTATGGCCATCTCCTCACTAGCCCTATGCTGCTGCTTCCCTACCAGCTCTGTCTCTCCTTTACTCATCTTCTTCTTAAAATAAGAAGAGATGTCTGTTGACTTTCTCTTCATTTTCTGCAAATTGACATTACACACAGCAGTGATTAATAGTAGCCTACGCATTACACCAGCCCAGCATACCGACACCAGCTAACGTTAGCTTAGCAAGCTAAACTAACGCTAATTAGGATAGCCGACAAAGTGTGTTTACAGACGAATTATACCTGAAGTCAAGCCAGCCTTTACTGAGCCCCGAGCCTGTTTTCCAGGTCTTCCAGCGTTTTTCTCGTTTTAATGCCATTGAACACACATTTTGATCAGAATAACAGCTAAAGGTAAGCATATCTCCGTTTTTTGCTACCTAAAGCTAACACACTAAAGCCTAAAGTGTTGTGGGGCTTAACAGGCAACGAACGTATACGACTTACATTCTAGAAGTCTGGTGGATTTGTGTCAAGTCAGTAGAAAAGTCAGTAGAAAGAAACGTTTTGCTGCAACCTGCTGCTGTCTGTGCGAATCTCAGAGTGATGCGCAAGAGTATCAGTGGTGCGCTGAGTATCAGAGTGTTACCATGGTAGCAGAGGGAGAGGGAGGGGCTGCAGTATGAGTGTTGGAAGCTCAAATCAAGCGACTCGCTGGCTGTGTATTTGTTGTTAAATATCAGATCAACTACTACGCATACGTGACTGGCGGTGTGTGTGGTGGGGGGGCCAGTGGGGGGGCCAACAAATATATCAGGGTGGCCATGGCCCCCCTTGGCCCCCCTGCTGGCACCACTGTCCTCAAGATGGCGCAGACAAATCAACTTTCGGTGAGACCGAGACCGAGGAGCGAGGAAATGAAAAATAAGAGAAGTGAGAAGGGCCCTATCTCTCAGGTAGTCCACCAGCAGATAACCCCCCCCCCCCCCCCCCCCCAGAGCAGAGCAAGGCAACGAAACTAAATAAGAAGCAGCATTTTATGGAACGCTATGCATGGGGCCACAGGTCTTCGCATGAAACGTGCTCGTTCTATCGTTTCCCGGCCAATGTTTTCCAAAGGAGAGTCTGGATTCGTGCTATGAGGTAAGCTGACGTTATATTATTGTCCATGTCACGGTGAAATGTAAATGATGAGTAGTGACTGTATCGCCGTTTAAGAGATGGCGCTGCTGAAAAGACCGCAAGATAAGTAAAGATAATGAATACATCCTATTAAAACCTGTGTCGCTTATATGATAAGTCTAATTAGTACAAGCAGAATAACGTTTCACCATGTAACTAAAGATTGTAGTCAGGGAAATCAGTTTGACATATTGAACTAATAACAAATCACCTCTGGCTGGCAGAGAACTCTCTGCTCCATGTACATTTTACATTTATATTCAATTTAATATTCCATCCCTCACATACTTTTGTATATATAATAATAACTTGTTTTTCTTGTTATGCTGCTGCAACACAAACATTTCCCAAATTGGGAACAATACAGTAATATCTTATCTTAATTAATTAAGAAATATAACTATTATAATTAGTGTAGCAGCTGACACCTATTTTCAATATGGATTAATCTACCATTTATTTCTTTAGTTCAATTTTCATCTATAAAAATGTCAAAATAGTGAAAATGTTCACGAGACAAAGTGCAAGGTTATATCTTTAGATGTTTTGTTTTAGCTTATGTACTGTATGTCTTAATGCTCTTATATGTGACGGTGTGACTTCCATGAAACTAATATTTGATATCTTCCCAACAGACGAGCTGACAGGAAACCTAACACTCTAACAACAACAACAACATTGCAAAGGCGAGTAAATGTAAATTAAAAACGATTCACAATTTTTTAATTTCTTCTTCTTTCTTGCAGTGAGGTGAAGCTGACCTTGCACTTGGTGCCAGTAAGGATGTTCCTCACGCAGGCTGAATGTTTCTCCCTCCTTACTGACACAGAAGCCCTTGATTTGAAATGCTTCACTAATTGTCATTTCCCTGGCTCCGTAGGGACACTTTACCTCCAGCACAGCGGAAGACCCTACCAGACCATCTGGAGATGCCCCCAACAATCCTGATTGGGAGAGCCACAAACCTGACTCATGGATTGCAGTGGTGAATGCCCTGACGCCCTCACATTCATTCATAGTCCCCCACTGTACAGACAAAACACCATCAAGAGCCTGTTGTTGCCCTAGCACCCTGGCAATAAGGGAAGCAGTCACACGCTTTGACGTCAGGACAGCTCCAAAGTTGCTGGCAGTCAACCTTCCTTTCCTGAACAAATGCCAGTTTGGGTTGGTTCGCTGACCAGTGGTAGCCACCTGAATTGCCCTCTGTTGCTCCTCAGACAATGCCATGCTTTCCACAATTGCCTCAGGTCCCTGATGCCGAACAGATTTGAGAATTTCAGGAACAGTAAGTGTTTCCAAGCTGTAGTGTTCCTCTTCTGGCTCGGGGGAGAGAAGCCAAGAAATTCCTGAGAACCTGCCCCCGAGTCTGTCCCTCAGCCAGTCACGATCTTCGGAGGTGGGCTCTCTTGTCAGCGGGTTGAATGACTTATTGGTTGGAGGAAATAGCTCCTCCACTGAATGCGTACGTTTAGCTACCTTTGGCTTCTTCCACTGACGGGGTGTCAGTGCAGCTGAAATTGTGGATGGCAAAGATGGCTAATGCAGCCGCATGACTACATTTCCATTCTCCACGTGGGCATTCACATTTTGTGGAGAGAATTCCCTCTTCTCCTGTAGATACCTGTGGTGGTGGGATTGTTTTATTATTTAAAATATATTTACATTTGTAATGCCTTCCCAATTATCCCTTTAATTGTTTATAGCCTACTGTATATTTATTTCATGGATATTTCTGTGTTTTCTGGTGTGTAATATTTGTAATCTTGGGGCCTCTTCTCTTTAACATCTACATGCTACCACTGGCTCAGATAATGAAGAACAACAAAATAAGTTACCATAGCTATGCAGATGACACACACATTTACGTAACCATTTCACCAGGAGACGATGCTCCAATTCAAACACTGAGTAAGTGCATTGAACAAATCAATGACTGGATGTGTCAGAACTTTCTCCAATTAAACAAAGATAAAAAAGGTAATGGTTTTTGGAGCCAAGGCAGAACGTATAAAAGTTAGCGCTGAGCTTCAGTCTGCAATGTTCAAAACAACAGATAAAGCCAGAAATCTAGGTGTAGTCATGGACTCTGACCTGAGTTTCAACAGTCACATTAAAACAGTTACTAATTCAGCCTACTATCACCTAAAGAATATATCTAGGATTAAAAGACTAATGTCACAGCAGGATTTGGAAAAACTTGTCCATGCTTTTATCTTCAGTAGACTCGACTACTGCAATGGTGTCTTCACAGGTCTCACTGAAAAATCTATTAGAAAGCTGCAGCTGATCCAGAACGCCGCTGCTCGAGTCCTCACTAACACTAAGAAAGTGGATCACATCACTCCTGTTCTGAAGTCTTTACACTGGCTTCCTGTGTGTCAAAGAATAGATTTCAAAATACTGCTGCTGGTTTATAAAGCACTGAATGGTTTAGGCCCAAAATACATTACTGACCTCCTGCTAAATTATGAACCATCCAGAACTCTCAGGTCTTCAGGGACTGGTCAGCTTTCTGTCCCCAGAGTCAGAACTAAACATGGAGAAGCAGCGTTCAGTTATTATGCTCCAAATATCTGGAACAAAATCCCAGAAACCTGCAGGTCCGCTGCAACTCTTACTACTTTTAAATCCAGGCTGAAGACTTTTTTTGTAAAGCACTTTGAATTGCCTTGTGTTGAAAAGTGCTATATAAATAAACTTGCTGATGGGAATTAATGTGAATAAATTAACTCTAGGTTAACGGTACTCTTGCTATAACTACTCACCGACACTATAAACCTTGTCCCTCATGCTAGCCCTGACAACACCGGTAAGCACACCTTCATCTAGGCTGCACTGTTTTACGTGTCCTGACTTGTAGTGGTTCTCTCCTCTATCTACACTCTTCTTGTCATCTTTGTAAAACGATATCAGACTGGTAATTGACACAGCCATGACTTCTAGTTAAATTCAGTGTGGCTAAAATGAAAAGCTTTGTTAAAATATGCAAGCACGCGAAAGTCAAAGTCAGCTTTATTGTCAAAAATTCTACATGTGTTATACATCCAGAAATATCGTTTCCCACAGTGTGACATGTATACATATAACAAAACAAAAAGGGCCTAGATAAATGTGGTATACATTAAACAAAACAAAAAGGGCCTAGATAACCGGGGTATACAGTTTAAAATGTTAATAATATATTTAAAGTGTTCAAAGTGCAGTTTCAGTGCAAGTCAGTTGAAACGATCTTAAATTGACGTGACGTTGAAGTCGTCTGTGTACTGGCTTGTAGTTCGTTTATAGCATAACGTTAGCATTTCGCTTTTGGCAACTAGATTTATGATTCAAAAATTATAGAAGTAGGGTAGACATGTGGAGATTATCAGGCTGAACAAAACGTGATCCCTCTCTTAAATGTGTGTCAACCACAGACCTTATTTCGAGCTATTTTCCAAAATCCTATGGAGAATTTGCATTGTGTTTTTGACGAAGGAACTGGAAGAAGTTTACTTCCGGGTTTTAGGACGTGTTCTCTATTATACATCCATGCTTGGGTTGCGTTCCGATAATCCAAAAATCAGCTCCTAAATTCTAACCCTATCTCCTATTCCTTGACATCTGAGTGAAACGTCACGGGGTTAAGGGATAGTGGATAGGAGAATTCAAAAGGACTTAGGAGAAGAGACTGCGGTACTTTAGAGAATCCGAATGCACTTTCACTATCTGACGTGTTTATGATGCGCCAGCGGACGTCATGAATGTGCGTCTGCTGCTGTGAGGAAACTATGGAAACTACAGTTTTCTATACAGCGGACTACAACATGGATGTTTAATAAGAACGAGGGACTACTGTAAACTCATCTAGAGACTCTGCACCGTGCTCTGATGCTGTTGCTTTATGCTTTATGAATGGGGACAACAGAGAAACTATAGGTTACTTACGAAACCCCAGGTCTAAAAGTAACATGAAGTGAGATGTCTCACTATGGCAGTGACCACCAACTGGCGGCCCGCGGGCCACATCCGGCCCGCACGACGGGGGTGACTGTGGCGTTGGCGGAGAGGTTACTGCGTTCGCCAACAGAGCCCAGGATGCAGCCAGACCCTGAGTCAAAAGAGGGTGCCTGCGAACTCTGACTCGTATGGGCCCCAAAGCAATTGCTTCCAAACCAGTAACAGGCTTGCCCTTATAAGGGTTAGCCCAGGACACAAGGCTGCCCGCACAGCAGCTGATATATCTCCGCTAGGCTGGCCAGTGCGGAGCTATCAGAATAAGTGTGTGGCGTTGCTCTCTCACTCTGGCCAGAGTTGGAGGTATCAGAGCCAGGGGTGGGAACGCGTACAGAAGGCCCGGGGGGAAATCGTGCGCGAGTGCATCACGCCTAACGGTGCATTTAGATCACGCATCGAAAAGAACAGCTGACACTGAGCGTTGTCTTTCGATGCGAACAGATCCACCGCGGCTCTGCCGTAACGCACCCACAGCTGGCTCACAATCCTTGGATGTAGAGTCCAGTCTGTGGTATACCTCTGGACAGTAGATCTGCCCCGAGGTTCATCACTCCCGGTACGTGCGTCGCTCTCAGAGAGAGGAGACGTCTACCGCTCCATAGGATAAGTTTGCGCGCCACTGTGTGTAACTGGAGAGAACGCAAGTCCCCTTGGCGGTTAATATACAATATTGTGGTCGTATTGTCTGTCCTCACGAGGACGTGATGTCCCCTGAGGAAAGGCAGAAAGCATTTTAGGGTGAGAAACACCGCTAAAAGCTCCAGGTAATTTATGTGTGCCCGCTGGAGGTCTCTGCTCCAGAGACCCCTCACCGGGCGACCTTCATAAATACCTCCCCAGCCTGTCAGACATGCGTCCGTGGTGACCACCTTCCGTGAAAGGACAGCACCCATAGGCACACCTCGTACTAGAAAAGTCGGGTGCAGCCAGTGGCGCAGTGCCATTACGCATTTCACAGTAACCATCATTCTGCCTCCCCTGACTGCACGTCGCTGGTATTAATACAATTTTTATTTGGCCACCAAACCATAAGATAAGATAAGATAAAATGAACCTTTATTAATCCCCGAGGGGAAATTCAGTTGTACAAAGCAGCAACAGGGTAAGTGAGAAAAAAAACAGTACAGCAAAGATTCACACAGATCAATAAAATCTAAAATAAATAATAAATAACATAAAATCAAGGAAATAATGATAATAATAATAAAAGACTGAAAATAGGAGATGAATAAAAATAAGAGTAAAATAACTGTCAGCATATATACATAACGTAAACATGACACGATTAGGCCTACAGTGGAGCAACAGTACAGTCAACAAAGCCCTATATGCTTTTATTTGCTCCAATACAGTAAGAACATAGTGTATTGGTGGCATTAGAATGTTCAACTCAACAAGAATACAATTCATACTGAAATGGTAAAAACCTAATTCAAGTATCTCTTAAAACACCACCATATCAATGATTACAAAATAATAATAATAATAATAATAATAATGTAAAAATATATCAAAACAACAAATAAACCCAAATTATAGCTCTCAGGGCATCCAGTGTTAACGCAATGAAGAATGAGTGGGCCTGTTCACACCGCCTTTTTTACATCAAACCCTATGGGAAATTGCCAAAAGGCAGGCACTTAGTTCCGGCAGGTGTTGTCAGGTTTCCTGCTGTTGCATGCCTCTATACATTCTATGTGACTCTTTCTGAGTAGAATAGAATAGACAGATTATGACCAATACAAGTACAGGTACATTGGAATACACGTTACAGTTATCCTTACACTTATTGTGTTCCTTTGTTACTTTTTTTCTCAGTTATAGGTTCACAATTATCCGGTTATGGTTTCAACAATCTGTTAACAACAAACAGTCAGCAGTATGCAGTCTGATATTCTCAACCAGTCTATCATATTTATACGATCTTGTACACATTGATCATCATAAGCTAATCCTCTATACACATAGCTGCAGCTGCAGCGTTGGCTGATGCATCCCTTGGTACACCCACATGAAGTGAACTCCCTGCAGGCTTAAGGCATAGGTGGCAGACAGTAGCCGTGGCACTAACTGACCTTCCTTGTGCATCCATCCCATTTCATCCACTGGAGGAAGATCAGGATGTGGCAGGTGAGCTTGGTTCCAGATTGTCGATTGATAGTGTGAACGCATGATATGAAACTTCACTGCATCTGAGGTTGGTGGCAGAGTCTCTTGTGGATGACCTTTGCAAAACAACTTCACTCTTGCTTTGTTGCATGTATCAACCTCTGGCACACCATACGTCTTACAGATAAATGTCTCTGTTAATGTCACAATACCTTCTGTGATGGGGCCCTTTCCAAGGCCAGTAAGATCGGTGTGATGTTGCTCGAACACCTGCCAGGCTGTTTTCTTTCCGTGACTGCTGAACTGAGACACACTATCACAGCCAGTGATGGCATGGAAGGCAAGGAGTGTGTCCACTTGATCATCAGATAATAGCTCGCGAATGTCATGTACTGGAAAATACTTTGGATCCTTTGATGTCCCGGCTTTCATGTAGAGATGGGTACATCCGATCTGTCATGGTGTGCTAAAAGTAGCAGAAGCACGTCTGTGTCATGCGCTGATACAACTATTGTGTCCATTGGAGCCTGGATGCAGTGCAAAATCAGACGTGTATCAGCCTCCTTGTGGTCAGCCATTAAAGAGGAGACATCAAGATCTGGATCTGATGACTTGACAGTGGTTACTTCAGCAAACCCACCCGATACTACAACCACAAGCTCATCTTCTGGGCTGTGTTCTATCAGATGGTTTGAGAGTAGTCGAGCGAGATCTGCTTTGTTCTCTTCCAGTGCCATGAAGCTTGACCAGTCTGCTGGAAGTGGAACGGAGTCATTAACGATTTCTCTGCGTACTGGTCGGTGACGCTCTTTACGTTTCCTCCTTGTGCCCGTTTTGATGGATTCGTCATGGTACCTGTCGAAGACTACATCAACCCTCTGGTACTTCTCTCCCATCTTCAACACCGTCTCAGCAAACTTGTTGGCATAGTCACCAAATGTTGTAGTGTCAGGCGGCTTCCCAAGTGCCATTACAAGTGCTTGGCCATCAATAGCCAGGCAGCTGGGTTCCTGAAGGGGCACATCTGCAGGCATTTGGACATGTTTTGTCAGTATATTTGCTAAAACAGACTTGTTGAACACTTTCATTTGTGCCTGTCCAAGGTGTTCTGCACCAAGCAGAGATTCTTGAATCTCCGGTGTGACTACGTCCTTGTTGATTATTTTCTTGAGTGTGTCCCCACCATCTTAAAACACACAGTGCTCTTTCAATGATACACATATTTTGCTTTCATCCCCGTCGTCTCTCTCCATTCTACTCTTTATGCACTCAGAGTGTGTGTACTCATCGTCTTCATCATCTGTTGTCATTCTCAGCATTGCTTTTGTCTGAGAAGCTATGAATGTTCTCAGATTATACGACAATGTCCATCTACTGAGGGATGTTGCTATCCTGGTGATGCCCACTAAGCCTCCACTAATTGTTCCTGTAGCGTTTTGCCACTCAGTACTCTGATCTGCTGAAACCTGATTGAAGCGTCGATCACTGCGTTTCACCACAAAGTTGCCTTTATGAAACTCGAGGAGGATTTCTGGTGGGAGAGCTCAGCCAGGTACACAGTACCCCATCTGGCGTTGTTTATATGATCGTACCTGAAGAAGAAGGGCAGCATATACGTTTGAAAGCATACAGGTGGAGATCTCACAATCCATCACTCTTGTGAAGCAGAGTACGATGCTGACCATAGTCATGTAGTCCCACCAGAATGCGGCATTCGGGTCATCAACTGCAAGCGATGCAGCAAACTCTTTCATGGGCTGCTGGAATCTGTCTGTAGTCAGTTTGTCGACCATCTGCACGATGTGGTCAGCATCTACGGATTGGCAGAGATCTGAGAGTTCAGCTCTCAGTGTAACATCAACCTCATCCAGATATGTGTAAAGCCGTGGGAGCAGTAGCTGCCAAAGAGCCTGTAGGGTAAGTTTGTGGGTCCTTATGGTACGTGCATACCCCTTTCCTGCCATGACATGCTGAGCAGCATTTTCTCCCATTAGATCACACTTGACCCATAGCTCGCTCAGGCCAGAATCAACCATGTGTTGTCCTATCACACCCAGGAAGTTCATGGCAATGTGAAGGCCTCCAAGGCAAGGGATAAGCACGTCCTTGTATTCTTCTATTGACCACTTCAGTTCTAGCAACTTCGGATAAAGTGCCTCGTCCACTGTCAGTATGACATGCTGTTGTTCCATTGATATGGAGATATGAAGCATTCGCTTGACAACTGTGTTCAGTGTATCGAGTTCAGATGCAGGAGTCTGGATGATAGGTAGGTAGCCTACTGTAGTTTTCTCTGGGTTGACTGTGTTTGCCTTTCGATTGTTCAATATCCAGGAAGGCATTGGTTTTTTAGATGTCCTGGACATGAAGAAGGCCATGTCTGTAGCTTGTACTTTCTGTGCTGCGGGATATTGTTCAGATGACTGTGTGAAACAGTCTTCTGCTAATACACCGCTGAATGAGCGCTCTGTGATTCCTCTTTTTGGTTTGGTTTTGTGGGTGGGGGGGGCAATAGTGGGGAAGGATGGAAGGTTCCATCACAGCAAATTTGAAACATTTAACCTCAAAACAATATACAAAGTAAGTAAAAGTAGCCTGATAATAATAATAGCTGAGTAATTATTCATAGTTAAAAACTACTATTTTTGCAATATATATGAGATCTAAGCAGTTTATTCACATTACATCTCAAATCTGAATATGGCATCAGATTGCCCATGTAGGAGAACTTACAAAAGCACATTTAATTCAAGTTTGTACCTTGTTTAGTCAAAAAGATATACTTAAAATAGATTTCAGGCTGGTGGTGGATGTGTTGGATTTCTCAATTTTGAGGCATTTTGGGACATTTTTGAGCTTCATATACAGCAGATTTGGATTCAGCACCCCTTAATACCCCTAGAAATGTTGCATAGCATAAATAAACACAAAATGCCTTCGGGGTTCTGATTTTGTGAAAATGTACCCGGTCTACTACAGCAGAATGATACATGCCTCAGCCTTTGTGTGATCTTACTAAATAAGTAAAAATCAATTTTTTGTTTGGAAACCGTGTTATATTTCAGACCAGAGACTGAGACAGAAAGAGCGAGACTTTTACATTTCATGGTTTCATGTTGGCACCCCTTAGTGTTGAATTTATTATTAAAAAGATCAGTCTTCCAGTTAACAGTATATCAATCCTAAACAGATAGGTATGCAAAAATATGATTGACATAAATAACCTCCTTGGCTCTCTTGTCTGTATGAATCACAGTCCATACAGACAAGACATTCATTTTCTTTTCAAAATTGTTATGCATACATTTTAACAACCTTGAATAACTGCGATTCTGGGAACCGGCTCTATATCCTCACTGCTTCACTTCTGTGCGGGAGTACAGAACTAAAACCATGACAAATGTATTGATGGTCTGTGGCTGTAGGGCTTGTTGCGTCAATTTATTTATCTGGAAAACCTAATGAAACAAAACAGAATTTAATTGCTAAGACATGCTCCAGAGGCTGTCAAAGGTCCTCATAAAAAGGTTCGGGAATAACTTATTGAGGCAGAAGCACAAGAGTCACTTTATTACCAAACCCCTGGAATTACTGAACCATGTTCACTATTATATATAGTTGGGAGTGTAATTAATGAAAACAAGAGGTGCTACTGTTCAGTAAATCAACCAGTCTTTCAGTCAGCTGGCCTCGCTTCAAAGAAACCACTTTGTTGTCTTTTCTGTTGTTTCATCCACAAACATGAGAAAAAAACATGAAGAATTTTAGTCTCGCTGATCCGTCTGCTCTCTCTGGCTGGCCTGTGGAGAACCGAGGCACTGATTTCTTCTTTTTTTTGGCACAAAACTAAAGTCAGAGAGGGATTCAGTTCAGAAATGGACAAAGAAGAAGGCAGCATATTAATGTCATGTATATGAAGCTGTATTATATCAATATAAAAACAAGAAAGATGGCAGATAAGATGGCGTAGACCTGAATGTGTAAAATGCATGAGAACAGAGGCAATGTCTATATTATAGCGATAATGAGCACAGTAAATCACAGGAAGATGGAGACATGATTGTTACCCAAAACTGAACTCATGGTCCTTGTTTATGGAGTGTTTCCATAAACATACAATTGCGTTCAAACATAAAAAACAATTAACGTATAGCTCAATGCAACTTTGCAACACGACAGTCTATTTTACTGCAACCATCCTTTTATCTACTGCTATGCTGCTCATTTGATTCACTGCTGTTAACATATGGCTTACACTTTTACTACTTGTCAGATAGCATTTTGTATTCACTTTGAGCTGCCAACAGATCCCAGAAGGCTTTATGTAGAAATAATATCACATTCATAGGGTTAGCTCTTGAGGGGCCTGGGTATCACTTCACCGTGCTATTGGCTGCATGTGGGGAACTGGAGTCATTTATTTTGTGTTCTTGGCAATATGGCCGCTGACACATTACATTACATGTTACTTGTTAGACGCTTTTATCCAAAACGACTTACATACTCAATATTGTGGGCAATCCCCACAGGAGCAATTTGGGATGAAGTGTCTTGCTCTGGGACACAACGACATGCTGACTGCAGTGGGAACCTGTGACCCCCTGATCCGAACACCTACGGACAACCCACTACGCCACACGCACCCCGTGCTAGTAAGTGTTAATCTGTTTGTAAAATGTCTTTCACTTGGTCTGCTGTCAGGCTGCTGTTGTCTATCTGTGTAGTTTATTTTTAATTGCTGGGTTGGCTTGTTGTAGTTGATCTTTTTACTATGTTTGTTGTTTGGCTCGTTTATTACAATGCTTTCTTTCATACCAGTGATTCTCAAAGTGGTTGAATATAAAACTAAAATGTCACTAATGTCATGACCGAAAGAACGAGTCATGACCGAAAGAACGAGATCGCGGATACAAGCGGCCGAGATGGGTTTTCTCTGCAGGGTGGCTGGTGTCTCCCTTAGAGATAAGGTGAGAAGTTCGGTCATCAGGGAGGGACTCGGAGTTGAGCCGCTCCTCCTTCGCATCGAAAGAAGCCAGTTGAGGTGGTTCGGGCACCGAGTTAGGATGCCACCTGGGCGCCTCCCTAGGGAGGTGTTCCGGGCACGTCCAGCTGGGAAGAGACCAAGGGGTAGACCTAGGACCAGGTGGAGGGATTATATCTCTTCGCTGGCCTGGGAGCGCCTTGGGATCCCCCAGTCAGAGCTGGTTGATGTCGCCAGGGAAAAGAAAGTTTGGGGCTCTCTGCTGGAACTGCTACCCCCGCGACCCGACCACGGATAAGCGGGAGAAGATGGATGGATGGATGGATGGTCACTATTGATATTTTGCTATTAAGGGCAAAACTGATTTTCTGGCATGCTTCCCCAGGTGGTGTTATTGTTTTTGGGGTCCCATTTTGGTTATTAAAAATGGGGTGTCAAGCAGAGAATATGTTTGCTTTGCTTTTTTTAATGGTCCTGCTCAACTTCGCCCAACATATTTGTGCTCAGCTGAACAACACACCAGAAACAAGCATCAGTAGAAAAATTATTGTTTGATTCAAAACACAAGAGAACTTAATCTCCTCTTTTTGGGCTCAATAGTCATGCAGAATGCTAAAGAGCTAGCATGTTGCTCCAAGCTCCAAATGCCCACTTGACCACAACTGATACAAATCTAGCAGAATACATTTCCTCTTATTTTTGAATGTTATCATAAGATAAATATTTCCACTGAGATCATTTGTTGTTATGTGACAGCTTTATATATTAAATGTTAATGGTCTCTGGTTTACACTACACAGCAGGCCCGGACTGGCCATCGGGAGCATCGGGAGTTTTGCCGATGGCCTGGCCTGCTAAGTGGCCTGCTGGCCTGAGGATTTTTGTTATGTATGTATTGTGAACGCAACGCTGCACAAATGTGGGTCTGACTCTGCCTCACAGAGGTTGACTGGCTGTCTACATGATGTGGCCTGCCCACATGGCCACTTTCATACAGACCATACACTAATGCCATCGATTGGTCTCTGTGTGTCATTCAAGCTCGGGAGGGTGTGTGTGTTAGTAGGCTTGTTTGAGACAAGCAAGACCTGCGCAGACCTGCGCAGTTGCGATCAACGTCTTGCTAGTGCGTTGCATGATGGTTAGTCATTTTGTCCGACTTGCTCTGGAGTCTCGCCCACATGAGACTTTGAAATCTCGCGGGACAAAGACGCCCGCAGCCTTGAGAGCGAGGCGAGGCGAGTTGGCGCAGTTGCTCTCCACGAGCTGTGGAAGCGAAATGCTTGATGGGAAACAGCTCGCTGGTATCTCGAGCTGAGCGCTCATTGGTGGTTTTTACCACGTGCTGCTGATGAAACTCTCCAATTGGCTGGCAAAAGTTTGTTGTTGTTTTGTGTCAGTTTTACGTCGCCACATCCATTCCCATTTTTCATCATTGTTCCACAATGTTTATCATCATGAAATTAATATCTATATATTTTATACTATACTGCTTACCGTTTTCATACTTTATATATCTTAGCATATTCATACACACTGTTCATACTGCTCACAGGCTGATATCTAGTGTATTCATTCATACCCCACTGTTTATTCATCATTCAATTCATTCTATATGTTATTCTGTAGATTGTGTACATTACTTTCCACTTCACTGCTTGTTGCACCTGATTAGAAGCTAAACTGCATTTCGTTGTCTCAGTACCTGTAATATGTGCAATAACAATAAAGTTTCTCTTTAAGTTAAACCAAATCATTAAAATAAAATCTATTGTAATGCAATGATTTGGTTTAACCTTATTTATTGAATACATCATTTAAAATGGCAAGATTAAATCAAATTACATCCATGTTGTACACATTATAAAGCTTAAAGTGGCAGCTAAAGAATTAACACAGCAGCAGGTCTGTTCAATTCATGCTCATTAAGCTGCATGTGTGCGGATCTGAAGGGACTGATCATTTGTAGCCTGTCCACCTATCAGTTTTGCAAACATTAAGAGGGAGGAGCATTTCTAATTATGGAACCCAGTCACTGGTGTGGTTCATCATCATGACTGAATTAACAAACCTATATAAAGCAATGGAGATCACCTTTGTCTACAGTGGGTAAAATGGAATTTCCGCCATTGCAAACCCAGCCAGTCAAGCCGACTCCGAGTCCGAGCTGTCCGACTTAAGACGAGCTTTTTGACACCTCCCTCAGCTGCGATCGGCTACTCTCGTCTACTTTCGAGGCGAGCCGCAATGTGTCTCAAACAAGCCTAGTATGTGTGGCGCAAGTGAGCAAGAAAGCGCGCGCATCAGTTACGTGTAGGCTATTGTTGTTGTTAGCATCTGGTGCTAGCTAGCTGCGCTAACGGATATAAGGAGCTGTTTCAACAACAAGGTGGAGGAGAGTCCTCTCCTGTCAGACTGACGGCCCGTCTACACTACAGCGTCGACAGCGTCGACAGCGTCGAAAGCTCCAATCTGCTCCAATCTGCTCCAATCTGCCCATTCACTTTCAATGGGGTGACGTCACGTAGCCGCGCTTTTTCGCCGAACTGAATTGTGGGTAGCAGAGCGAGGCGTCTCAGGCGACAGAAGTTGAACAATGTTCAACTTCTGTCGCCTGAGACGCCGGAGTAGCCAGCACCAGCCAATCAAATCCCGTTTCCCAAAATCTGACAGCTGAAGCCGTAGCCAATCAAACCGCGTCTAAGCTGGGAGAGATATCCCGCCGTTCATTTCTATATTTCAAAAAAAGTTGGAGGAGAAACTAACTATCGCCGTAGCAAATCTCCCGGTTTTGTATGACCAGACCCTCTTCACCTACCGGGATACAAACCGGAGGAACCAGGCATGGAGGGAGGTGGCAGAGACAGAGGGGGAAACTGGTAGGGTTTCGCCTGTTTGGGGAGTTTATATATATATTGCTCGCATAAAATCCCCGGGGGTTTTTGCTTTGTATGTCGGGGGCGGGAGATTCATGTGATTGGTTGTTGGTCGTGTTGCTTGAATAAAATCCCCAAGCTCCAGACACGCCCAGCTCCAAGCTATTTTTGGAGCTGTAGTGTGGACGCTCCGTGAGAGGCTGATAACTATTAACTACAGCTCAGGTGAGGTAAAGGACTCTGCTGAGTGTTTAGATAGTTAACTTAGTTCTCAGTGGGTCTCACGGTTTGGTCACCATTCATGTAAACACATATTTCCATTTGAAGGGGGAGTGATTAGTAAAATATGCATGAATAATAATAAAAAAACGTTAACTAGGGGAAAAAATGTAAGAAACTTTAAAAACTTGTTGAGAGCTAAAACAAGTCTTTGCTGCTGCCTCAAAGAGGAGAAGGGGGGAGGCTGGTTCAGGAGCCCAGACACACTCACAACTATAAATGAACCAAAAACAAATAAATAAACAAGTTTCAATGTTTTATCATATTGGATATGGTATGTTAATTAGTTATGGCCATGTTATTATGATTTTATGATTATTTAAATGTATACAGTTCTGTTTCATGTGGGTGTAGTCTCTCTCTTTATTTCCCCCTCAAAGTGAACCAGATTGATGCATTTAAGTCCAACATTTAAAAAAATATAGGATTTGAGGTTCACATGAATAGGTTCCTAAATAGATTTGCACATTTGTTTAAAGAGCCTGTGACACCATCCCAACAACTGTTGTGCAATGAAATATTGGGCTACTAGTAATCTCGAACCGTCAGTTTAAAAAAGAAAAAGCGATACCGTTTCGTTAAATATCAATAATTTCGAACATCGCGGGGAAATTCCTTCACTCATTTTGAAGTTTTGGGGGAAGCCGGAAGTGACGTCAATGCGGGAACGCTTCGAGAGCCAAACACGGACAAAGTGTGTTGTGTGTGTCATGCGTAGAAATGGTGAATTACTGAGTTTAGGCACGTTAATAACGTTTTAATGAAGTTGACTACAGTATATTCATATTTGTCAGTGCTTTCATGTCAATTCGGCGACATAAACATAAATGATCGTGGTGAAGATGATGATTACATTAGGATTAAAAATCGGGAGTGAGAGCTGCTGAATTTCCTCCCGTCGGATGTGATATAAAAACAAATCGATTATTTTTGTGGTTATAAACTCAAGTGGATGAAACTACATTTATTAGTGCTTTCATGTCAATTCGGCGAACATATGATACATTAAATGATGAGTGAGGATGATGATTAAAAATCGTTTGTTTGAGCCGGTCTGCATTTACTGATGAGAAAACAAACCGATGCTTTTTGTAGTTGTAGTACACCAACGTGGATTAAACGTGTGGTTTTTTTACCACAATGTTGGGGAAATTAATGGATACAATGCACGGATTATTATTATTATTCCCACTCCGATCGGGACACTAGGTCCACCGTTTCCCCGCAGCGAGGCTCCCCCCGTTGACAGTTTACCTGGGCTGGGTGCAGTGGCGGACTGGCCATCGGGACGAATCCCGATGGGTCGGTACCGAAGTGGGCCGGTCGGATAAGTAACTAGCACATCCCCCATAGGCGGCGCGTGAGGCTCAGGTTTGAGAAGGCTAAATAACTTCTTTTACCTGACGCTGCCCGCCTCCGGCGTCTATAGAAAATAGATGAACTCAGTGTGCGGAGTTTAAATCTCTCAAGTCATATTACAGGATAAAGAAAATACAGTTTAAACTGCCGTATGCAGAGAAGACGCCGACGTGTCGCACTTATCATTCATATTACATCATCAATCAGATCATCGATCATATAATATCATAATATATCATATATTTCCTTATCTGAGTCAGCTTCTCCAGCCTCATCTGGCCGTGCAACACTCACAGTGTCACAGACTGGATGCAGAAGTATTATTTAACACATTATGTTGACGAAACACTCGAGACAAATGTAATTAAAGTCAGATCCACTCGTGTCTTAGACGTGAACGCGCTCTCAGCTGGAGAGAGAAACCCTGGCTTGATTTACCGAGTTGATAACCAGCGTCGTAGGACCGCTTAGCGAGATCTCGTTTGTTAGTTTGTTGTTAGTTTGTTTGTTACTCAAACATATCCAGGGTCTGTTCAACTGGCTTCGTAGTACAGGGCACAGGTGGCGAGCAGCGCTAATGTCAAAGACACAGACATTATACATTATATTTGTATTTTACATCCCCCGCTCCCCCCGTTGACAATTTACTAGCGGTACCGAAGTGGGCCGGTCGAGAGTCCCGGGATGATTTTTAGTCCCATTCCACCACTGGCTACATGACCATATGATCGCCCATATTGACGCACACTCAAAAAAGTGAACTCTGTGAGTTGTTTAATCTAATGAATGCATCTTTACCCAATTTAATTGATATATCTGAGTTAGCTGTTTAAACCTAGTTGATTTAAGTATGGTCTTCTTAAAATGGATACCTGTTGAAACCACATATGCAGCTTGATTATGGAAGTTGTCAGTCCGACTGACGGACAACTTCTCACTTCAAAAAAGAAGAAGAAATCAAATCTAGACCGCAAAATAATTAAACCAGCGAATTCCTGTTTTTCCTGGCCAATGATAGGTTCCTTAAACACAACACGTGCGTAACGTGTCTTCACGTGGTATATGTCTGAAAGGAGTTCTGGCGGAGAGCACCGGAACGCCGCTCCGGCTCTTCAAATATTGCAGTACCCATAAGGAGCCGTACACACCGCAGTGTTTGCGTGGCTGTGTCTTTAGTTGTAAGCACAGTGGCGATCTGTTATTAGCATCTGGTTAGCTAGCTATGCTAACGAATTTAAAGAGCTTTTCTACAACCAGGTGGAAGAGAGCTCTCTCCTGAGAGGCTCAAATAACCTCAGCTCAGTGAGGTTAAGGCACACCTTGATATGATCATTATAGTTATTAATGAGACATTAGAGACTAAATGAAAAACAGGTATAAAATACTATATGACGGTAACAAAAAAGTTGTTAAAAATAACAAGATTAGAGTTTAAAAGGGGAGTGATTTGTAAAATATCCAAAAAGAAAAATCTGCCTACAGTTCTGTTTTTATATGGGTGTTGAAAGATGTATCCATAGATCTCTTCGTTTTGCTCTCAAAGTGCACCAGATTGATGCTTTTAACTTCAATATTTAATTAAAAATCTTCCCGGGGGAACACGCCCCCTAGAGGTCTGATGACAGACAGTAATAGATGACATTATGGGGGGGGGGGGGACAATGTGGACCTCTGTCGCCTGTCAGCGCAACTTACATGATGCTGTTTAAAACATAATAATAAAGGGCGGTGCCGGCAGTCAGCAAACCGAGCCGGCCGATCTCTGAATTTTAGAAAAGCGTTTTAGCCAATCAAAATGAAATATGCGGGACGCACCTAAAGTCGTGAAAAAATTCTGTGCAGTCCCTCGCAAAGCGGTACATCTGGTCACCCTAGCTCCTGTGAATGACAATATATTGCAAAGATTGACTGACAATTCATGTGCTGGTGGTAACACATTTTTAAAAACTATATGCTGTTTTACCATTTAGTAAATATTTGAGTGAAAGTAGCCAGACCTGTACCAAACCCAGATGTTCGCATGTATTGAATTATAATCCATGTTCATATTTCATATACACCAAAAGAGTGCTTGTTCTACTTTCTAGTTAAAAAAATCATTTAACCATGTCTGATACATTTTTAATTACAGGAGGTGTCCTTATGAAGAAACATTCCAAAGATTGAACGGTGGACGTTCTACATAATATGGCTCCTCATTAGCAGTAAGTACAATGGTCATCTTACTATTTAATGCATGGGTGTTTAACATTTAAAAAAAGGATCAAGGTTTATCTTAGATTAACACTAAAGTGGTTACAGTAAAGTTGGTAACTCGTATATCTATACTCTGATTGTCATTTTTTGTTTAATATTTTTGTTTGTTTCATTTTCAGTTACATGTGGAAGTGTAAAGACTGTGCTGCAGAGGAAACCTCAAGATTTCAGCTATTGAAGCACTACAGGTTAAAACATGGCCACTTTGGCCGCAGACACCCTTATCCATGCACATATTCTAAATGCCCATGCACATTTAAAACTTGGAATGCCCTTCGAAGTCATCTATCCCGATCACATTTTGATCAAACATCACAAAAATCTGTAAATGTAACAACATTTACCTGCCATCATTGTTCTTGTAGTGGCATTGTCTCATTGAGAGAGTTTTCCGTTCATGTTAACAACCATCTCAAAAGGCACGAAACCATCTGTTGTGTGTTTGAAAGTTGTTCCTTTTCAACAAATATTTACGGAACATATCAATCACACAAGAACAGAAAGCACAATACACATACACTGAACAATTTCAAATCTGGAATTGTGGGAAATGGAAGGGCAGATTCATTGAGTTGTACATTGGGAGATACATGCTTGACAGAGAGTGATGAGATACTTCACGATGATGAACTTGAGGTTGGTGCATTGGTCCAAACGTCAGAGAACTTGCATAAAGTTATAGAACAGAAACTGGCATTTATTTTATTAAAACTTGAAAACTGTTTCCATGTACCAGGCTCTGCCATTGATGAGCTGCTAAACGAGTTGCACTATTTGATTAGTTCTTCTCTGGTGCCAGTATCCAACAACATTCTAGCTGATTTCTTCAGTAACCATAACTTGCAAGTTGACCAATTGCTTCTCCAATGGCTGCCTCCTGGCAGCCATTCCTCTTTGACCTCAATATACCTGGCTCTTTTATGTAGAAGTGATGACGTGAAGACCTTTGGCTATTGCAAAGTATTTGAACCATTACTCCAAGACTTTGTTACATTGGAGCGGCAGGGTGTTTTTGTCTCACAACTGGGTACATTTGTGAAAGGGACACTTCAGTGTGTAGTGTCAGACAACCTTGCAGCACATGGTATAGCTGGATTTGTGGAAAGTTTCTCAGGCCCATATGCCTGTAGGTTTTGTACAGCTCAGCGAGCTGAAACTCAGGTTAAAGAAGTGAAATTGGGTGCATTTACCCCAAGAAACAAGGAGCTTCATCAAGTCCATATTAATACTGCACAGGCAAAAGGAGGTAGCTTTTTTGGTGTAAAAAAAGCGTGTATTTTCACAGAAAGACTTGCCCATTTCAGTGTCACATCAGGGTATCCTCCTGATGTTGTCCATGATCTTTTTGAGGGCATAGTCCCAGTAGAGCTTGCACTGTGCCTTGGTGTGCTTATTTCCAAAAAGTTTTTTACGCTTGAAAACCTCAACAAGAGCATCAAAAACTTTCCATACAAGTGGGGGGACAAAAAAAACCGACCTCATTTGGTCCCAGTTAAGTTTGTCCGAAACAAAAGAATTGGTGGCAACGCGCACGAAAATTGGTGTTTATTGAGGTTATTGCCGTTTATGATTGGGCAGTTGATCCCTGAAGACGAACCAGCTTGGAAAGTGATTCTAGACTTGAAACATATTGTAGAGCTTGTTGTTGCACCTATCCACTGTGAGGAGTCTGTGGCATATTTAGAGTTTAAAATCTCAGAGCACAGACAGAGATACCAAGAAGTATTTCCAGATCAGCGACTCTTGCCAAAACATCACTTTTTGGAACATTACCCGGAAATGATTAAGCTGTTCGGCCCCATTGTGATGTTTTGGACTATGCGTTTTGAGGCCAAGCACAGTTATTTCAAACAGGTTGTAAGACACACAAAGTGTTTCAAGAACATTACACTGTCTCTGGCAAATAAGCACCAGCTGATGATTGGCTATCACATGCACACAAGGAGTAATGAGAGGTCAGCCTTTGACGTGTCAAACGTCTCAACAATTCCATTAGATATCATGAAAGAAGACATAGCACTTCAACTAAGTCAGAAATACACTAACCTCACAACAGTCACGCTAGCACACATTGTCTCTAGCAATGGCATTGAATATAGAATTGGAATGCTTCTTGTGCATGGATCAGTAGGTGGACTGCCTGAATTTGCAGAAATACTTCAAATGTGTATATTGAAAAACACATTGATCTTTATATGCAGAAAATTGTCTTCATGGTACAGGGAGCACTACGGAGCATTTGAGCTCCAGTCATCTTCAGCCAGAGAGATTGTGTTGGCAAAGTTAAGTGAACTGACTGACAACTATCCCCTGAGTGACTACAAGTGTGGAACCCTCCGAATGGTCACCCTTAAAAGATACATACACATGTCAGGTAATTATCCTTTAATTTTTATTTGACTTTGACTGAATGTCTTCATGGGATTGTGGGTAAAATAAGACACAGAATATCAATTAAAAACATCTGGGGTTTGGAGTCAGAAACAAGTGATGTTAGGTTTACAGAAATAATAAAACACAACTCTACACGGATGCTGGCGTACCCTAACTAAATCTATGCATGCTAGTTAATCAAGTCAAGTTGCATTTTGTAACCTTTGCAATATACATTTGAAACTGCCGACAATTAAAATCAGTCTGCAGTTTAATTGAACTACCAAAAATGATAATGCTGCCTTAATGTTTACTTTGGCTTTATTACTACACACGTGCAAGAATCATTAAAATATAAATATTTACACAACACATAATTAAATATGTTACTAAAGTTTAAAGAATACTTCCATCACACTAACCCAGTGCTTTCAATGCCTATGATACCTCTACTGATGATGACTGGATCTGCCTCGAATTGTATTACCTGCTGTTTAAAAAATATATATCTTCTTCTGTCTTTTCTTTAGAGTAACCTGTTGACAAGTATGGCCACTTCTGCAGTGCTTTGCATCATCCTAGGAGAAAATGACTCTGCAAAAGTAACCCTGCCTTTGGGAATACCAAGCTCTGTTGAGGAACTTCAAAGTGAGAGTAAGAGACAATGTGAGGTGTTTGGAGACTTTAGACTGCAATACAAGGACCTTGATTTTGATGAGTTTATAAACCTTACCTCCACCTCAGACATTCAAAACAAGGGGAAAATCAAAGTAATTTACCCCCCCAAGTGCTTTATCTACAAGCAGTCCTGGCTTCTCTGCACGGACATCCTGCCAGGATGAGATCAATTCAATCTCATCTGTGGACACTGATCTTCCCTCATCTTCTGATTCTTCGTCAACATCATCCCTCAGAAGTGCGCCATGGCCAAACGCCTTTCCTGTGCCGGAGTTTGTCTATGATGTTGAGATCCAACTCCAGCGTGCCAATAGTGACTTTCAAAGTAATGGTACCCTCTTCAGTCCTAATCCAAGAATGAAGTCAGATATTCTTGAAACTTTGGCATCACAGATTGTGAAATATAAAGCATATCCCTCAAGTGCTGAATTTGATTCGGTAGCTGAAGCACTTGTGAAAAAGCACCCATGTTTAAGGGAGCAAGGCTCTGTTACTGGCTTTTATGGTTGGAAGATCAGTTTGAAATTCAAGATGGGAAACTACCGCACTAAGCTGCGCAACATTGGATGTTCAGAGCTGACTGTCAATTCTTTAAAGCGTCAACAGGATGATCAACGCACATCTCGCAATCAAGTGAAGAAACCTAAAAGAGCGGAGGTTAACTACTATCCAGACTATCCAACAGGACAAACCAAACAGAGCCTAGAGGAAGAGAGGCTGGCACTACTGTCCGAGGCACATAAGAACAATAACCAACAGGTGGTGAAGGATAAAATGGAGAGGACATTTGCCTATAGGCGTCATGAGGTGATTGAAGACAAGCCATTCATTGCCGAATTCAAAAGAAGGTGGCCGGCTCTCTTTTCTGAGCGTGAGGTCAGTCATATATTTTGTTGATAACTTAATTATTATATATAAGGGGGTTCAATTTAAAAAAAAACATTTTACCAATAGTGAATATTGTTTATCATAAATCAATTTGAATCCTTGTACATGTGATGCAGTTTGCCAGAAAAAATTAGGGCAAATGCGTCCAAAGTCTGGCCACATGCACTTATGTTTGTCATTGGAACCTGACTACAGAATCATACTAAGAAATTAACCTAACTTTCATGTTAAATGATAGCTTTGAGAAAAATAATTATTCTATATTTTCATTATTTTATCATTCTTACAATGCTTTGACAAAAAATCATCAGGAAGTTAAAAAAAAAAGTCATGGCTGAATTATTCCATTAACTTTTACTGTGGTGCTGCAGCCAACGAGAAAATGTGTTGATTTTATGATTTGATCTGTGTTTGTCTTAAATGTTTGTAGGTGGAAGCCGAGTTTGCTCGCATCACCACTGTCCCACTGAGATCGAAGTTCATGCAGCAGCTAGATCACCACTCCTCCAAGCTGTTAAGGATTTTCCAGAAAAAAGGGGGTGCCGCTTGTTAGGAGATTTAAATGATAACTTGGCCGCATTTCCAAATCCCCCCGCGTCCCTAAACATAGCTGTTATCTTACATGAAGGGAATCCAGAGCATACACTTAACCGTTAAACACTAATCCACTTTAATGGTAATATACAATGCAATACAATCAAGTACAATCAATACAGTACAAATTACATACAGTTCTGTGGGATCCCACATTTACCTGATACTCACGTGAGCCAGCCAGCCAGCCAGCCAGCCTATCTTCACTTATTTATCAAGTCAATTCAAGTTCTCTACAATACATTAGTAGATACCTTGTGGAGTCTTCACAATAACTAATCCCCTCTAGGATATGAAATCCATTCATCTTCAAGCAGATACTATGTCCTTATTTATGTTTTGTTCACGATAACAATGGTATAACCACCACATGTCATCAATTCTGGCCCACCTAAAAATCAATGTTAAACTCTCTAGCAGTGTGTGGAACCCTGGATGTCCGAACATGCAACCATTAATCCCTCCTTTATCAAGGATTTAAAAACAGAAGTCATTTCATATTTCCTATGGTAATAACTATGCTACAATGGTGAAATAAATTATTTAGATTGGAATACGATATCTGGCTTGGCACCAGCTCTCCCTTTAACATTATCCATACAGATAAAGATTTGTCTTATAGAGTGGTTCCTAAAACTATCCCACTACTTTATTCACACGTGAATAAAAATGTCAAAGAATATTTTGTTAACCTGATGAAAAGATTGAAGAATATGGTTGTACTCTGTCATGTGGCCCCCTTTAACCCTCAGTGTGTTCTCATTTTACTCTAATAGTTTACTGCTATTTTTAATTTAATAAATCTTTCTGTCTTTACGTATTTATGCTTTAAATGTGCGTTTTGTGAATAAGTGTGTTTATGTGTAAACTCACTCATTCCCGTTTTCCTTTTCTCCTCCTCTGGATTTCCCAAGCCGTGACCCCGGCCTCCTCACTTCTAATCGACCATGCCAACTCCTCTGATTCTGTGTTCTCTTCAGTCCATCAGCTGTAACTTCATCCGCTGTCAGCCATTGGCCCAGTTACATCTGCATGCCTCATCATGCTAATGTTCTTGCACTGCTTCGCATTTCATCTCCTCCTTTACAGTCTCCCTGCTGTTTTTATGGAGGGCGGATTCTGCTCTCATGTCCCACACTTTGCGCTTGTGCTCAGCTTGGAACTTCATGGTCCCGTCTGAGGGACTGATGAGCGTTGATTTCTGCCCGTCAGCATGCTGCTTGGTTCTGGATGCCACAGGTGGAGATAGTTCTGGCTGCAGTCTTGTTGTTGTTGTTTCAGCTCTGGTTCTCTGTCTGTTCGATGGAGAAGGAGGAGTCGCCTGTTGGGTTAGGTCTTTTGTCTGCTTGGAGGGTCGGGATCGTAGCCTTTTCTAACTCAGAGGGGGAGTCCAGGTCTCGGGACGCATTACCTATAAAAAATCTAGCACACTGAGGTTAAATAAATCCAACCCTTTCCACTCTGACTCTTTGTAATCATACTATCTGTCTTAATTGTTAAATGCCATCTAAACAACCTAATTGATGTCTACAAATGATATTACAAAAACTCACTCTAAAAATTGTTTCATCCATTGCTACATATTTACCCAACATAACTGTTTCAGGAAACCATTTTCTCCTATACATTGAAAAACGTACATGTTTCCAGCATCACATATTCCACACACTACGAAAGAACATCCACATATTTTCCCCAATATTTTAAGCTAGTTTCTATAACAAGATTATCATGTGTGACATAATAATCAGATGTCTTGTTTGCTAACCAAGAATATTAAACTTTAAAATCTCTTTTGACCAGTTGAAGTCCTGCTTACTTCATCCTTAAACTCTTCTTTAATTTGAAACCAAAAAAGGTCTTCCTTCTCCACCATGATCCTATCTCTTTATCAAAGTCCAGACAAACTGATGATTTATCTTCAGAAACCATGAGGAATGACTCATAAAACACTATTCTCCCTTACTTCAGTTCTAAATCAAATGAGCCAGACAGGAAACCCCCTTTAACCACTTGAAATTGTTTATCTAAGTTGTGTTGCAAGCAGGTTAGATCTGTAATGAATTAAAATCAATATTTTAAGGACGCAATATAAGTTAAATATATTGTTAAGCTAATTACTGTTTTATTGTGAAGGCCTCTCTGGCGAACAGCGGCCTTTGGCTTTTACTTTGAAAGGCCGTTCCGGAACAGCGAGTCCGATTCCTAGAAACACGGCAAGTTGACAATCGTTCTAATGCATTAACTATAGTCGTGAAAGAGACAAGGAGGGGGAAGGCGTGTGGAAGCAAGCAATGAACTGAAAATGCCACCAATCCTGTTTTAACGTGATGGCGAACATTGAAAACCGAAGCGGGCATAAGCACCTCTGTCATAACTGACAAGCGTTCAAAAACCTTTCTGCTTATCCCTTATGCTACTACTTTTTGTTTTATTCATAACCTAAAAATACAATTGTGATGAATAGCTTGCTTTTGTATCATTACATTTACCAACATAAAACAAGGTCTGTACTAATCAACAATGACAACCTACAGACAGCTCATTCATTTAAATATACGCAATATATTGACTTCGCTTTTATTTATCTGACTTAATTAACGTGCTTCCCCCCCTTTCAGCCACTAGATGGCAGCAGCAGAGCACAAATGAGCTTCACTCTTCTGAGCGAATGTCTGATTATCACAGACAATCGGTCACACAGGTTTATTCAGGTAAAAATCACACAGATTTATTCCCCGTACAGTTTGTCCGGCTTGATAACGTGTTACATATGTCGTCACACAGGACTCTCTGCCTACCTTGCGATCAACGTTATGTTTACGTCAGCCTTTCAAATTAATTTTTACAGACAAGGGAAACGGGAGCCGGTCTCGTCACAATGTAGGTGACGTTAGCGCTCTCTCCCAAGGATTTAACAGATAAAAGTCCGCTGACACTTTCGCTTATTTGGTCTTGGACTCTTATTTACCCCCAGTTTTAAACGGCGGATCGATCTGAAATATCGATCATCCAGGTTCCGTCGTGTGGGACTCACACCTCACAGCCCACGAACTGCACCGCTCCCACGCCACTTCAGGACTAAACTACCTGAAGATCCACGCTAAACTGCTTTAATTTCTCGTCACGCAGGACTCTCTATACCTTGCGATCAACGTTCACGTGTTATATATAACTTTCCTAACATGGTAAAAAATATGCATTGTATACTCCATTCAAACTTCAAAAACACTCTGAAACGCCTACAGACAATCCTACAGGGCCCTGCTATTGTCCGAGGCGTCTAAAAGTGCTTGTTCCCGACCTAGTCTGGTCGCCTGAATCCTTCCACAGCTCATGTTTATTCGGCATGTCGAGATCACCATTTGTTAGGAGATTTAAATGATAACTCGGCCGCATTTCCAAATCCCCCCGCGTCCCTAAACATAGCTGTTATCTTACATGAAGGGAATCCAGAGCATACACTTAACCGTTAAACACTAATCCACTTTAATGGTAATATACAATGCAATACAATCAAGTACAATCAATACAGTACAAATTACATACAGTTCTGTGGGATCCCACATTTACCTGATACTCACGTGAGCCAGCCAGCCAGCCAGCCAGCCAGCCAGAGGAGAAAGAGGGCGAGCACACAACGGGGTTCCTGTCTAAATACCTCGCTGACCTGAGGAGTTATCTGCGCCTCCCTTCCAGACCAGTGATTGGCTGCCCAAATTATCATCAACACCCCACATCAGGGATGACTGTATGTTAACTCCTGACCTTCCCCCTCTTCCTTTGTCCTCAAAAAACCACATGTTAGCAGGCCCAAAACCAGCCCAGTTTTCTACACAAATCATTTTCAAGCTTCTTCACAGTTTGCATGAATACATACAAATATTTCCTTACACGCTGGGCAGAAAATAAGGAATATCATGGCAGAATACGACAAGGTGTGTTATCTCACAAATGCCTGGTTATTAGAATATTTGTTTTGTTTAAATTCATTTTATTGTATTTATTGTGCAGTTGTATTACTTAAGCATGCAGTAAAATATTGGAGACATGTGGCTGATGGAAGACATTTTAAGTCATGTTCACACAAAGTTTAAAATGTACTTGATCACGTCATTTTCAAAATGAATAAATTAATTGTATTTTCATCTAAATAGATATGCATATTTGTGTACCTTCTCTGTGGAATGTAGTAATACATAGTGTTTCATGAATGCAAATTCACATCAGTTAGTCTTTAAAGCAGAAGTTTGGCTTTTTTGAATTGCAATAATTTGATTTACTGTGCTGTAGATGGTAGTGAAAACATGATTATACTGAAACATATTTCTAAGATTATCATAATGCTTAGTTCCCAGTTAAATAAATACAGTGTCTTGGATTATAACATAAATACTTTTAAAGTACAACTCACTACCTAGTAATAACCAAACACTTGCATTACAGGTGCTTCTTGTGGTATGAGAACTTGTACTCCAGTTGAATGCACATTTGGCCCTTCATAATAAAATGCACTTAGACACTGCCTGTAAATGTAAAAAATTGTATGAAGTTGCATGTAGCTTGTGCATTAATGCATCTAGTGTTAAATGCTGCACAATGTAAAAATACTATTCCCCCACTTACGCATTTCCCTTGTCCTTTGTTACAGAATGACGCCATCGAGACAAGGAGAGCCTGCATTATAAAAGCACTAATTGTGTACCTTAATGAAGACCCCGAAAGCCTGATTAGAGAGTACCTCGTAAGTATTTGTGCCTCTGCTTTCCACCATCCGGAAACAAAAAAAGTGATTTATTTCGTACTTTTTTGAGCTGGTTTTAAACAAACTAATGGCACCACAGGTTTGAAAGAGCAATCGGAAAATAATCCATATGCATGCATAGTAAAATTCCCTTTTTCAAACAAACTATCAACAGCAGTTTGTCGACCGTTGCTTGAAACTGTTGAGTTTCTCAAATTTTGAAGTTTTGCAAAACCATTTTCATATCCATGGTTAACTAAATACCCACAAGCCCCTAGCAGATACCGTCAACAACTAGAAAAGCTACACCCAATGTAGCCTGCAGGAATGCTTATCTGGGAGCTGTATATGTTACTTAGAAAAAGTGTTGCTTTTTTCCCTTGTGTGTGCAAGTCTGGCTGATGGTCTATTTTTTCTGCCTTTTAGGATGTTGAGACTGACCAGTGTGTAAATGAGATGGTCTTGGGAATCTTCGCCATAAAGAAGGAAGGTGCAGAGCCAACAGATTCCCTCGCAGATGTGGGGATTGTAATTGAAGGTGTGGAAGTGCTGAACGATCTTCAAAACATTGCGAACGCACTGGCAATTTTATTTGGACTCACATATGCATTGGACTTGAGCTATCCAAAAAACCTGAGATGCACGTTTGAGGTTCTTCAAAAAATCCTGATGGAAATGGATGTTCGCCACCTGTCAACAAAGGCTCAAGTGCTGAAAAACAAACTGTTTGAATGAACTATTTGAACACTACAAGTGGAACGCTTTGAAACGTCACGTTGGAAATCTTGGAGCAAGGGTTTTATCCAAATATTTCGGAGGGAATTTTATCTATGGAACTGAATGTTACTGAATAGGAATGTTACAAATGATTCATGTCGGACAGTTTGTACGTACAAGTTGCAGTTTGGGCTATGTGGTTAAAACATGGTGCTCTTTTGAAAATTGTTGTTGCTTGCTAAATGTTGTGCAACTTTTTCTATTAAGGTGATAGCAAACTAATTCTGTATATTTACCAAGTCAATAATATACTACCGTATCCAGCTAAGAGCAACATTAGCATGGAAATGTCTGTTCTGACAAGTGTGTTTCTAATATTTACTCATCTTTTAGCTCTGTTTTGGTCTCAATACTGTTGAAGGTTATCTCGCTCCTCGGCTGCTGGATGTTTAGTTTTCCTCTCCAGCTTGTTGCTAATGTTGGGGGCCAGGTGTTTCGTCGCCTGCTTAATGATAAACGTAGAGGGAATTGAGTGTATCAGAGCTGGCTTGCCGAATTTTTTGGGATTTAATGTGAAGAATTAGACGACACCAAACAGAAAATATGCTATAAAACCAAAACAATAATCTAGAAAACTATGGTTTCCGGTTTTCATTATCTCCATAGCAACAGTTGATGACAAGAGACATTTATAAACGTTTTACACATTTTGTAGTTTACTTTTCTATTTTTGTGACGATTTACATGCGATGTTTAGTTGCAGTTTGGGCTATATGTGGTTAAAAGATGGTGCTCTTTTGAACATTTTTGTTGCTAGCTAAATGTTGTGCAACTTCAACCTTTTGTGTTTGTTGATAAGGCGTGATACAAAGAAGTCTTTAAGGGTTTCCATGATTTTAAACCTGGTTGCCTATGGTTATATCACGTTTGATGTGAAATAAATGTATTTTTTTCACTGAACAAAAGTCAGTTAATTTGAATTTACTTAACTACACTTCGTGGAATTTGTTGACATAGTCTGGTTTAGTAAGTGAACTTAAAATGACTTCCATTATAGCAATGAATAACAGTTAAGTAACACGGAATGCAGTAGTTTCCAAAATGATTTAAGTTGTAACTACAAATTAAAGTTAAGTTGATCTTACTAAATACAGTTGAGTATAGCAGATCTTACTTTAAAGTAAAATGAATATAGGTGAGTTAAGTTGGTATTATATAATATCTTTATGTTGGCATTAATAAAAAAAAACAAGTATGTCTAAAGAAACTGCACTGTTGATGTAATATTGCTCAGTTAAGTTAGCTGGACACAGAGCTATTAATTAAATCCAGGGTGACCGGGTATTGTTCAAGTTAATTAACACGGTCGTGTTGGTTGAACATAAGTTAGTTATATTCTTCTTACTAGTGTTATTTAATTATAACCTACTCAACTCAGTTTCATGGAATTTGTTGACATAACTTTATTAAGTAAATCCAAGAAATTATTTTTTTGAGTGCACCTCATTCCTAAACTTCTAACAGATACAACATAAACCGATCCTTCAGCCTCATATGAGCTCTCAGACACGTTCAACATTAACCTGTCATCGCTGTCTGAGCTTGCTGCTGTGTGCACCATCGTGCGTTTACATCTGACTGTATATATATAAAGGTTTACATGCAGATGCTGGGATCCTGGACGGTGCAGCTGGAACGCTGTGCCCGCAATGACGTCACCCATCATTTGGCGGGACTTGAAGAATCCGCGAGAAGATCCAGAAAATTGTCAACATTGAAGGCAGATTAATGGTTATCAAAGTACAAATATCCAAAATCAGTTCAGTAACGGTTTTCAAGGGGACAATATGTACTCAAATTGATGGGTTTGGATGATGGGAGAAAACCGTGTCACAGGCTCTTTAAATAGTAACCCATCTCCATGTTTATTTTTTGGTAGTAGATTTAGAGGGCTATCCTATCACTACGGGCAGCAACGCTGTAAATATTGACAAATAAATCCAGCAAATGGCACAACAAACTGGTAGTGGCCTGGCTGGGTGTATAATTCCCGGCCTGACTATTGTCCCAGTCCGGCCCTGCTATACAGAATGATTCTCACTGCAAACTGTTGCTTAGGTGTCCTGCTGCTAATATCATTTCAAAGAGGAGATTCTCTCTTTCAAGCTGTGGATTTATTTTTTGTTGAAATGGAAATGACTTCTGAGAATACTATAACGGCCTTCACAATTAGTATTTTTGGATCCTGTCTGAAGGAAATTCCTGCGGAGTACAAAAGAGGACAAGGTACTAAAAGTGGTTGTGGTGTAAGTTCTTCCATAATAAACTCGTAAAACCATTTCTTTATGGACCTGGCATTAAGCACAAGAACATTGTAAGAACTTTTGTCAAATATCAAAGCAAACAGTCTCTTTTTCATTAATTATGACAATGTGTCCTCATTTGGTTTGTTGACTTTTCTAGGACTCTCCACTGCTGTAAAATGTGATTGAGTGAGCATGGTTGTGATTTAAGGAGATAGAATCTTGGCAGCATAGCAGGTTAGCGCCTTAAGTCAAACATGGTGGGTGGTTTATACCCTGACGACTAGATAAATGATCAGCAGTTTGTTACGTGCTTCACAGCTGCAGAGCCATGGTGGTAAAATCTGGAAGATAATCAAGCCTCATGAATCTGCAGTACTGCACTGGGAAACAAACAGGTGGTTAAAGAGCTAATTGTGGAGGTGAAAATTAACATTGTTGCCACAACGTGTGATGTTTTTCCTTTTTAGAAATCACAGTATGATTTATATTCAACACAATGTTCTATGGGTGCATTGGGAAAGTGGCAACTACAGTGTGATGCCCATTTTAAGATGTGAGAAAAAACCAGAGTATCTTCCTGAAAGCTGATCACAGAGTTTGTTCTGCACACATTTTCCACAGTTAGGTTTGCCTACACACTTCTTGGATTTGAAATATGCTATTAAAAGATTGCATATGTATTGATTTAAGTTAACAAATTATTTTCATCTCAGGTTTGCATTTTGCTCATAGATAACAGCATTTTGTTGGCCATCAAACATACTTCTTTGGCCGAGGAAATATATTTGTAAAAAAGCACATCCATGTCCATCCAAATACGCATGTTTGTTTAACATAAAAGTACATTATTCTACTGAGTTGTAATACAGTATATCTGTTTTAAGGGGAAAACACATGAAAATCAGCAACAAAGAATTTATCTGCAAAATTGCAGATCCACACACTGATGTAATAACACATTTTTGAAATGGAGAAATTGGATTGAAAAGAAGTAGGTGGAAAACAAGAGGTGTGAAGCAAGAGGAAAGTGTGTGTGTGTGTGTGAGATAAACCATATAAAAGGAGCAGAGGGAGTAAATGGAAAGAGAGGAGGAAAGGGATCAGGATGTTCTTAGCTTGGAAATATCTCATGTCCCTCTTTCAGCTCAGTGCTTATCACTCTTTACCATTTTTACTCTTTACCATTAAACGACTTTCACCGCATGATAGAATTACATTTTTTATATTTTGGGGACCAACTGATAATGCATCCCTACTAGTTCCTGGTTGAATGACAAGCAATCTCCTTTGAGACAAATACTGAAACTCTAATAAATGGTCTGACAGCTCGGCTGCTGTCGGGTTATATTTATGATATATTCCACCATTTGATCACAGCACTCCTATAACATTGTGCGACTCATGATAGATAGTAATAAAAACAGTGCTGAGAGATTATTTATTTTACAATAAATTATTCTCCCTTGCGGGGAAGTTGTTTTTCTGATTAACACTTCAGGTTGTCGGCCCCTTTTAAGGCTGGTTAGAGGCTGTTTTATTTAACTTTATGTAGCTCCCTCTGGAAGCATAACACTTTTATACATTTGCGCTTTTCACAGACATAGTCACAAAGTGCTGGACAAGGTCCACAGGGCATCTCTACCGGACAGGGCATCTGCATTCCCATGCTTGGCTCCGGCTCTGTGGATGATAGAGAAGTTAAACTCTTGTCGTGAGACAAACCACCTTCCTACTTTAGCGTTTGTGTCTTTTTTATTTGCCATCCAGATCAGTGGGGCATGATCAGTTACCAGAGTGAAGTGACGTCCCAAGAGGTAATACCGGAGGTGCTCAAGCGCCCATTTTATTGCTAGGCCTTCTTTCTCCACAGTAGCATACCCTTGTTCCCTTGTGTTCAGCTTCCGGCTGATGTACATGACGGGGTGTTCCTCACCGTGAACCTCCTGGGATAGTACTGCTCCTATGCCCACCTCTGACGCATCCGTCTGCACAATCATCCCCCGGCTGAAGTCTGGGGTCACCAACACCGGCCTTGCGCAGAGAGCCCTCTGAAGTCCCTCAAAGGCGTGTTCAGCCTCTCCTGTCCACTTGACCATTAGCGGCTGTGAGTCTCTGGTCAGGTCTGTAAGGGGAGAGGCTACTGTGGAGAAGTTTGGGATGAAACGGCAATAGTAGGACGTCAGACCCAAGAAGGTTTTCACCTGTTTCTTTGTTGACGGCCGTGGCCAGTCCTGGATCGCCTGAACCTTCCTTTCTTTTGGTCTAAAGTTGCCCCGCCCAATGGTGAAGCCCAGGTATTCGGCTTCCTCCAGTCCAAGCTTGCATTTTCTTGGATTGGCTGTCAAGCCCGCCCTGCGGAGAGATTCCAGTACTGCTGCAAGCCTTATGAGATGGCTATCCCATGAGTCACTGTGGATAACAACGTCATCCAAATAGGCAGCTGCATACTCACGATGTGGCCTCAGAACCTTGTCCATCAGTCTCTGGAACGTGGCTGGTGCTCCATGAAGCCCAGTATACTGGTACAGCCCTGTGGGGGTTGCGAAGGCCATCTTCTCTCTTGAGGCTGCTTCAAGTGGGACCTGCCAAATTACCCTTTCGTCAAGTCCAGAGTGCTGATATACCTGGCTTCCCCAAGCTGATCAATTAGCTCATCTATCCTGGGCATAGGATACGCATCACACTTGGAGATTTCATTCAATTTTCTGAAATCATTACAGAACCTGTTGGTTTTGTCTGGCTTAGGAACCAGAATGACAGGGCTGGTCCACTCACTGTGAGATTCTTCAATCACCCCCATAGCCAGCATTTTCTGCACTTCTTGCTCAATGGCCGCCCGTTCTGCCTCCGGCACCCGGTAGGGCCGCATCCTTACCTTTTGGCCAGGCTCTGTGTGGATTTGATGTTCCACCATCGTTGTGTGTCCAGGTCTTAGTGAGAACACATCCAAACTCTGCTGAACCAGTTCCTTGGTTTGCTGTAACTGAGCTTTGGACAGCCCTGGACCATATTCAACTTCGGCCACCTCATGGTCTGGAGAAGAGGGGGACACAACTGGGGAACCACAACACAGCAGTGCCTCTCGGGCGTACCATTTCTTTAACAGGTTAACATCGTATGTATATTTGGGATGGTTTGCGACGGCCAGGTTGGCATACCTTGTAGTTGACTGGTCCCATCTTCTCTGCCATTTCATAGGGACCTTGCCACAATGCCAAGAATCTGTGTTCTGTGGTGGGGAACAGGAGAAGCACTTTATCCCCGGGCAGGAGCTCACGTGGTTGGGCACCTCTGTTATACACTTTCCTCTGGGCTTCTTGGGCTTGAGCCATGTGCTCTCTGACCATGGGCCAAACATCTTTCATATGCGTCTGCATCGTCTCTACATGCTCAATCAGGCTCCGATGGGGGCTTGGTTGCTCCTCCCAGGCTTCCTTCGCGATGTCGAGAAGTCCTCTGGGCTGTCGGACGTACAGCAGCTCGAAGGGGGAGAAACCGGTTGAAGCCTGTGGAACTTCCCTGATTGAAAACAGGACATAGGGCAGAAGCTGGTCCCAGTTACGACCATCCTTGTCAACAACCTTCTTTAACATGGATTTCAACGTCTTGTTAAAGCGTTCTCCCAATCAGTCTGTCTGAGGATGGTAGACAGATGTACGAAGCTGCTTTACCTTGAAGAGCCTGCAGAGATCCTTCATTATCTTGGACATGAAGGGAGTGCCTTGGTCTGTTAGCATCTCTTTAGGAATCCCAACTTGGCTGAACAGGTGAAGCAGCTCCCGTGCAATCACTCTCGTTGTCATATTCCTCAAGGGAATGGCCTCCGGGTAACTGGTTGCATAGTCAAGGATCACAAGAATATACTGATGTCCCCTGGCAGACTTCACCAGCGGTCCCACTAAGTCCATGGCAATGCGAGAAAACGGTACATCAATTATCGGTAGAGGTATTAGGGGATTTTTAAAGTGTGGCTTGGGACTCATCTTTTGACATTCAACACAGGTGCGACTAGGACATGGCTGTGAGCCAGATGCAACACTGCGAGTGATACACTTACTTGGAGTAATCCAACTGCATCTTAGTCTCTTTTGAGAGTTAATATTCAGATGTATTTCCTGCAGAAACATCACATCAGGCTTCAATGATTTTAAATGGGCAAATATTTTACTCTGTTTCACCATATTATTTAGGCCTTTGACATTCCAGCTGATGAAAGAGAATGCACCTTGTTGTTTATCTACAGCATCAGGAGCCATAACTCTGCCACTGGATACATGGTCTGGACTTAAAAGTTGGCAAAATCTGAACACGTGCAATCTTGGTTAAGGCATGAAACAATAGAAAAACAAAAAAGTAAAATAAAAACAGACAAAAGTTAAGAAAGTAACAAAAAATAAACTCTTACCATCCTGGATCCCCGTGCTGGTCTTCTTAAAGCCTGAGACTGCCCTACAAACACTCGTCCTACTCTTAGGCATATAACACGTCAAGACTAACCTAAACACTCGACTGAACTGTACAAGGGCAGAACAATATGAATTTAAATGAAACATGGCCCTTCTCATAGCACCGACATTGCTGCACTTATGTGGTCATAACTTAAAACAGCCTTAAACACCTACAATTGGGAGATATAAACAGCTATAACTTAAGAAAATCTGCATTGTTGTAATTTCCCTGACTCATTGTCCATAGTCCACACATAAAGCTCAACCAACTGTAGTGTAATTAACAGTCAAAAATGTAGTCATTGTGACACAAGCTGTGACATTATCCTGCAGCTCGAACAGTACCTGTCATGGCCCCAATATTGATTATCACTCTCCCTCCGGGTCCCGCGGGTGCAAATCTGTCTCAATGTAGTGCTTTGCCTTGGTTGGGTCTTCAAATGACTTTTGCTCTCCAGCTGAGGTTGTGATTTTAAGTGTGGCTGGATACACAAGTCCATACTTCACACCAGGGCATCTGCGCAGCTCCCCCGGACCTCAGTAAACGCTGCCCTCCTTTTCCTCACCGAGAGCGTGTAGTCCGGGTAGATGTAGAAACGCTTGCCGTTGTGGAAGATGGGCCCCGCTCCCATGGCTTTCCGTATAATATCTGCTTTCTCCTGAAAGTAGTGGAATTTAATAGGGGTGTAACGGTTCACAAACATTTCGGTTCGGTATAGGGATGTCCCGATCACCTTTTTTTGCTCCCGATCAGATTCCGATCATTTGATTTTGACAATCTGCCGATACCGATTTTTCCCGATCCGATCTTTATGCAATGCATTAAGAGAAAAAAAAGGTAACAGATAACGGCTGGTCATCCAACGCGATGATCTTGGCTGTTATTTTTTTGGCCTTTTCACTGTTCTGGGGCAGTTTCTCTTTCCTTTTAAAAGTCTCTGAAAGTGTCGGTTGTTTCAGTGCCGTTACCCGAGTGGCCGCTGTGTACTCGTCGTGTTGTTGTTGGCGTTTGTTTCTCAGGTAGCGTATTAGATTGGTCGTGTTGAACGTAGCTCTGTTATTTCCACAACGCGGAACCTCCGCCTTGCAAACATTGCATCTGGCTGTTACACTGCCTTCGTTTTCAATTTTATAATACTTCCAAACTCCTGACATTTTCTCTGTCCCGACTCCCGAGTCACCAGCTGAACGTAGCCTCTCGTTAGCTTACTGCTACTATTAGACACTGCGCCCACTCTGTTGCCAGATTTCAGAGAAATAAGCAACCAGCTCTATGAAAACAAGCCCAAAGAAAGCAACACATACATGATGTTGTGTAATTTTAAACCAAAACTAAGTCCTCAGGATGACTTTAAGACGTTAACATGGTCATTTTTGTTTTGTAACATTAAATAAAATAAAAATATTTTATAAAATAATTAAATAAAAATAAATTCCCGATCCCCGATTTTTTTCTCCCGATTCCGATCTTTTGAAAATCACGTGATCGGCTCCGATCCCCGATCACGTGATCGGATCGGGACATCTCTAGTTCGGTACGTACCTCGGTTTTTTGGTCACGGTTCGGTTCGTTTTCGGTACAGCAGAATTTTTTTTCACAAAACATATATATATTTATTATTAAACTGTGAATAATGTATTCACTCAAATAAATACAAAATATAATAAAATAAACATTAAGGTGCAGCATTTCGATGAACTGAAATAATCTGTATTTGAACTGAACTAGTAGCTAAGCAGCCAGTTTGACATTATGACTTGCTTGTCATTGTATTTTCATGTTTTTTTAAAGAAAGATGAACTTGTCCACATTGCTTGCCGAAAGGGCAGATCTGCTGGCACTAACAATGTCTCCTGCTGTGGAGAACACCCTCTCGCTAGGGACAGAGGGAGCAGATACAGCCAGGTAGCGCTTTGCTAACATGGCAACATAAGGATATTTGGCGTTTGTAATAGCTTTGGCTCGGTCTGAACTTATTGCGAGTGGTGGAGGCTTACATGCTAGCGGGAGTTGGGTTTGCACTTCAGTCTTTTGGTACCGGTGATATTCACGTTCGGGTGATGCCTTTTCAAGAGTGTGCAAGTTTGATGTATTGCCAGCCGCGTAACCAATTTTAGTTGAACAATGCCGACAAACAGCTTTGGTTCGGTCCACCTGTCTTTGTCCGTCATCCTTGTGAAACCAAAATGTTCCCAAACCGGAGACTTCAATGATGCTGGAGGATTTTCGAGCTCAACTTTATCTGCGTTCGCCATTAATGTTCGACAGTTCCTGAAATTACTGACTACATTTGAACGCATCCCTCTGACCAGCTCTCATAGTATGCCCTCTCATCCAATGAAATGACTTGCTCGCTGTATGACTTATTGAACACAATGTGAGCAAATTACTCTGAATGCTGCGACGCAGCACCTGAGATTACTTCCAAGAAGTTGTTCACGTTTAACGTTATATTCGTTCGGTACACACCGAACCGAAGGGCCCGTACCGAATCATTTCGGTACGGGTACGTGTACCGTTACACCCCTAGAATTTAATGATGATCGGCCTCGGGGCATCCCCATCAGCTGGTTTCGGCTGCAAGCCCCTATGTGCACGGTCAAGCGTCGGTGTGTAGTCCAGGCTCAGAGCATCCTGCAGTAGTTGAGCTATGGCTTTCTCTGGTCGAATATTCCCAGTCCCTTCCGCCACACCGACAATTATCTCTCCGTTGTCGAGACTCTAGATCAGGGGTGTCAAACTCATTTTCACCGAGGGCCACATCAGCATAATCGTTGTCCTCAAAGGGCCAGATGTAACTTATAAATGTAACTAAATGCAATGTAACTAAATGCAATGTAAAATAAATGTAACTACTCCTTAATGTTAAATAACTCTGAATTTATTACTTATTCAAGTTACAAATATTACATATATATTTGCATAGATGTAAAAAATATCTTTGCTTGTTGCTTTGTTATTATAACAAATCCTTTTAATTTGTCAGGTTATGAAACCCACATTACTCCATCAATCAACGATCAAACTATCCAAGTTAATAAAGAAAAATAACATCAAACACAAGTTATGACATTAACTTTGTTCAAAACTTGAAATAACAAATAACTGTAAAACCAACAATTGTGAGCTGCTAAGAACATGTGTGACAGATGTAGCATTTTACAAAAACAAATGGCTGCACACAGCTTTGCAGGGGGCATACATCCAACTAATGAGAGATGGGTTGATTACAGTAAACATTTGTCTGCATAAACATATAAAACCTGCAAACACTAAATACATTTCTACACATATAAAGTAGTATATGTAATAAACTCAAAATAAGGGTTGTCTCAGTCCACAACTATATTGGTCAAGTTTTTAGGTTAGTTTTTGATGAGGAGCTGCTGCCTGTCCATGTGGATCCCCTCTCCACCATCCTCATCCATTGATCATGTTCTGAAAATAACAAACACAAAACAAAATGCAAGCACAATCATTACATTGCACATAGTTTAACTATTCTTCTTCTTGGTTGAATTGCATTTTATTAGGTTTTTAAAAATGCTTACCAATGTGTTTTCTGACCAGATGTCTGACACCGTTTTTCCATGGCCAGTGTGTCAATGTCTGGTTTTAGGTCCTGTGCTGTAGCAATCCGTAGAACAGCGTGGAGGTTGCCGTCAGTGATGCGTGATCTGTGCTTGTTTTTGTTTAGATTCATTATTGAAAACATCTGTTCGCACAGATCGGTGCTCCCAAACATAGACAGAACACGGGCAGCATGAAGTCGAAGCTGTGGCATGGAAGCAGGGGGCAGTAGACGGTAAAAGTCCTGGATTGTAGCATCCTGGAACTTTGCTCTCAGGCCACTATCGATTTGAAGCTCTATTAACTCCATCTGAAGGTGTTGGGGTGCAGTGCACACGTCGGTGGTGAAAGGACTAGCAAAGATGGCAAATCCAGAGTGCTGTGCTCTGAAGTCAGAGAAGCGCCGATCAAACTCATTCATCAACAGGCTCAGTTTGGTAGCTAACTGAGCACATGAGAAAGTACCGGGACATGAGGCTGAGATGCTCTGACAAACAGGAAAGTGGGCAAGATTGTCCTGTTTCACTTGGCACATCCATAGGTCAAGTTTACGCTGGAAAGCCGTGATCGTGTCGGACATCTGCGTGATGACTTGTTTGCGTCCCTGCAGCTTCTGATTCAGTTGGGCGAGATGCTCGGTTATGTCACACAACATAGCAAAGTCACACAGCCAGTTTGGATCTGACAGTTCAGACAAGGGTTTTCCCTTACTCTGCATGAAAAGAGCAATGTCTTCCATAAGCTCAAAAAATCGTTTGAGGACTTTGCTCCTACTCAGCCACCTTACTTCTGTATGGTACGGTACGTCTCCGTGCTCCGAGCCCATCTCCTGCAAGAACAGCTGGAACTGACGATGATTCAGGCCACGCGCCCGAATGAAGTTCACTGTCTTCATGACCGTGGTCACTATATTATCCATCCCCAGCACCTTCCCGCACAAAGCTTCTTGATGGATAATACAATGATACGTTATCAGAGGCGTGTGACAGTTACATTCTTGCATTTTCTCCTTCATTAGTCCAACCAAGCCCACTTTTCTTCCACACATTGCAGGTGCACCGTCTGTAGTTAATCCCACCAAGTTTTCCCAGGGCAATGCGTTTTTAATGACCGACTTCTCCACCGCATCAAAAATGTCCCGTCCCGTTGTGGTCCCATGCATGGCAGCCATATCCAACAGCTCCTCAGTGACAGAGAGGTCCGACTTCACGCCTCTAATAAAAATAGATAGCTGCGCTGTATCCGTGTTGTCTGTGCTTTCATCAACAGCTAATGAAAAAGCTATGTAGCTGCGTGTCTCTTCGGCCAGCTGTGTTGCCAGGTTTCCTGCTAGTTCCTTAACTCGGTCCGCGATAGTGTTTCTTGATAAACTGACATTTTTAAAAGTCTGTATCTGGCCGGGACACACCTGCTCACAGACCTTCAGCATGCACTGCTTCAAAAACTTTCCCTCTGAAAAAGACTTTGAAGCACGTGCGATTTCACTGCCGCATTGTTTTTGGTTCTGGCTTTCGCGAACACATTCTGCTGCGATCGCAGTTTGCCTTTTAATTCTTGGGCAATGTGTTGTTTTTCTTGATGGCTGATTTTGGCATACTTAGCTCCGTGTTTGGTCTCAAAATGCCGACGTAGATTGTACTCTTTGACAACCGCCACCGCCTCATAACACAAAAGACATACCGGTTTTTCTCCTTGAAGCACAAACATGTATTCACCTTCCCATCTTTCTTGAAACAGCCTTCCATCTGCATCAATTTTTCTCTTCCTTGACATTTTGGAATCATTATTTGTATTTCTCAATTCCACTTGTTGGTTAAATCGCATCGATGTGGAAACACTGCAGTCTAGTGGCGGGATGCCGTCACTTCGCGGGTAACATAATCAGCATGTATTGTGGGAATTGTAGTTTTTGGTCACTGCACGCATTTGACTTGTTTATTTGTATACAATCAAACCTTTTAAGCTCTCGCGGGCCACATGAAATGACGTGGCGGGCCACATTTAGCCCGCGGGCCTTGAGTTTGACACGTCTGCTCTAGATCTTCGGTTTTGTCCACCAACTTTACTTGTTTACTTGTGAGGACAGCGTAGTAACTTTAGCCTCGAGTTCCACTACCCGGTTAGCATAGCAATTAGCCCCCTCCTCAAGGCCTTCAATGCGCGTTACGAAAGTTGCGTTCTCCTTCCTAACATCTTCAACAACCTTAGTAAACTCTATGCGCACATTGAAGATTTCTGATCTTAAGTCCCTCCACAGGTTGTCTATTTTGGTGTGCAATTCACCTACAGCCTCCGTCACCGTTGAGTCGATCTTAGTTAGCACACACTGCTCAGTCCGCTTTAGGGCGGCCATGATTGCCTGTGTATCCGACAGCGGCTCCGCCGACCCGGCCTTGTCTTCCTCAGGCGAGTCCACGGCGTTTGGGCCTGGTTTCGGTCTTTGGTTCCTCGACAAATCAAAACACGGTCACTTTTAGATAGCTGAACACTTTAGAGACACATTTGCCCCACGGGAGCGAGAAAAGAGGCGAAAATAACTCTTGAAATGTTCCTTCCAAGCAGAGCTCAGAAAACTGCGTCCTCACATGTCGCTGCTCCTACGTCCCCCTCTCTCATCTTTTTAAGTGGGAGAACTTGCACAATTGGTGGCTGACTAAGTACTTTTTTGCCCCACTGTATTTGTCCATCATTATCCTCTCTAAAACACTCAACTTTTCGGGGTTGCATGTCAGCCAGGCTCTGGTTACCCGGCCTAGGTCATACATCTGGGCCCTGGCTGACAACTCTGGCTTGTTTTTCCAGTCATGGAACCGCTGGGCTCTTGCTGCTAAGCTGTAGCCATACCTCGCCAGGATTTCCCTCTTCAAAATGATGTAATCCTTTGCTTGGTCAGGAGGGAGGTCGAAGTAAGCTTGCTGTGCCGGGCCCAGGAGGAATGGTCCAACCAGATCAGCCCAGGAGTCCCTTGGCCAGCCCTCTCTTTCAGCAGTGCGCTCAAAGGCTGTTAAGTAGGCCTCTATCTCATCACTCTGTCATTTTGGGGATGAATCGACCTGGGTTAGGCTGCACAGTTGCTTCCCTCTGGATAGGAGAGGCTGCTGTTAGGCATTGTTGGACCTCCACATGGAGAAGCGCATTCTGTTTCTGCTGCTCCTGTATCATCTGCCATTGCAGAGTCTGCTGCTCAGTAGAAATACGCACCAACTCCCTTAGTACATCCTCCATCTTGAAAACGAAACTGACTGCAACACCACCACTAGAGTCCTTATGCCCGCATTCTCCACCAGTGTAACAGGACTGGGCAGATAAAGAGAACCGTGATAGTGCAGCAATCACGACAGAGGCAGTGTTCAAGTCCAAAAAAGAGGCTTTATTGCTGCTGTCAAAAATACCTTTAACTAGTGATGTTACGTATTGCGCCGAGGCTTCGGAGCGTGTGTCGAGTAATCCCTGAAGCTTTTTGTGAAGCATGTATCGAGGCTTGCATCGTTTTGGGCCAGTGACGTCATCGATGACAAACGAAGCCTCGCTGCCTGTCGATACCACGTGACTGCTTCAGGAAGCGATTCAGATCGGTTGAACCGTTGAACCACAACGCTCCTAATACCCATGGATGTATAACAAGAACCATATTACCCCTCCTGTACCCGGGCCCGGTGACACGATGGAATCAAGAGAGCTCAGACCCTCACTTATAGAGGTCGGAACATGTCATAAGTATAAATAGATACAAGCATAAATAAATGTAGGAATAAAAACATCAATAAATACAGGAATACATATCTTGCAGTGTTTTCAGGGAGCTTTAGTGTGTGCTGTGACTCAGCTGGAAAGCAGTTGACTCAAATGAAGCCCATGATGAAGCCTCATGAGATGAACCCTTTTGCGAACCAATTGGCTGGAAAGCTTCAAAGCTTCATAAGGCTTCATCTCGCCATCACTACCTTTAACTATACAAAGGCTAACGTAGCCGGGCCGCTAACCGACTTACCAGTAGTTATGTTACGTATTGCGCCGAGGCTTTGGAGCGTGTGTCGAGTAATCCCAGAAGCTTTTTGTGAAGCATGTATCGAGGCTTGTATCGTTTTGGGCCAGTGACGTCACCGATGACAAACGAAGCCTCGCTGCCTGTCGATACCACGTGACTGCTTCACGAAGCGATTCAGATCGGTTGAACCACAACGCTCATAATACCCACGGATGTATAATAACAACCATATTACCCCTCCTGTACCCGGGCCCGGTGACACGATGGAATCAAGAGAGCTCAGACCCTCACTCATATAGAGGTCGGAACATGTCATAAGTATAAATAGATACAAGCATAAATAAATGTAGGAATAAAAACATCAATAAATACAGGAATACATATCTTACAGTGTTTTCAAGGATATTCAGCGTGTGTGCTGTGGCTCAGCTGGAAAGCAACTCATGACGCAGGGTCCCTGGTTCAACGACTGAACAATACGTATTTTTTATTGTTTATAAAAGCTACAGCTAAATGAGATAATGTAGTTAATAAATGTATTCTTTGATATGGTTTAGCCTTTCTCAGGCTACAACATGGTTACGTTTATGAATATTATTAAGGAATACAAATCCCTCTTTGCAATGTTTACCAGCCTCCTTAGGATTTTCAATCACAATCAATAAACTGTAATACATACAATATTGTTAACATGAAAATATGATTTTATGTTCGTTGTTTAGAGTTATTCTAAGGCTTTACTCAATGGGGACTCGGTATGAGATACAGCACACTGTTGAGATGTCCAATCTGCCTGTTTTACACACTTTGACCAACAGGGGGGTTTGTGTTCAAATGAAGCCCATGATGAAGCCTCATGAGATGAACCCTTTTGCGAACCAATTGGCTTCAAAGCTTCATAAGTAGTGATGTTACGTATTGCGCCGAGGCTTCGGAGCGTGTGTCGAGTAATCCCCGAAGCTTTTTGTGAAGCATGTACCGAGGCTTGTATCGTTTTGGGCCAGTGACGTCACCGATGACAAACGAAGCCTCGCTGCCTGTCGATACCACGTGACTGCTTCAGGAAGCGATTCAGATCGGTTGAACCACAACGCTCATAATACCCATGGATGTATAATAAGAACCATATTACCACTCCTGTACCCGGGCCCGGTGACACGATGGAATCAAGAGAGCTCAGATCGTCACTTATAGAGGTCGGAACATGTCATAAGTATTACCAGATACAAGCATAAATAAATGTAGGAATAAAAACATCAATAAATACAGGAATACATATCTTACAGTGTTTAAGGAGATTCAGCTTGCGTGCTCAGTGTGAGAAAAAGTTTTTAGAGAGTACTTGTCCATGGACAAGTGAGTTTGGCAATTTACTTGTCCGAATACATTTTTCACTTGTCCAGAATGGACAAAAATTGGGGCCCCTGTAATCTTCCTCTTCATCATCGTATTTTACACTTTCCCACGGTTTTTATGACACCGCTAAAGTAAGTGAGCGGTAAGATTTTACTGCATCACACAAAAGGGTTGGGTATCATTTGGATTTTAACGATTCCGGTTCTGCTTTTCGATTCCGGTTATTTTCGGTTCTCCGTTCCAGTTCTTTGAGAGGGTAAAAATAAGTCCCATGACAAACTGGGAGAAAAATATATTTATGAAAACATTAAGTCAAATCTGTATTCCTATTTACAAATCACTTCATACTGTTGAATTTCTTACGGTTATTGAATACAATTATATAAAAATAATCTCTGCATTGTTTAGTTAGTTCTAAGTGGTGCAGTTTGAGAATGTACAATTGGCCCAGTCTCCTCTGATGTCACACTGCAACCTGCCTGTGAGACACAGTCCAACCACACATGTCCAACACATAGGACATACATAACCTAATAATACATTATATTTATAGCCTATAGCAGGGGTGGCCAACCCGCGGCTCTCGAGCCGCATGCGGCTCTTCAGTTCATATCGAAGTGTGAGTTTGGGGGAGAGACACTGACTCCTGACAAGTGTTGCACGGTGTACCGATACTTGAAAGGTACCGCGATACCCTGCCGTTAAAAACGTTACGATTCCTCCGTTTCATTAGTATCAGTACTTTAAGAATGACAGGGAAAAGTACTCCGGTGAGAAAGCGCCGTTTTAATAAGAGCCGTGTGTGTTAGTGATGTGTCGGTCGCGAACCTTTTATTTATTTATTTTTTACGGGTGCTCCGCTTATATACAGTGACTGAATGTCACGTGCATGCTGTGCATCACGTGAGGATAGACAAGGAGGGACGCTGCTCAATGCTTTGCTGAACAGAGGGAGAGGAGAACACGTGTCAGTTTGCGTCGCGCTAATAAGATGAGTGAACGTAGGAAAAGAAGCAGCATTTGGCTGCATTTTAACAGTTGTGCAAACACAAAGGCAGAATGCAGAATTTGCAACATTAAGCTCTCATATAGAGCAGGGTCCACAAACAACCTCCACAGGCACTTGAGAACTGTGCATCCAATAGTTCAGTTGGAAGAAAAAAGGCAGGCCAGACTGCCTGCTTCTGCCAGTGCGTCTACTCCACCTGTTATTGCTGCAGCTACAGGATCTACCCCCCATGCATCAGGTACTCAAAAACCAACAGCTACACAGAGCTCAATAAGCCAATTTATATCAAAGGCAATGACCCCAGTTAAGACAGAACATAGTGGATGAAGAATTGGCCAAAATGATCGCAAGTGATTTCCAACCATTTTCCATTGTGGAGGACAAGGGATTCCGAAGCTTCATACAGGCTCTCAATCCAATGTATGTTCCTCCAAGCAGGAAAACACTCACTCAAAAAATCATTCCGAGACTGTAGAGAACATGCTTCACTGCAGGCCAGGGTTAAAGAAGCTACTGCAGTTTGCCTTACCACTGATTGTTGGACATCAAGAACCACCACCTCTTTTGTGTCTGTTACATGTCACTTTATAGAAAATTATAACACGGTGGCCTGTCTTCTGGACTGTTTTGAGTTTAGCGACAGACACACTTCAGAAAACTTGGCAGGGGAACTGCTAAGAGTGGCAAAAGAGTGGGACATTGAAAATAAAGTGGCTTGCTGTGTTAGTGACAATGCAGCTAACATAACCAAAGCCATTAAACTCTTGAAATGGACCCACCACCCATGTCTCGCGCATACCATCAACCTGATGGTAAGAGATGCCCTGAAGGTCATGAAGCCCACTCTTGACAAAGTGAAGGGGATGGTAGAATTCTTCCATAAGAGCACAAGAGCAACCGAGAAGTTGAAGTCTACTCAGCGCCAAATGGATATGCCTGAGCTGAGGCTCAAGCAAGACTGTGTCACAAAGTGGAATTCTACATTGTACATGCTGAAACGGGTTCTGGAGTCAAAGGATGCAATCATCTCTACCCTGGCCCTTATCAATGCACATATGGATGCTCTGGATCAAGAAGAATGGGAGGCACTACAGGAGACCTGCACTGTTTTGGAACCCTTTGAGCAGGTCACCGTGGAAATCAGCTCAGAGAGGTATAGTTGACAGTTGTTATTATATTATTTATTATTATATAATAACATATTAAGGAACATTTTAGATGTGAATGTCAGTAATATTAAACTGAGCAAAGTCCATATACTACATAATAAAACAAAGCATAATAATAGTCACTGTTTTCTCTTTTTTCAGCTATGTGACATCCTCCAAAATGCTACTCCTCTGCAGGGGTCTGCAGAAAATCACAGCCTACAACCAGACACAAGTGACCAAGAGGAAAGTGACAGAGTTGGTGACTGCTCTCTCAACGTCGATGGACAGAAAGTTCCACAGAATGGAATACAACACTGTCCTCTCAGAATCTACTATACTCGATCCAAGGTTCAAAAGGCTGGCCTTTAATGATAACTGCGCTGTCGATGAGGCTCTTCAGAGAGTAACAGCAGCAGCAGCTCGTTGCGACCTCAGCAGCCAGCCAGCTCAACCACCAGGAGGCCAAGAGGGAGAAGAGGGAGCAAGGGCACCAGAAGTGGAGCCACAAATGTCTGCTGTTTGGAGGCTCTTTGATGCAAGAGCAACAGAAGACATTGCAAGACGGAATCCCTCAGCAGATGCTATGCTGGAAGTAAGGTCCTATCTGGAGGAGCCTCTTATCCCAAGAACCGCCGACCCGCTGAGCTGGTGGGAGTCCAAGGCTTCAGTGTACCCACGACTTGTGAAGGTCATGGCACGGCGACTGTGCATTGTAGCAACATCAGTCCCCTCAGAAAGGATCTTTTCTAAAACAGGGCAGATAATAACAGAGAGAAGAAACCGGATCAACCCCTCTAAACTGAGGCACTTGGTCTTCCTCAATGCTAATCTGCCCTGAAAATAAAAAGAAAAGGTTACAGTTTGATAGTTGACGGTGGTAGGTTCATTAGAGACTGTTTGATAGGCTACTACTGTTTTACACATTACAATACATTTATTTTTATTATGTTTTTTGTATGATAGAGACTGTTATTTGCTGCTGTTTTGAGCATTGCAATATTTATTTTCATTATTTTATTTAAGATTATTTAAATGTTTTAAGATTTTACATCAGCTGTTGCTGTATTTTGTAGTTTATACTGACATAGAACCCTGCTGTTTTGTTAGGGCTTTTTGTTTAAATAAAAATGTAAAATATACAAAAATAGGGTGGCTGTCCTTTTTTAAATGTCTTTGCTTCAGTTTTTATTGGTGTTATTATCTGCTTTGTGTTGCGTGGTTCAACAAGCAAGTCAGTGCATTCATTGGGTGGTATCAGAGAGTTAAGGGTCTGTAAATGCAATTAAAACAATTGGCCACAGCAAATCATTTATATCAAAAATGTAATAATTTTTACTTTTGAATACTTGTAAGTGATATATGTGTACACATATAAATAATTAGTCAAAACAGGGCTACATTCGATTTAATTATAAAATATATAATATGTGGTAAACTGAAGAGCCATTTGGGAGCCGAAAGAGCCGGCTCTTCTTGGTGAGCCGAGCCAAATGAGCCGGCTCACTCAAAAGAGCCGGAATTCCCATCACTAGTGTGTGTTGTTCAGCGCTCTGTTTCCACTCCCTGCACTGCAGCCGTGCCTGCAGTCCCGCCCCTCTCAAGCACGCTCAAGTGCCTCCCCTCTCTCGTGCACGCGCTAGCTGCCAGAGCATGTGAGAAAACGAGAAGCATGGCTGCAAGTGGGAGTGCAACTGCCGCTGCGCCTCGGCTTGTTGACAAAAAAGACGCCAGAAGCGAAATTTGGATGTATTTGAGCTATATCTCTGACAGTGAGGGCAAGCCTACGGACACCACGAGGCCTGTCTGTAAGACATGTATTAATTTTATTTAATACGAATTCTTGTCATTTATTTTATTTATTGTTCTCATTGTTTAAGAGTTTGTGTTATGGTTATGGTTCTGGTGTGAAATAAAGCACAATAATTACATTTAAGACTGTTTCCCTTTTTTTAAGAAAAGTATCGAAAATGAATCGGAATCGCAATTCTTGACTTGGTATCGAAACCAAAATGTTGGTATCGTGATAACACTAGCTACTCCTGACAGTTAAACCTGATATTTAGTAGGTCTGTTAAGTACTGAATGCTGATAATTCTGACGTAATTTGGCCGGTCAAAGTTGTTTGGGCTTGGATAAAATCGCTCCGTTACTTTTGTTCCGTGTTACTTTCGTCCCGGCTCTCCCTACGTGTGTATGTGTGGTGTCAGGTGTTAGTATGAGAGGATGACAGCGCGTCTAATTGTTGTGGCCCAAGAGCCAATCACAATAATACCTGCGATGCAGTGAACCAATCACCTTTGAGGGGGGGGGAAACCTATCGTTGATTAAACACTATCCAGTGTTTCCCCTACCATTGTCTTGGAGGTTCGCTGCGCCCCGCCAACGGAAACACTGATCCAATAATCAATAACAATAATCCACAGCTCCTCTCTCTGCTCCAGAGGATTTAAAAAATATATATCCCAATGCCACAAAAATGCATCAGTGACGTGGTTGAAATCTTGTCTCCAGAAAACTGAAACAAGCGGTATCAGTGACTGTGTGTTTGATGTGGCTCTTTGCAGTAACATAGAAAAAATGTGGCTCTTAACCTCTGACTGGTTGGCCACCCCTGGCCTATAGGCCTAGCGCTTTTCTACAACTCAAAGACGCTTGCACGCATTTATTTACAAACAGTGAGAGTGAGCAGCTGCTCACTGTTTGTAAATAAATGCGTGCAAGCGGGGGTTTTTGTTCAAATGAAGCCCATGATGAAGCCCATGATGAAGCCTCATGAGATGAACCCTTTTGCGAACCAATTGGCTGTAAAGCTTCAAAGCTTCAAAGCTTCAGAAGACTTCATCTCGCCATCACTACTTACCAGCTTACAAACTGTTTCCTCACGCTGGGAGTCTCCTGCTCCCTCCATGTGCCACACACAACTGAGCAACTCTGGGTGCTTTGTCTCCCTTGAGGGAGTGATTAGCACCAGGTGTGAGGTCTCCACACCTGCTCCCAATACTGTTAATTGGAAGCGGGTGGTGCCACCTATTGGGAATGTAGGTGCCTCCCACTACTCTGCCTCTCAGCCCTTACAATACGAATAAAAACACAATACATTATACAGCTATTCTCACATGTGCAGACCTTTTTAAACATTAGTTAATGCGTACAGCAGTGTTTTTTTTTTTTTCCTTTAAAGGTCTAACTAGGGCTGCTCAATTAATCATATTTTAATCGCAATTACGATTATGGCTTGCAACGATTACGAAAACAACGTAATCGAAATAAAACGATTATCTTTTTATTATTATTATTTTTTTTTCAAATAATTTTTTTTTTATTGGTTTTTCAGTTGAATTATACTTAAAGTTCAGGGTAATAAACTGTTAAAAACATACTGTTCACATTTTTGTTCTCCAATAAATTGATGTTTTCAAAGTAAATGGATAATCGTTTTTAATAATCGTGATATCAATTATTGACCAAAATAATCGACATTATGATTTTTGCCATAATCGAGCAGCCCGAGGTCTAACTGATATTTAAAAAGCATCTCCAGCACATATCCCTGATGTTTGTTCCTGTGTAATTAATACAAATAAATGTTTTATTTTTCTGCCACCATGGTACCCTCTTCATTAGCGCTATTTAAGGAGCCATGATCTTTTGATTCTGTTAGACAATATCAAAGATTTAAAAGCTTTAGTGTCATATGCAAAATAACCAAAGCATAGTTGTTGGCAATGCAAGTCTCAGACTCCGCCAACAATTCAACAAGCGGTATACTCAAGACGTAAAAATAAATAAATACATAAATCAAATAGCGCATAAAAACATAACGGTGCAAGTAAAATGTATCTTAAATATCAGCTGTTTTTTTACTGGTGTACCTTGTGTGTGGGTAAACAAACTGTAAACCAGCTGTAAACCAGCGAGGTGGCTGAATTGTTAACGTAGCTTAGTCCCATCTGTGATTCAGCACTTTATGCACATTTTTTGTGACTCTTACTTTGTGTCATTTTGGAGGAATTTGGATCACATGGTGACAGATTGTTGAGGTTACAGCGACCAAGGCTATACTTTTCCCTTTACATAATGCAGGACGAACCCTCTGTGATGAAGCTGCACATGGCTCAGCAGGAGTTGACAGACAGGACAACTAGTGGGCATCAGGGCTAAAGCTGGCAAGCTGGGCTTCTTCTTCATGAGGGGATTACAAACTTAACAGTCCGTATTGAAAGACCTCCCAAATATGTAATGTCGTGGAGGGACCAATGTCTTAAATCACTGATGGGACAGAACCAAATTTATATTTGCTTGTTGAACAAAGGAAATACAACCTTCTCAGAGGAAAACCACAGACAATGACTGTGCAGTTCTCAGATGTCAGTGAACCACTGCTAGAGAAAAGAATATTTAGAGACACCCTCTTTCATAAATTGAACAAGAGAGGACACATATAAGGAGGTTTTGTGTGAGTTTTAGGTGAAGGTAGATGCTCTGGCTTTTACTCCTCTCTTTAAGCTTATAGTATCTATAGTGTTCCCACGACAAGTACTGAGTATTGAGCCATATCTATGTATTATTCTTTATAAAATCCTGGCTTATCTCTGTTCTCATGCAGCCTCCTGTAGATCACAGCATCTGTGTACCGTGTCCCACATTTGTCCATTCATGCTGTTTGTCTCCGCTTCCAACAGAATCATTTTCACAGTTGAGTTGATGATTAACAAAAGCTATGATGTTTCCGGATCACAGAGGAAAATATCTCAGTCAGGATGTAGCGATACCATCAGAAGAAGAGAGTGTTGGCCCGAACAAGAAGTCCACAGGGTTTGATGCATGCAAACAATCATGTCAGTCGTAAAAAGCCTTAAGTGCACTCAAGAAGTGGTCACAGTAGATGCTGTGTGGCTGTTGACCATCGCCATAAACAATCAACATGTGTTATGATGTTAACATTGAAATGGTTCATACTGCAGAGCTGAGGAGAACTGCATTCCTGGGAGATCATTCTCTGTTGGTTTGTCATGCATTGAAATGATGCAAAGTAATACTGATCTTTTTAATATAAACAATCTAAATTAGAGTATAGACACTGATCATTTAGTTGGACTAAAGCGTCAAGAACCTTCTTTTGGAAGGATTTTATGTTCTGGTCTTCTTTCTCCTTCGCAATGTGTGCTCTAATCTAAATTTGACTGTTTAGTCGATTAGGCATAACAGTTTGTTAAAGTGGATCAGGAATTCTTGGACAAAGTAAACCATGACTTTTTGACTGTTGTAGTCTCATAGGAATGCAAATTAGTCTCTCAATACATTTTTCATTCTCAATACAGACTTTTATTTGTTGTCATACTAAACACCCTTACAACTGGTCACTCTGCTATCTTCTTTTTGCTGCACATTAACACCTGCAGGGGCCTGCCATTATCTAATCTCAGCAAGCTACATAAGGTAATAACAGACCTCACAGTATGGTCTGACTGGGAGCAAAGCATTAAATCAATTCTCCCAGTCTTCTCCGAAGTCATTCTATCTCTGCCAGAATCTGTGAAAGCTTCAGGGTTTTCCTCTCTGTGAGGACTCTTACGGCACATCTAGTACTGATCAAATGCTTTGTTGTTTTGGTCAGGAGGTTTAAAAACAAACAAGTCTGATGAAAGTACAATACCAGCTAACACAACGTATCCTAATCCTTTGATTGCCAGACAAGGGATGCAAGCCTTATCAAAACAGGTCTCCCTTGAAAAAGAGATCTATGATCTCAATGGGACCAATCTGGTTAAATAAAGGTTTGAAATTAAATGAAATGAAAACCCCTGTGTGTTGGTGAGTCAGCTCATCTTAGTCTGATCCGGTCCTCTTTCCTGTGTTAAAAGAAAACTATCAATTTAAAGGGGACCTATCATGCAAAATGCACTTTTTGATGTCTTTTATAGATAAATATGTGTCCCCGGTGTGTAAGGAAACTCAAAAAGTGTCAGAAAGGAAAACCCTCTCTCTTTTCCTCCGTACCCAAATCTCTAAAAACGGGGGTACACCGAAGCTGATCCAGATTTGCATCCGATATGACGTAATATCAGAAATGTTGACCCACGGCACTATCAGAAACGTTTGCTATCAGAAACAATGCCTGACGTGGTTTGGACCTAATATGGTCTTTGTTTACATTAGCAAGCATCGCTAACACTCAGAGCTAACCTGTACTGGAGAGAGCAGATGTGTGAAGAAGCAGGACATACAAAAAGGAACTCACCTTGTGGTAAACCGGCAAGAGAAAAAGCATTTGAGCTCCATACTGTTTCAGAAATAATCCTTGATGTGGTTTGGAACATGATGGCATTTAATCCCGGCAGAATTTAACTATATCTGCCGGGTAATTATGAGCAGGCATTAGCTCCCCCTCCTCTTTTCTTTTTTTTTCTAGCTAAGGACCCAAAATCAGCGTTTCTCTAACAGGGCTAAAACAGAGGGATATGAGGGAAAATCTAATGCATGATCTGTTTGGTATTTTGAGCAAAACACATCATAGACATGTTTTTATATATTTGTATATATCTGAGACCCTTAATATATGACTAAAAATAGCATGATAGGAGACCTTTAACATTGTGGTTCTTTAACACTGTTCGACTAGTGAAAAGTTGACCCTGCAGAATCAAAGACATTGACGTTTTTTTCAGTATGAGATTGTGTGTCTGTGCTAGGGCTGAACGATTAATCGATCCCTTTTTTTTTTTTTCTTCTTGTGTGTCAGTCATCCACACCAATCAGAAGTGCTGTGCTCCACATGTACCAGCCATTGTTAATCAATCAGAAGTAGCCCATGATAGAAGATGATTGACAGATTGATCCAATCACCTGCCAAGTGCTTTTGAAAGTGCCTGCCCTTTCCAAATGGCTTCCAATGGAGCTTTAGATGGTTTGGTGAAACAAAGCATCTGAGTCAGGTTAGTAATGCTCCATCACATGTTTTACATCTATTACAGGGTGAATCTTAAACTGAAGCTTGACTTTAAAGCAACCCAATGGAAGTTTCATGTAAGTTTAGTTTTTTCACTCGTAGCTCGGGCTGCGGGGGTGCTAGAGATGGGAGCACGTTGATACGACCTTCCTAGCGATATGGCCGCATTTTACAATAAACTTCCGTTGGGTCGCTTAAAAACAAATATCGCAATTCGAATCGCAATCGCAATAATTGTCAGAAAAATCGCAATTAGAGCAGCCCTAGTCTGTGTTAGCGTTTAATGTAACCCTTAAAGCAGAACCTTTTTCCTCTCAAGGGCCATTTCAATTTTTTCAACATCCTCCGAGGGCCGTACAAATTATTGACCTCTGCTTAAAAATACTAAAATCACTAAAATCACAGCCCATTCATTTTGCCTTTCTTTCATGCTGTGCAAAGAAAAAGCAACCTCTTAATCCAGATATCTTACCATGACTCACGCATGCATTCACGTGCACGGTTGTGGCATGAACACCAAAACAGAAAGATATGGACACAAGATATGTGCACATTTATTTAGTTTCCTATCCATGTGGACATTATTTAAGTGGAGGGGGGGACCTAACCTCCTCTAGGGGGGTCCTCCTGGGGCAAGCTCCCCCGGGAAGATTTTTTTTTAAATGTTGAAGTTGAAAGCATCAATCTGGTGCACTTTGAGAGCAACATTAGGAGATCTATGGATACATCTCTCAACACCCATATGGAACAGAACTGTAAGCAGATTTCTTTATCTTTATGGATATTTTACAAATCACTCCCCTTTCAAACTGTATTCTTGTTTATTAATAACAACTTTTTTTTACTGTCATATAGTATTTTATACCTGTTTACCTTATTCTCTTATTTTTTTATAACTATAATGATCATAGATCATGGCTGTGGTCCTGGATCATCGGTCCTGGATGGATATCCTCGTGGATTCATCTTCCTATTATACACACATGCATTTCCAAACATTTGGACTACCAATGTTGCAAATGTATTATCTTTTCAATTTACACACGGCATCTATTGCACGTCTGTCCGTCCTGGGAGAGGGATCCCTCCTCTGTGGCTCTCCCTGAGGTTTCTCCCATTTTTCCCTTTAAACTGTGGGTTTTCTCCAGAAGTTTTTCCTTGTACGATGTGAGGGTCTAAGGACAGAGGATGTCGTATTGTCATACTGATATTCTGTACAAACTGTGAAGTCCACTGAGACAAATGTAACATTTGTGATATTGGGCTATATAAATAAACATTGATTGATTGATTGATTGATTGATTGATTGATTGATTGATTGATTTATTTATTGATTGATTGATTGATTGATCATATAAAGATGTGCCTTTACCTCACTGGTTGGAGAAAAAGCTTCTTATATTCGTTAGCATAGCTAGCTAACCAGATGCTAATAACAACAAAGTTATTGACTGTATGATCAGTATGACAGATGAACAGATCGCCACTGGGCTTACAACTAAAGACTGCGTTCACACCGGACGCTGTGGGTTCTTCTCCTCCAAGCCAGCTCCTTTTTGTTGCGGTCCCGGTAGATATAGGGTACAGCATTGTATCGTAAATCCCCGGGAACCCACTCACAGCCACAACGATCATCTCTTCCATCTTTACAACTGATCAACAGCAGGACGTCGGAGGGACGTCAAAGGGAATCCCAACGCTGATTGGCTTTCGCTAGAACGCGTCACGTGAATTTGATGCTCGAGTTGAAAAAATTGAACTCTCGCGTTTGACACGGCCCGTTTCAAATCGCCTCAATCGCGGGGCCGTACCAAATGCTCTCGCGGGCCCGTATGCGGAGGCCGGAGCTTCCCCACCCCTGCCTTAAAGCCTCAAGCAGAGATGACGATCAGGCCATATCTGGTTGAAGCTCAACGCAATACTTTTTTTTTTTTTCAATCGTGTTATCTTCAGCCTCATCCATCGATGAATAGTCATTTGAGGCAGCTTACCACATTTCATTAAGTTCCCTCCTGGGTCCTGGAGTTATGACTTTTTTACAAGGTCTCGGTTTGAATGGGGCAATCTGCAGAAAAATAAGCCACGCTTAATTTTCTGACAGTATTGCATGAACAAATAATCATGACTGCAGTATAATTTTAGAAAGGTTGTTGTACTAAACACAAGTCATAAACATTAACAGGGGGGGGGGGGGGGGGGGGATTGTGACAAAGATACCAACGGCCTAGGAGAAAAAGGCAAGATATAAAAAAAGATATATGCCTACAGCATTTCTGCTTTGATCTTTGGATTTAGAGTTAACACCCGCCTAGAGGTACTCTCCTACACTGGAGTAGATTGTATTATTTCCAATAGAAAACAAAGAGTGAAGCTTTGACTGTGACAGGAAAGCACTGTTGGATTGTGAACATTTAGTTTAAAACAAGTCACTTCAAAGCTGTTAAAGTGGTTATGGCAGTTTTATTTCATGGAGGAAATGCTTTCACAGAAAACATATTCCTGTAAAGCAAGAAAACACAGCTATGCACACGCACACACACACGCACACCACACACACACCACACACACACACCACACACACACACACCCACACACACACACACACACACACACACCACACACAGCACGCACGCACACACACACACACGCACGCACGCACGCACGCACGCACACACACACACACACACACACACACACACACACACAGAGAGAGACATACAAACACACAGACGCACAAACACACACAGACACACACACAGAGAGAGACACACACATACACACACATACATAGACACATACTGCACACACACACACACACACACACACACACACACACACACACACACACACACACACACACCACACACACACCACACACACCACACACACACCACACACACACACACACACACACACACACCACACACACACACACACACACACACACACACACACACACACAAAGAAAACCTTTTGAATTCATATAGAGTTGTTTTTTCTATTTCTTCTGAATTGTAGAAATTCTTGGTGTTTCAATACCCTCGTAGCAAATTGTTGCCCTGAGGCCAGAAGTCGGTTTGATTGCACCTAAGATCAAACCGTCAGGTGTGATAGTTAGATATGACCTGACCTTTGCCCTAGGTAGCTTTTCCATACATATAGGAATATATTCAGCCTTGTCAAATTGATTGGAATGTCCCAATTTGTTTTACAGTTTTTATCCTCCACTCTTGGCTGCTCTAACGCCTGATACTTATATGGTAAAGACCAGATAGGTGTGATTCCCTTTATCCTGCAAGGGTGACAAAACGTTCTCATTTTTAAAGTGAGTTGCATTATCCATTCTTATTCTCTCAGTTTTTGGAAAATTACTGATATGCTCTGCCATTTTAGCAGACACTATGTTCCAGTTGCTCTGGTCAGAGGATAAACATGTTTATGACTCCCTCCATTGTCACAGATCACAAGGAAATACTTATTCCCACTGGGATTGCGGGTCAGAAAAGGACCTGCTATGTCAGCACTAAAACTGATTAGTGGTTCTTCCTCTATTATTTTAAGATGTTCAGGATGAACTTTTTTGAACCCATCCACCTCTGCACATTGAAGACATATTGACCGTGTGTTGTAAGTGCAATCGCAGTTTCGGTATGAGGATTTTATTGTTGAGACAACATTTTCTCATCCGAAATAGGCCCACATGGCCTAAACTGCTGTGTATTTCACGCACAACCTGAGGAGCTTCTTCAGGGGGTACGTGAATGCTTCCACCCTTTTTCCATATACTAGGGAATATGGCAGTCAGGTGGTTAACTCTTCCCCCTGCTTTAAGCAAGGTACAACTTCTCTATTACCCTGATAGTCAAATTCGATCTTATCTGTATGGCTACGGACATGATTCCACTCTAGGTACATGCCCGCCCTTAACTCTGCAATAAGACCCTCACTTGATGGGCATGTGTCAGCGCTTCACCTTTCACATTTATGAACTGCCTTTGTTCCCAATTATTAAGCTCTTCTTTACCTGCTTTGTAACAATAATCACTATCAGTAACAATACGTGAATTAGTTTTCATTATAAAGGCCCAAGTGGCTGCTTGGTCACCTTTTCGCAAACTCCCATCTGTAAACAGTGTTATCTTTGGAGCAGCGGTTTTCTGTAAAGGTTTCATTGTTTCCCCTTTGTGGCTTACTTCCTGAGGTCCTCTACACTCCACATCTGGATCAGACATCATCATTTTCCATGTACCGCATCCACTCATCATTGCTTTTGCTCCCTGAACAGTTTGTTTAGTTGCTTCAGATATTGAAGAATAAGGAATGTATATGCACATGTTGGTACCCTGAGACATTTCCCTCTAGGCTGGATCAAATCTGAATACAAGTGCAAGATGCTTCTCTTCAGGTGATAATTTTTCCTCTGTTCATGGACAAGTCATGGACATGAATAACACAGATTTTCTATCACCCTGGTTCCTTATCTCCACACCTCCTCCTAAATCATTCGTGGCGAGATGAACTTCCCAAGCTTTCTCCATATCTCGCATTGTTAGTTTCTGAGAATGGGTCACAACATACTCTTTTGTTTTTTTGATATTGATCTTTTTGTTCTGGTGTTAAGATAATTTTTTGAATCTCCCTCTTTTCTTAACAACTGCAGCTATGTTTATTTTAGATCTGACTTGGTTAAGAGTTTATTTGTTCATTGGTGAGAGGAACTCTTCCCCTTGTGCTGGGGTGGGGGTGGGTAGACTGCTTTGGGAGAGTTCCTTACAATCTCCAGATCTTCCTCTCTGTGCTGAGGCCATAACACTTTTAATGGGTCGCTCTGTGGTCTGTTCAGATTTTCTTCCCCTCCAGAGGTCACACCTGTCTCTGACCCTGTGTGCTGAGTTTTTCAGGAGCAGAGAAAGGGGGAGATATTTTCCGAAAGTGTAAGCTCCTTCATGAGCAAATAGCACCACATTTTATTCTCCCTGACTTGTTTTTAAAGCCTTCTTTAAGGCCTGAATTGAGTCTTCTGTTGTGTAACGGAAAATCCCATTTCTAAAAAGGGGTCAAGAGCAAATAGTTTAGTTGATTATGGTAAAGTATTTAAGCTTTAGCTTATCAAAAAACATCCTCTTTTCAAGATATTGTTGGGGTCTGATATCTGCTGATAATTCTCACATAGGTTTAAATCAGGGGTGGGGAACCTTTTTCCTCTCAAGGGCCATTTACATTTTTTCAACATCCTCCGAGGGCCGTACAAATTATTGACCTCTGCTTAAAAAGTCTAAAATCACAGCCCATTTATTTCTTCTTTCTTTCATGCTGTGCAAAGAAAAAGCAACCCCTTAATCCAGATATTTTACCATGGCTCACGTATGCATGCACGTGCACGGTTGTGGCATGACCACCAAAACAGAAAGATGTGCAAATGTATTTAGTTTCCTATCCATGTGGACATGATTTAAGTGGGGGGGGGGACCTAACCTCCTCCCGGGAAGATTGTTTTTTAAATATTGAAGTTAAAAGCATCAATCTGATGTACTTTGAGAGCAACATTAAGAGATCTATGGATAATCTCTCAACACCCATATGAAACAGAACTGTAAGCATATTTACTTTTTCTTTATGAATATTTGACAAATCACTCCCCTTTCAAACTGTATTCTTGTTTATTAATAACAACTTTTTTTTACTGTCATATAGTATTTTATACCTGTTTACTTTATTCTCTTATTTTTTTATAATTATAATGATCATATAAAGATGTGCCTTTACCACACTGGTTGTAGAACAAGCTTCTTATATTCGTTAGCATAGCTAGCTAACCAGATGCTAATAACAACAAAGTTATTGACTGTATGATCAGTATGACAGATGAACAGATCGCCACTGGGCTTTCAACTAAAGACACAGCCACGCAAAAACTGCGGCATGTGTACGGCTCTTTATCTGAAGTGCCGAGCCACGTTCTGGTGCTCTCCGTCAGAACTACACCCCTGTCAGACGAGACATATACCACGTGATGACATGTTAGGCTCGTGTTGTGTTCACGGACCCTGACCGTGGCCAGGAAAAACAGGCACTCGCTTGTTTAATTTTTTTGCGGTCTAGATTTCTAGATTTCTTTTCTTTTTTGCGTGTGTTTATAAATTACCTCGAGGGCCGTACCAAATTGTCTCGCGGGCCGTATACGGCCCGGGGGCCGGAGATTCCCCACCCCTGGTTTAAATGGTGCATGCAAAAACGACCGGTATTTGTGGGTCATCTGATCACCACATTGCCTTCTGAGAGTTCTGTGTATCCCTCCCTGTGTGGTTGGCTCTGAGTCATTAAAAAACTGCGTTCTAACCTCATCCGCCATGCTTTTTTTTTTTTAAGGGTTTACGTTCACTCTTTTATACACATGCAATTAGCCATGGCTATTCCTCACACCGGAGGATCAGTCCGACTATACCGTTACTTTGTTCTAGGTTACTCTTTCTGGATTCAGCTAGTGCATGCGGATACCTCAACTAAGAGGGTTATGTATCGAGCTTTGAGCTGTTCCAACAGCATAGGTACCCTTTAGACCTATGTTTATCTTTATTAAATCTTCTATTAACTCTTCACCACGTTATGTTTTAACGCAAAAGTTCTAACCGCAGCTCTTTGTCAAGTCGTATCTATAAGTTTCAAAGTAATTGGACAGGTACTGAGCAGTGCTCCTACGGCTGACTTCACTACTAGCCACCAAACCTGTGTTAAAGGGACCACAGGGGCTTCCCAATTTGGCTAGGGGAAGAAGAGCCTACTTTAGCTTCTTTAAACAGACAGCTATATCCGATATAATATAACCCTCAGTCCGGTGCAATAGTATCAACTTAAATTATTACACTTTTACGTTTAATAATGGAGTTTCAGGCTCTGCACTTTCCCTCCTCACCTCATACCTCAAAGACCGCACCTACAGGGTTACTTGGAGAGGGTCTGAGTCCGACCCTTGTCAATTAACTACAGGGGTCCCTCAGGGCTCTGTTCTTGGTCCTCTCCTCTTCTCCCTGTACACAAACTCGCTCGGATCTGTCATTAGCCCGCATGGTTTTTCATACCACTGCTACGCTGACGACACCCAATTAATTCTGTCCTTTCCCCGCTCAGAGACCCAGGTCGTCGCACGCATCTCTGCTTGTTTAGCTGACATCTCTCAGTGGATGTCCGCTCATCATCTCAAGCTCAACCTTGACAAAACTGAAGTGCTTTTCCTTCCGGGAAAAGATTGTCCCTCTCTTGACCTAACAATCAACATCGGCCCCTCTGTTGTTTCCCCGACTCAGACTGCAAGGAATCTGGGTGTTATCCTAGATAACAATCTGTCGTTTACTGCAAATATCGCTGCTACAACCCGCTGCTGCAGATACACGCTTTTCAACATCAGGAAGATACGCCCACAGCTGACCCAGAAATCGACGCAGGTTCTGGTCCAGGCTCTCGTCACCTCACGCCTAGACTACTGCAACTCCCTCCTGGCTGGTCTACCTGCATGTGCCATCCGACCTCTGCAGCTCATCCAGAATGCAGCGGCTCGTCTGGTCTTCAACCTTCCAAAATTTTCCCACACCACGCCGCTCCTCCGCTCCCTCCACTGGCTTCCGGTAACTGCTAGAATCCACTTCAAGACACTGGTACTTGCGTACCATGCTGCGAATGGATCTGGCCCTTCCTACATCCAGGACATGGTTAAACCGTACACCCCAGCACGTGCACTACGCTCTGCATCAACCAAACGACTCGCTGCACCCTCGCTGCGAGGGGGACCCAAGTTCCCATCAGCAAAAACACGTGGGTTTGCTATCCTGGCTCCAAAATGGTGGAATGAGCTCCCCATTGAAATCAGGACCGCAGAAAGCTTACACACCTTCCGGCGCAGACTGAAAACTCATCTCTTTCGACTCCACTTCGAGCGATAGAATGACTAACAAAGAACTGCTAACAGAGCACTTATATACTAATAAAGGACTGGCTTATCTAAAGCCAGTTGAGCAGCACTTGAAACGATTGGCTCTTTGAAACCTGATGTTCTTATATGATTCTGTTTTCCTCAAGGTTGTGTCTTCCTGGTCGAATGTACTTATTGTAAGTCGCTTTGGATAAAAGCGTCAGCTAAATGCAATGTAATGTAATGTAATGTAAATATATATTCTAGGATTTGGGTAGGTATTTTAACAAGACTTTCAGCCTGTATTTCGCTGATTTGTACTCATCGACTTTTTTCACTAGGTCGTTTTGGTTCTTGTAGTTTGACTCTGTAAAAGTATGACTTTTCACAGAGCCCCATGTGAGCATCCATCTTCTCCCGCTTATCCGTGGTCGGGTCGCGGGGGTAGCAGTTCCAGACATTATTTTTCTCATTGTTTTTAATTTTACATTATTAGTTTTCTCTTCATTTATTTTTAATTGGTATATGCCTACAACCTACAACAGGCGCCATGTTTAGAGTATAGGTGAGGTCCTGATAATTTATTCCGGGAAATTACTCTGATCTACTAATTGACCTGATCGAAGTTATTGAGTCTATGTAAGTTTACTGCTTGGCTCAGATCCACCAAGGTCAGCAAGATCTCACCTCTATTAACTCCCAGAAGAACCAGGTTCAATTAACTGCTGTTTCAATTCAGACAACTCTCTTAAATCTGTTTAAGCGATCCCGAAGGATTTTGATATCAGTAAATGAGGTGTGGCCCTACCTAAGAGTGAGTGTGGCAGGGTGCAATCTTACCTTTGAAGCAGGAGAGGAGAGCGCAGATGTCTTTTAAGTTGTCCCAATCCAAAAGGTGGGATCAGTTTATTTCAAGAAAAATAGGTCCAAACTAATTCAGGGTTTTTACCTTCTCTCTTTACAACATTATAATCATACTAAACTAAATGATGCTGTGATCATGTTCAAATATGAAACTTTAATTCACAGTTTTACATTTATTACCAAAATTCTAATTTCAACTGCCCAATTCAGTTGTGATTTTTAAATCTCCCGATAGAATTTCGAGGCATTTCCTCATAAATGACCGGTGATAATAAAAAGCACATTCAAACTTTCATTTTCACCGAATCAATTCACATCATTTTCATACCTTTTTTCCAACACAGACGGCGGGAATAACATTAAAAAACCCATTCCTATCCGCATGAATTCGGAGGAAGATTCCTCACAGGTGGCGGGCCTAATATTCACAAACACATCTCCCATCAAATCATTCCACTCAGTTCACAAAGAAATTCACTCAGCATTCAACCAAGAAATTTGAGAGATATTTACCAAGTCTGAGAGAACCTTACCGAGAGCTATTAACCCAGCTCTGAGGGACAGAGCTTACAGAGAGAGAGCATACCAGGGGAACCCCCCTCTCTCTCTCGCTCCCTCCCAAAAAGAAAAGTTCCTCCCCATCCGCCAGTGTCTTTATGCTCAACAACAGGATATAGAAACCTAAGACACCTCCTCCACACCCATATTTGTGAAAACTGGGCATGGCCTCTGATGTACAGGACTGGACATGATCAAACATATTCTATTGGCTATGGCATAAGACACACCTTCCCATGTTTGTGTAAAAAGGACATGACCCCTACAAAATATTATTCTCGGCTATGACATAACCACCTTTTTGGGGCCTTAGTGTGTTTCTCCTTAAGTCCGGAGCCCCCCTCCCTGTGTACTGCTGTGAGAGTAGAGGGAAGAAACTGCCTACTCTCTTATCAGAGAGTAAGGCATAAATCATTATAGGCCTTACACTCAATTTAACAAACCACTTGTGTTTTGTTTATACTGTAAATATAGAAAAAGATTGTGAGTTATACAAGAATATAATTGATTATACTTGATTATAACTAACTTTCGTTTTAAGTATTCACTTGATATGGAGATCTCAACAGTTGGCATACAGGGAACTGCTTTAGGCTGGTTTAGGTCCTATCTATCTGAACGCTCTCAGTTTGTACGTGTCTACGATGAATCTTCCATGCAAACCAAAGTTAGCCATGGAGTGCCACAGGGCTCAGTGCTCGGACCTATTTTGTTCACATTATATATGCTTCCGTTAGGCAATATTATAAGGAATCATTATGTACATTTTCATTGTTATGCGGATGATACTCAACTATATTTATCAATCAAGCCTGATGAAATTAATCATCAATCAAGGACTTAAAAACGTGGATGACCTTAAACCTTTTGATGTTAAACACGACCAAAACTGAAGTTATTGTACTTGGCCCGAAGAATCTACGAAACAAATTATCTAAAGATATACTAACTATGGATGGCATTAATTTGGCCTCCAGTGAGACTGTAAGGAATCTTGGTGTTATATTTGATCAGGAGTTATCCTTTAACGCCCACATAAAATCAATTTCAAGGACCGCCTACTTCCATCTACGTAACATTGCAAAAATCAGGCATATCTTGCCTCAAAACGATGCAGAGAAACTAGTCCATGCATTTGTTACTTCAAGGCTGGATTATTGTAACTCCTTATTATCAGGGTGTACCAAGAAGTCAGTCAAGTCGCTTCAGCTGATTCAAAATGCTGCAGCTCGTGTACTAACCAGAGTTAGGAAAAGGGACCACATTACTCCTGTTCTGGCTGCCTTACACTGGCTCCCTATAGAACACAGGATATCATTTAAAATTCTTCTTCTCGCCTACACAGCCCTTAATGGGCAGGCGCCATCTTACCTTAAAGAACTCATTATACTAGGGCTGTAGCGATACACTAATCTCACGATACGATACGATACACGATATTCAGCCAACGATACGATATATATCACGATATTATGCCAACGATACGATTCGATACGATTCGATACGATTCGATATAATTCGATATAATTCGATACACTTATATCATTTTCTGAAAGATTTTAAAGGGACAGTGTGATTTTGGTGACATGACATCTTGTGAGTGTTCCATTGACTTGGATTGAATTAATTCAGCTGAAAACTGAAAGCATCAATTATACAATATATGGCTCTGACAGAGAGTCTACAGCTTGCAAATGCTGGACAAAATGAATCAAAAGATGTGGTGAGAAAATTAGTTTCATTTATTGAAACAGTGCAAACTGTAGCTTACAAGCCTTTGAAACGTAAGTACATAAAGTACAGTATCACAATGGACAAAGGAGAATTAAAAGGTGCAGCAGGTGGCCGAACACGGGGGATTTGAATGGGACTTGTTAGAAATTAAAATCAATGTTTTGATGGCATAAAGTACCATAAACATACCGTCAGTTTAAATGCTGCTTTATACTGAAAAACCAGAAGTTCTTGTGCACAACCAGTTGTTAAGCTTTTATTCTGAAAATCCTTCATCTCCGGTTAGCATTTAGCATGTGGCTAATATACCATTTATTATAGAGGTGAATTTAGTAGCGATATGACACGGAGTGTTGCACACCGAAACCTACTGATTTCAACACTACAACTATAGACGTCGAGATATTATTATTGCTGAATATTAAATGAAGGTACAGTTTATTTGAATACATTTGTTTACAGACGTGGGTAGCATGAGACAACATTCGGAACTACCGGAAATGATACCAGCCGTGAGGTATTTTTGGAGTATTGATTACAGCGTTTAAAATGTATTAAATGAAAAGTCATGAAAGGGATAAGGAGGAGAAAAGGCGTGTTTAGTTATATATTTAATGTACAATGTCTGAATCCTCTGTAATGTGCAACAACGAACATTGGAGACGTGCAGGGCCGGCCCCCAGCAGCGCCAACCGGCCCACAGGGAGGAGCCAGCAGAGGATATTTAACAGCTGGAAAGGTGGAGCTCGCTCTCTTCCCTTCGCTCACGAGAGCCAGAACACAGCTGTTTTTCTGACTGAACCATCTTCTGCTTGTAACATTACCGTGCTTTTTATTAATTAAAGTATACATTTTAACCTTCTCAGAGACTCAATTAGTCTCCTTTTTAAAGCTTCTCTCCTGGACGCGAGTATAACGAGCACAGTTATCAGACTTAATGTATCGATACCCGCGGCTGAAATATCGATACTTTCTCGGAACACTAAATATCGATATATATCGCAGGATCGATTATATTGCACAGCCCTACATTATACCCTACTGTCCTACTAGGGCATTGCGTTCCAAGAATGCAGGGTTGTTGGTTGTTCCTAGAGTCTCTAAAAATATAATGGGAGCCAGAGCCTTTTCTTATCAAGATCCACATTTGTGGAATCAGCTTCCAGTTTGTGTTCGGGCGGCAGACACCCTATCCGTTTTTAAGAGTGCGCTTAAGACCTTCCTTTTTGATAAAGCTTATAGTTAGGGCTGATTAGATTCAGCCCCTAGTTTTGCTGATATCGGCTTAGTTTGTCGGGGGACATCTTACTTCTTCCTTCTCTCTGTCTATACCTGTGTACTCTCATGTTCCGAATAACCCAGCTTCCCCACATTTCTTTCTTTTTGGTGTCTATATACGCCGGGATCCGGAGTCATGGATAATCCTGTTGCTGCGGTCCTGTGTCCTGGCTCGCGAGCCTTGGATCTTGAGTCGTGGCTGTGGTCCTGGATTATAAATCCATAAATAAATAAACATTGATTGATTGATTGATTGATAAAAGACGTACAAGAGTGCATCTTGCATAATAGGTCCCCTTTAATATAGATGCTAAGAGTAAAGCTGCCACAACCTTGTTTAAGATGGTTTGGTCCTGTGTCGAAAGCAAGAGAATATATCCCACATGTTCCTGTAAAATGGCAAAATGGAAGACTTTTATTAGAATCCAAATCGATTAGAGCAGAAGAGGTCAGCCCCAAAGGCACAATTGGAGAAAAAAAACACCATTACATCTAAATGGCACACAAAAAAGTGTTGTTTCCTAACCACATATGTCATAGCATTAACATTTGACCTTTTTCTTAAAGCTCAAAGTCCGGGTGGTTGCTAATTAATTTAAATAATAATTACTCTGCTGTGTGGTATTGGTTAAAAACATTAAAAAGAACAATATCTGCCCAATTTTCTTAATATTATTCTGGATTATGAGACAAATGCTCAGGTATTTCTGAACTGGATTTTACATTTTGAAACACTCAGATGATGCAGAGCAGTTATAAATCAATGCTCTGCCAAGTAATCTGTGCCACATCATTGAAGGTTGCCGTCGGATCTTCTGTCAGTTGCCTGGTTTACAATTCTTGAAGCAAATAAAAGCTTGGCTATGTCCATTATCAAATACTTGATCTGTTAAACTCACTGTAACAAGAGGAATTTAACAATAGCTCAGTTTGGGGACAGAGACAACCAGCAACAGATGCAAGAAGGGTTTAAATGCTCACACAAAAACAGTGCATCAATTTGTGTGGTTTGTATGCCTAAAAAGTGTCCGTAATAGACTTATAATGCAAAAACAATTAAAAGAATGTTTGAACAAGCCAATAAGTATTCCCTTTCAGTCCTTTCAGGTTCAAATCAAATGTATTCCCTTTAAAAAGTGGAGTGAGGTGCCATACAATAACACAAGTAAAGCAGGGCTGCGAGTCAGACAATGCGTTGATGTGGATATCACCAAGAATAATGAGAAGCTGAATAATATTGTGAATTTTGTTATCCATTACATAGAACACAAACTGTAGATACAAAATGTGAAATCTTGAAGGGTACTTTTTAATTTCTACAATACAGTAAGTAAGAATGATTTCTAATGTGTGTGTTGCATGATTTTTCCAGAATGGACTACTTTTTTTGTGATTATACACTTTTTTTATATTACACTGAACAAAAATATAAATGCAACACTTTTGTTTTTGCTCCCATTTTTCATGAGATGAACTCAAAGATCTAAAACATTTTCTATATACACAAAATAATAATTTCTCTCAAATATTGTTCACAAATCGGAAAAAATCTGTGAGAGTGGCTGGTCTCAGACGATCTTGGAGGTGAACATGCTGGATGTGGAGGTCCTGGGCTGGTGTGGTTACACGTGGTCTGCGGTTGTGATTCCGGTTGGATGTACTGCCAAATTCTCTGAAAAGCCTTTGGAGACGGCTTATGGTAGAGAAATGAACATTCAATTCACGGGCAACAGCTCTGGTGGACATTCCTGCTGTCAGCATGCCAATTGCACGCTCCCTCAAAACTTGCGACATCTGTGGCATTGTGAAATTTTTTAGAGTGGCCTTTTATTGTGGCCAGCCTAAGGCACACCTGTGCAATAATCATGCTGTCTAATCAGCATCTTGATATGCCACACCTGTGAGGTGGGATGGATTATCTCGGCAAAGGAGAAGTGCTCACTATCACAGATTCTTTCAGATTTGTGAACAATATTTGAGAGAAATGGTTATTTTGTGTATATAGAAAATGTTTTAGATCTTTGAGTTCATCTCATGAAAAATGGGAGCAAAAACACAAGTGTGGCATTTATATTTTTGTTCAGTGTATTTAAGAAGCCTAGCCTATCTGTGGGAACCGCCTCACAAATAATACTAGAAAAAAAAGACAATTATTTGTTCCAAGATTGGGAAATAAAGCCGATATAAATCAGTGTAGTTATAGGCCTGAGGAGCATACTGTACAGGGCCCGGTCCTGTAACATGGGTGCAATAAATGCTCCTTTTATTTCACAGGAAGTACTCCCCCCCCGTCTCTCTCTCATTTTCTCACACACACGCGCGCACACACACACACACACACACACACACACACACACACACACACACACACACACACACACACACACACACACACACACACACACACACCCGCAGAGGCTTCCACCCCCCCTCTCTTCAAAAAGATATATCAGTCATGGTGCCAATTTCTTTTTCGCACATTATTTCTGTCACACCGCAGTCGGCTGTACGGGAGATCTAAGCAGAGTCTTCTGAGAACTCCGGGAGGACAGTATTTGGAGAGCATGTCGCTGATTTTGCGCACCGTGCAACCACTTCACAATTCATCCGATGGCTTACTTCGCTCTCTCGGGTTTTTTTAGATGTCGGGCATGCTCTAACATTTTGGACAGACCGGGACTTTGGCTGAATTATCTGTCGTTTTTTCACAGGGACTCATATCGTGGATCGGTTTGAGGCGTTACAGCCGAAGAGACATGAGTGCTGGAAAACTTCTGCGCCTCAGGATGGACGTACCTGTCTTCATTTTGCTTATCCACCTCACTCACACTGAGATGAGAGGTAATATAAGTACTTGATTTTATTTATCATATTTTATTAATAGGATGAATTTTCTATCAGAGAAGGAGGTGAAAAGGCTGCGAGATTTTTCAGTATCATCACAAGGACAATGATACTTTTTTAGGGACTTACTACATATTGAGTTAGTTTAAAAAAAATAAAACCTTGAAAAGATTTATAATGAATTGTCTAAGTGAGATTATTTAGGGAATAATAATTATGACAAATCGACAGTTCTTTTTAGTAAACTGTTACATCTCAATCTTTAAGATGATTATATTCAAAGGGATTTCCCAAACAGCATGGGGTAGAGCAGTTACATTTCACATAATTGTCTCACACCCCCTCACCTCCCAGCCTGTGACTAATCTTCTCTCCTTTAGTGTCAAAATGTTTCATGAATGAGGATTTATTTTTGACACAAAACGAAACACTGAGAGTGTTGAGCGGCCGTACAGGGACAGATATTCTGTTTTGTTTTGTTCCAAATCGGGAAACGAGCTGTAATTGCTGGCACAATAAGTATGCAGAAATTAACACTCCTTTTGATGGAACAACAACTCCGAAACGGGTGTTATTTGGCTTGTTAATCGAAAATGGCTTATAAAATGTATTTCCTACAGTTACACTGATCATTATATAATGGTAAGAAATATAAAAGATTATAGTTGTATTTGTGACACTCCTGCTCAGTGAGGAACCCTTTTAAAGAATGTTATACATATTTCTCTGAATTAATTTCTTCAAATATTCACAATAAATCAAATATTTTCCATCAGGGCAATGGAGGAGAGCTTAAATTCAGTGTCCGGGTTTTAAAGCATCAGAGTAACTGCTTTACCGTTTTCTAAGTCTGACAGTCAGACAGAGTCCCATTCAGGTTCATCTCAACAGACACTGAGCCAATTTATAATGAAATATATGTCAGATAACATCAGATTACGCAGACTATTGCTCACATCAATTATTTTCTGTCTGCAGAGAAAGGGGGAAGTTAGCGTACCAACAGGAGATTTCGATTTTTCTGAGCCTCAAGCAGAGATTCCAGAGCAGTAGAGACCGTAGAGCAGAGATCAGGATTCTTTACTGGTTGTCTGCAGGGTAACTCAATCCTTTTACAGTACATATTTTATTTGTGCCGTTGACCACTGAGTGCAGTAATGATGCAATTAGAAGCATCCTTCAGACTGAAGGGCCACAGAGGCTTGCAACGTATGAGATTTTTTGCTTCCAGTCTCGATATGTGAAGGTTTTTTACCTCTCAACGAGGCGTTGTGTCAAACTGAATCTGCTCTTTGCGGCTGGAAAGCATCTTGAGGGACTGGTGGACTGATACAAAGTTTTATTTTTCTATTGTCTCTAGTCTACATGGTCTACATGTGTAGGTGGAAGCTTTGCCAGACAGTTTTTAGTTAATGTCATATTTGCAATAGTCATGTATTTTGTTTATAAAACACAGTAAGCAATTAGAATATAAAACCCTTGGCAAACTGACCAATTTACTTTGAACAGACGGAGGGAGAGTTAATCGTCAGAACAACACAACACACCACCTGCACCACCACAAAAAGCAATAGTTCAACCCTGCAGATGTAAACATGGTGATGACGCCACACACAAAGAATAATGTAGCAATAGCGACTGCACTTTTAACACACTTGCATACAATGAGTGGTATAGCTACTTTTGTTCTTATTTTTAATAGTTAAAGATTGACTTCTAACAATAAAGCCAGGCAACTTTGTCTATCTGTAAGTTGTGCTCCTCACACTTGTGTATTGTTCAAGACCCAAGGGAGTGTGTTGTCGAATTTGGTGCAATTTTGACAGATGCTAGTCCTAAAGCAATGAACTTGATGTTTTAGCTTGTAATCATTTAACTGCAAGGAGTGAGTACAGAAATATATAGCCAAATTATATAAGCCACATCCATATGCATCAATATGGATTTACCACTGAATTGGCTACTCCTCCTACACATTTTGAGCAGTTTTCACCAAATTCAGAACAAAACATCAGAGAAAGTTTATTTTTGGCTGAGTGACAAATGTAGCAGGATCATTTAACTATAAAATAAACCTCTCCCTCAACCCCTCGTTACCCCACTCTGTCTATAAAATGTAGTTCTGTGCGAAACGATGAACAAACAACACTATTACATTCAGTGTTTTCACCCAAACATATCATTTTCAAATGTTTGCTACAGCTTCTGCCTGTGTCAGAAACATTGTGAGACTAAGCTCAAAGTGATGGTTGTCAATAGCTACTGTATGCATCAAACATTGCTGGCTTGGCACTTATTTGAATGAGTTGGCAGATGACGCTTCGGCCGCTGTGAGACCACTTAAAGGTGGGGTAGGTAAGTTTAAGAAACTGGCTCGAGATAAACTTTTTGTTATATTCCATGGAATGCTCTTAACATCCCGATAGTGATGAATATCTTAAGTGCTTTGACAAAAAATCCATACAAAAATGTCATCTGTGGAAGCCGTAGTACTGTAAAAAGCATGACCAATCATTTTAGCTAAAATAACTGGATGGCCTACCTGCCTGTCAGCCTTCCACCTGTGCACAAACTTATCTCGTGCCCTCATTGGTCATGTGCGCGTTCGTGTGTGTTGGAGGAGGGGCTCTGTAAGGAAGTGGCAGATTTTTTCCGGTTGTGTACTTTCAAATCCTAGCGCACTCGAGCTTGTTTCTCCAAAATTACCTACCCCACCTTTAATAAAATCACTTGCCATATATAGAAAGACAAAACACAAAGTGGGGCTGCTAATTCACATCCATGTGTCAAGAGGTAATCAAATATTTACTCTGGTGGATCTGTTTTCTCATTGCTATTATTTTCTGGACAGTGCAGGACATTTTCTCATCTTTGGCAAACAGTGATGTAGAGGTTTCTCTTTTCAGTCTCTTCTCATAGCATGTAGGCCTTCCCTTGAGAAAGTTGTTCTTTCTCTGCAGTTTTCCTTTTTTATGAATGCTGTGATTGTCTTTGCCTATTCAGCATGATGGCTATACTGATGTTGCGAGTAATAACAACAACATTTACATAATATGTTGTTGTGCTGGGCTGGCTCTATCCCCCTAGCGCATTGGGTTTGAGACAAATATTTATTGTAGAGGTAAAGTGTTGACTCAGGTTTGAGGTTGTTTACATCAATTTTAAGTGATCAGTTGGGAGTTTTAGCCCATTAAAAGTAAATGTCAGCACTTTAAATATATACTGATATATATACTGAAACATGATATATGGATAAAATATAGATTGATGCAGACTGTTTTGGGCCATTACTGCAGGGCTCTAGAATAAATTGCCTATAAAAATAGATAGGCAATTAATCCCCCAACAATGGTAAATGAAACAGTGACACTTTGGGTGATCTTTCATGCTTGATTCTCTCAAGCATGAAAGATCACCCAAAGTGTCACTGTGAAATGAAATGAAACACATTTCAAATTGACCACAAGCAGTCTAATTTAATAGTCCTGCACATCTAAATTTGAGTTTGTGTTCTGGTTTTTGAGTGGCTTAAATGGTTATATTGTGAATGCCATACGACTGTGATCACTGTGGCAAGACTCAGCATTTATTTGTGACTTCTGCTGTGGGATTTAATGTGTGTAGGTTAAAACAAAAACAAACAAGACTGAAAGGCCTCTCTGAGGGAAGACGCTGATAAAAAAGACACAAGTCTGAGATCAAACAGGAGCAGAACATTTTGTTTTTCAAAGTGTTTGATTCAGATGTTGCAGACCGGCTTTGTCTAACCAAGTGTAGCATTCAAGAATCTCATTTTGACATTGTATTAGCAGAAACACTGGCTTTGAACTACGGTCAATGCAGAACAATAAGTCCTGATATAACCAGAGACAAAACATGAAAAACCAAACTCTGCAGATCTTTTGTCTTCCTCACCATTAAGGCAAACACATTTTCAGTTCTCTTACACACTTTCTTCGTTAAAAAAAAGAGTTTCTTAGGGTGGGGTTTGATAACTTCTGTTAATGTTATGTTAGCATAATGAGAGAGTTAGTGCTTTGCAGAACTGCCACCATGTCAGAAGTTGGCTTAATGAAAGTTGAAAAAAGTAGTGATACAAAAAAATGACCACTTGAGTAATCCTCAATGAAAAACAAAAACTATTCTCACCTGAGAGACTAACTTGTACTAGAGTTGGTTAATTCCATAATAATATAAAAGTGTATTCTGTATATACTTAAAAGAGATGTCACAAACAAATGCTCATCTGTCTCACTGTTCCCAGCTCTGGTCCTCCTCAGCAGCTCCTTGTTACCAATTAGTGCCTTTCTGCATAAAGAGGAGGCATTTGTGTGCTGCTTGTTCATCTTTATCCTCTATTTCTGTTATTCTTTGCTGTGGGTCACTTACCTGGAAATGTCTCCTGGATCCTCTGTTTGCTTTTCTTAATCACTCTTCTTAAGGAATACATGAGCCAACTGTAGGTTGTAGCAATATAGGGCTTATTGCAAAGGTACAAGGAAGTCATTTTAGGTGTGTTTATATTGGATGACGGTAGGAATAGAAGTGTGCCCTTTCAGAAGTGAGTAAGGCAAGGCAAGGTAAGTTTATTTATATAGCACTTTTCAACACAAGGCAATTCAAAGTGCTTTACAAAAAATGAAAGACATTAAGAAAATGGCATTTAAAATCAGTCATTAAAAAGAAAAGCTAATAAAAGAAACATTAAAAGAAAAAAATACATGGATAAAAGTTACAGTGCAGTCTAAGATATGAATAGTTCAATTAAAAGAAGCGACAAAAAGAAAAGTCTTCAGCCTGGATTTAAAAGTAGTAAGAGTTGCAGCGGACCTGCAGGTTTCTGGTAGATATTTGGAGCATAGTAACTAAACGCTGCTTTTCCATGTTTAGTTCTGACTCTGGGGACAGAAAGCTGACCAGTCCCTGAAGACCTGAGAGATCTGGATGGTTCATAATTTAGCAGGAGGTCAGAAGTGTATTTTGGGCCTAAACCATTCAAAGCTTTATAAACCAGCAGCAGTATTTTGAAATCTATTCTTTGACACACAGGAAGCCAGTGTAAAGACTTCAGAACAGGAGTGATGTGATCCACTTTCTTAGTGTTAGTGAGGACTCGAGCAGCGGCGTTCTGAATCAGCTGCAGCTTTCTAATAGATTTTTTAGTGAGACCTGTGAAGACACCATTGCAGTAGTCGAGTCTACTGAAGATAAAAAATGGACAAGTTTTTACCAAATCCTGCTGTGACATTAGTCTTTTAATCCTAGATATGTTCTTTAGGTGATAGTAGGCTGATTTAGTAACTGTTTTAATGTGACTGTTGAAACTCAGGTCAGAGTCCATGACTACACCTAGATTTCTGGCTTTATCTGTTGTTTTGAACATTGCAGACTGAAGCTCAGCGCTAACTTTTAAACGTTCTGCCTTGCTCTAAAAACCATTACCTCAGTTTTATCTTTGTTTAATTGGAGAAAGTTCAGACACATCCAGTCATTGATTTGTTCAATGCACTTACTCAGTGTTTGAATTGGAGCATAGTCTCCTGGTGAAATGGTTATGTAAATGTGTGTGTCATCTGCATAGCTATGGTAACTTATTTTGTTGTTCTTCATTATCTAAGCCAGTGGTAGCATGTAGACGTTAAAGAGAAGAGGCCCCAAGATGGAGCCTTGAGGTACCCCACATGTCATATTTGTCAACTCAGATGTGTATTTACCTATAGAAACAAAGTTGGTTATGTCCTTTAAGTAGGATTCAAACCAATTTAGAACTGTTTCCGAAAGTTCTACCCAGTTTTCCAGTCGGTCTAGTAATATGCTGTGGTCAACAGTGTCAAACGCAGCACTGAGATCTAATAATACTAACACTGAAGTTCTGCCACTGTCTGTGTTTAAGTGGATGTCATTGAAGACCTTTACAAGAGCAGTCTCAGTGCTGTGGTTTGGACGAAAGCCTGACTGGAACACATCGAAACAACTATTTAAATGCAAGAAATTACTCAACTGTTGAAAAACAACTTTTTCAATGATTTTACCTAGAAATGGGAGGTTTGATATGGGCCTGTAATTGTTCATTACTGAAGCATCTAGATTATTCTTTTTTAAGAGCGGTTTAATGACTGCAGTTTTCAGGGCCTGTGGAAAAATACCTGATTGAAGAGATTTGTTTACTATATGAAGTAGATCTATAGGTTATTTACGTAACCCCAGTCCTCAGAGTAACATGAAGTGAGATGTCTCACTATGGGATGCGCCTCATCGCGGAGCAAACAGAAGCATCAATCTCATTACGCCAATCCTGATTGGCTGGTGATCTTGACGTCAGCGTCAGGGGAAATCACCCCCTATAAGTAGCTTGCGCCACAACGCATGCGTCATTCAAAATAAGCACCTCTTCTCGCTTCACCATAGCAAGGAGGGCCGTCTGGTGAGACATCTCACTTCATGTTACTCTGAGACCTGGGGTTATGTAAGTAACCTATAGTTCTCATTCATAACACTCCGTTCGATGTCTCACTATGGGATATTGTAGCTCCCGTATTGCCAGACGAGCTTATCTCGAAAATCACCGATCAACCAGAATTTAACAGGTAGAGTCCCGACTCAACAAGGTGCCCAGCACTGCTCGGGCCACGCTTGGAGCGGAGACGTCTAGCCTGTAAAAGTGGACAAAAGTGAGCGGCGAGGACCAGCTCGCCGCTGCACAGATGTCTTGGATGGAAACACCCTTGAACAAAGCCCAGGATGTAGCCAGGCCCCGAGTCGAGTGAGCCCGCAGACCCGAAGGTGCTTGCAAATTCTGACTCGTATAGGCCAAAGCAATTGCCTCCACAATCCAGTGGGAAAGCCGTTGCTTAGTAACAGGCTTGCCCTTGTGAGGGTTAGCCCAGGACACGAAGAGTTGGTCATTAAGACGAAGCTCCTTTGATCTGTCCATATATGTGTGTAAAGCCCGGACTGGACACAACAGATCCTGCTGCTGCTCCCCGGAGGAAACCAGCGGCGGAGGAAATGCCTCAATGTCAATTGGGGTACACGAACCAACCACCTTTGGTGTAAAGGCAGGGTTGGGTTTCAACAACACTCTCGTTTGCCCTGGGGCGAACTGAGTGCATGAGGGATGTACAGACAGTGCATGAATATCGCTGACCCGCTTGGCGGATGCCAGGGCCAGTAACAGCACTGTCTTGAGTGACAGATGTTTCATGTCAGCTCCTTCCAGGGGTTCAAATGGGGTCATTCTGAGCCCATTTAAAACCACTGCCAGGTCCCATAAGGGCACCAGCGACCTGGAGACAGGGAGGAGCCTGCGAGCTCCCTTCATAAAACGGCAGACCAAAGGATGTTGGCTAGCCGTCTTACCCTCAAAGCCCACATGGCATGCAGCAATAGCAGCCAGGTACACCTTGATCGTGGAGAAAGCTCTGTGTTTATCGATCAAGTCCTGTAGAGATGATAAAATCACCCCGACAGGACATTGAAAAGAGATGTGTCCTTCTTGAAGGCACCACTCCTCAAACACCCTCCACTTACAGTCGTAAAGAGACCTGGTGGAGGAAGCTCTCGCACTCTGAATAGTGTTTATCACCTTCTGAGGGAGTCCCACTGTATTCAGATTGTGCCACTCACGGGTCAGGCCCATAGTGCCCCGCGCTCTGGGCGTGGGTGAAGGATCGCCCCCCCCGCCTGAGACAATCTGTCCCTGCGTGGTGGGGGCTGCCATGGCTGCCCGCACAACAGCTGATATATCTCCGCCAGCCCGTATATGTTGCGGGCTAGGGCGGAAACATCAGAGTAAGTGTGTGGCGTTGCTCCTTCACTCTGGCCAGAGTTGGGGGTAACAGAGCCAGGGGTGGGAACGCGTACAGAGGACCCGGAGGTCAATCGTGTACGAGTGCGTCCCCGCCTAACAGTGCGTTTAAATCGTGCATTAAAGAGAACAGCTGTCATTGAGCATTTTTTCTTTATGCGCACAGATTTAACGCGGCTCCGCCGTAACGCACCCACAGCGGACTCACGATCCTTTGATGTGGAGTCCAGTCTGCATAGAGTGGTGCACCTCTGGACAGTAGTTCTGTCCCGAGGTGCATCACTCCCGGTACCTGTGTCGCTCTCAGAGAGAGGAGACGTCTGCCGCTCCAAGGGATACGTTTGTGTGCCAGTGTGTGTGACTGGAGACAACGCAACCTCCCTTGGCGGTTCATACATGATATCGTGTTGTCTGTCCTCACGAGGACATGGTGTCCTCTGAGAGAAGGCAGGAAGCGTTTTAGGGTGGGGAACACCGCTAAAAGCTCCGGGTGATTTACGTGCGCCCGCTGGAGGTCTCTGCTCTAGAGACCTCTCACCGGGCGACCTTCGTAAATACCCTATCAGCCTGTCTGACATGTCTGACATACCCTATCTGCCTCTGTGTCTTCGGTGCTTTAAACCGAGCAGAGTTCGAGGCAGCCTGGGCAGAGGACTGCTGCTGCGAAAGCAGCGGCTGGACCCTTCGAGGGAGGCAGAGGTGGAGTGCCTCGTCCTCCCTCTTTTTCGTCTCACACCTCCTTTGCATGGAGGCGAGAGCGGAGCCGAAAATTCCCTCGGGAACGATGGGCATATCCAGCACATCCTCCTTTTCCCGGTCTGGGAGAGTGGTGAGGTTGAGCCATCTCGCTCTTTCCTGCACCACCATGATCCCCATTACCTTGCCCGTGGCCTGGACGGCGCAGCGTTGGACACGGAGACAAATGTCCGTGACCGCTGCCATCTCGTCCAGAGTGGCTGCCCCCGGGTTACCCGACAGGTCCTCGCAGAGCTCCGCTTGGTAGGAGGTTAGCATCGAGGACACATTCAGGGCCCTGGCGGACAACGCTGCAGCTTTGTAGGACTTTTCAGTCATTGCTGACTGAAAACGGTCCGACTTTGCTGGCAGCGTGGGGTTCCTGCTTGGTGACGGGCGCACCTTTGGTAGAAGGTGAGCCATGGGTGGCATGCGGAGCAGGCCGAGCTTCTCCATTCCGTCGCAGTCTAGGGAGTAGGCACCCTGGATTGGGACCTTGTTGCTGAAGGGCCGGTCTCTCCACGAGACCGACACTTCATCCAACATTTCCGGGAAGACCGGGAGGAGTTGCCTCTTTTTGCCCGCTGCTTGGGGAAGGTGTTTCCCCTCGTAGCGGGACCTGGAGGTCTCCTTGGCCATTTCAGACCACGGAACGTTGAGTCTGACCGCAGCGCGTTTGCACACGGCCTGCAGGTCCATGCTCAGACCGGGCGAAGCTGGTGCGCTATCGCCCGGGAGAGCAGCACTTGCCTCAGGCTTTGCAGCCTGAGCCGGTGACATGAAGGTGTCCTCTTCCTGTTCATCCGATTCGGACAGGAGGAACGCCAAGGCGTCCTCCTCTTCGTCCTCCTCGTAGTCCAGCCCGAGGACATCCTCCGCGGGTGAGACCATGGTGAGGTCTAACCGGGAGCCCCAGCTTGGTGGAGCGCGGGAAACCGTTCCCGCGTGTCTTGCCGTCACCGGGTCCCGGCCTGCCAGGGCGCGGGATTCCGGTTCTATAGCCATAGCAGATAGTGAGCCCCAGACCGACACGGAGAGGGGTTCACTCTCTGTGGCGGATGCCCCCATGTCTTGACTGCCGGCAGGCGGGTCCGTGGACATGGGGGGGTCCTGTTCCGACAGGCTAGCTTGTCTTGCTAACCGTCGGCGGAGGCTCTTAACGGTGAAGCGGACACAATGTCCGCATGAGCCGGGGTTGTCGATCGCGCCTCGGGCGTGTTCCAGCCCGAGGCAGGACGAACAGACCTGTCGAGCCACCGAGTCCCTGACTCCTCTGGTGTGAGGGAGAGGGGCGTCCATCTTGGTCGCCTCGTGGCGTGGAGAGGGCCCGCTCTCGACAGGTGGGACGGGAGAAAAAGGTATTACCACCTTGTCCTTAATCCGGAGAAAAAGGACGGTGTGGGTCTTTTATTCCCGGAGAATACTGACTGGTGTGGCAGTATGCTCCTTTTTAATCCTTTTCCCCTCCGTGGAGAAGAGAAAATAAAAAACTTCCTCGCTACCGTGGTGTCGGTAGAGAGGGAGCGAGCTGGCAACAGGTGTGCTGCTAGCTTAAAAAAAAAAAAAATGGACCTGCCTTACTTTCCCGGGAAGAGAAGGGCGAGTTCGATTTTAAAAACTAACAGCGTTAGTACTACCGTCTTCCTGCGAAGCAGAAGGAGTAGCCGGCGAGCGCCCGTCGACCGAAATGGGTATTTGGGTTCAGTCTGTGGACAGTGAAGCTTGCCCGGCTACTGTGAGATGTGCTCTGAAGCGAGAAGAGGTGTTTGAATGACGCATGCTTTGTGGCGCAAGCTACTTATAGGGGGTGATTACCCATGACGCTGACGTCAAGATCACCAGCCAATCAGGATTGGCGTAATGAGATTGATGCTTCTGTTTGCTCCGCGATGAGGCGCATCCCATAGTGAGACATCGAACGGAGTGTTATGAATGAGAACTGATTTTTCAAAGATGTTTTGCCTTGCATGGCGCAAGGCAAAACATCTTTGAAAAATCCTGTTGAATAATATCAAGGCAGCAGGAGGAGGATTTCAGAAGTTGTATAATGTCCTCTAGGTTTTTATCATTAATCTGATGGAATTGTGTCATGGTGTTTGACTTGATGTTAAGTGGACACAGAGACAACACATTTGCTGTACCTGATGCAGAGGCACTGACTGCTTGTCTGAATTTTGTCAGTGAAAAGGGAGGCAAAATCATTGCGTGGATAGAAATTCAGAGGCTACTGACACTGGGGGGTTAGTTAGTCTGTCGACGGTAGCAAACAAGGCACGTGCGTTGTTTTTGTTTTTGATAATGATGTCAGAGAAGAACGATTGTCGTGCGTTTTTCAATTCCAAATTATAAAGGCCAAGTCTCTCTTTATAGATTTCAAAGTGAACCTGGAGATTTGTTTTTCGCCACCTGCGTTCAGCTTTTCGACACTCTCTTTTTTCTGTTTTCACGGTCATGGCCTTTCTCCATGGAGATATTTTCTTGCCAGACACTTCCTTTACCTTAGTTGGAGCAATGGCATCTATAACATTTTTAATTTTTTAATTAAAATGATCTACTAGCTTTTAGAGCTAGAGCTAGAGCTTTTGTGTTTGCTGGCAAGTGATAATGAGGGATTTGTTCGTGTCTTGTTTTACATGCCAGATCCATGAAAGGCTGCAGTAAATGAACAGCTAAAATAAAGTATTTTCTGACAACTTAATCGTCTTGTGGCTAACTTGAGGTTTGGACAGAAGTATAGGGTGGTCATAAATAATGCACCTTGAAGGATCATGAAAAACGTTTAAAAACAAAATGACTGACATAAATGAGTCCTCTGTTAACCAATTTACAAACTAGGAACATCTCAAAGTGGAGCTTAATGAATCAGAGCATTTTTATAACCCTCATTTCTCATTAATATGGGAGTGTAGGCTGTGGGAGTTAAAGAAGACACGGTTTAAGTGGCGTTATTGTCTCCACAAATATAACCTTAAATACTATAAAGGCTGAGTGGTTAACAGGCTTTATTAATGAGGCTCACCAATAACATATCATCATGCAACTGAAAGTCAATGTCCCCCCAACATTTGTTTTTGGGTAACACTTTATGGTAAGGGTACATGAATCATCATGAATTCATGCATGAAAAAGCATGAATTCATTCATGTAGTACACCTGGGGGAGGCAGAGCCAGGGGCGGACCAGGTGTACCTGCGCAGCAGAGAGAAAGAGAAGACAACAGAAAAGGGAGCACGTAACACTTCATCATGTTTGTGCCCCTTCAAATAAAGTGGTGACCTGTTCCGTCGTTTACACTGATAAATAACATATGATTAATGGCCTATGTGAAATCACCTTTATTAACCATTTGGTGCTCATGCATCAATCATCTATGTGATCCCTCAAATAAAGTCAGCCCTGATGTCTATTTAGGCATCATGTATTTGGCAATATTACAAATGCAAATTAGATCATAATTTTGGACTTAATTTAAATTATCAATGATATAGTTAGGACTTTTTTATGTATCATACAGTATTATCTTAAAGCTCACAAACCATTAAAGATAACTCATTCATAATATTAACTCACTTTCATTTATAATCCAAAGCCAACAAGATCACATATTCACAAATCATGTCACATAAGAAAGCAGTAAAAAATGTCGGCTAAAACACAAGATTAGGAGGCCTACTTTAGGGAGGATGTGGATTACCACATAATAATTTAAACACAATAATAAGAAACGAATTGTCTTAAAATGAAGTGTGATTAAAATCAGCAGGACCCAGGTTCATAAATTAAAAGATTCCACATAGGACAGGCCGCAAGTTTTTAGAATTACTTCTCTCTGCAGGTGGTTTTGAGGAATCCAGTGAAGGAGGAATAAAAAGGATAAAATAATTTAAAATGCGATACATAAAGAAAATATATATTGGTAAAAATGAATAAAAAAATTATGAACTGTGTCAAAGGTTGAATACCTAAGCAAATTATTCCCTAACAGTCCCTATAAATATTGTTTTTATTAACCTCTGTATTTCACGGTAAGTACAAGTTAGTATGGTTACATTGAGCCTTGCTGTGTGATCCCATATACTTTAAATTGTTATGTGGTAATCCACGTCCTCCCTAGGCCTCCTAATCCTGTGTCTTTGCCGACATTTTTTACTGCTTTCTTATGTGACATGATACAGTGTATGTGAAAATGTGATCTTGTTGGCTTTGAATTATAAATTAAAGTGTGTTAAGAATGAGTTATCTTTAATGGTATGTTAGCTTTAAGATAATACTGTATGATACATAAAAAAGTCCTAACTATATAATTGATCATTTAAATTAAGTCCAAAATTATGATCTAATTTGCATTTGTAATATTGCCAAATACATGATGCCGAAATAGACATAAGGGCTGACTTTATTTGAGGGATCACAAAGATGATTGATGCATGAGCACCAAATGGTTAATAACCATTGTTATTGTTAATCATAGTTATTTATCAGTGTAACCGACGGAACAGGTCACCACTTTATTTGAAGGGGCACAAACATGATGAAGTATGCTTAGTTAATCATGATTACAACACTTGGAATTGCTGTGACTGGTCAGCTTTTTGGCCTGGAATTCATGCATTAAGTAATGCATGAATTCATGATGATTCATGTACCCTTACCATAAAGTGTTACCACTACCTTCCCTTACTTTGAAATATTTCCTGTGAAGTTTTGATTTTAACTTATATGAGTCACACTTTTCCCCTTAACTGAATGTAGACAGCTGAAATGTGACACTTTTGTGAGAATAACCCATTTAATCTCAGTCTCTTTTGTCCATCTCTCCCTCAGCTCTCTTGGGCAACAAGCAGGAAGTCGATGATATATGCCCACTCGGCCATTTCCCATGTGGGAACATGAGTGACTGCCTCCCACAGGCTCTGCAGTGTAACGGACACAAAGACTGTCCCAATGGAGCTGACGAGCGCCGCTGTTGTAAGTGTTTTTTTTTACATTAAAATGCCATGTCATAGTACTTTCGTACGACAGACTTGTCTCATCAACATATACAGGATGGGTAATTTCATTTTTTTACCAGAGAGAGATGCTCCAGAAAGCACTTCACAACACATACTAATGCTCCACATGTTTTACTTCATTATACCAAGAGCAACACAAGTAGATTCTCTCATTTAACACTGGATAAAGGATAAAGGATAAATAGAAAATATAACTACACTTGTGACCCCTGGTTCTTTCCGACTAGTTAACAGTCTAGTTAACAGTCCCCAAGGTGATCAGCAGGAAGTGGAAAAGCGTGGAAAAGCTGTGCTCTTTGAAACATGTTCCGTGCAAATGAGCCACCAAGAGGGATTTATTAAGTACATATTAAGTTCCCTATTAAAAACATGAATATAATAGGATTTTTATATCTTCATATTAAAGTAACAGGATCCCATTTGACGACCCTTCAGGTTCAAAGTGCAATTAATTAATAAATCGTAAATATGATTAATGTACATTACACTTACACAGATAATGTGCCTCAACAGGAGACGCTACCCACCAGTATTTCCACCCCACCGGACCTGTAAACCTTCTACTCCCAGCGATCCAAAGCTTTTGTGCTAGCAGGGTAAACAAAACCATTACAGAGCTAACGGCTAACACCCTGACAGGAAAGGGAAATCCAGAAAAGTGTTTTCCATAAAACTTGATCCAGTTTCAACACACTCAACTTTTTGCCGTAAAGCCTTGGCAGAAGACTGGATAGTTGCCCAAAAAATGAAAGGTTGGAATCTCTTTGGAGGTCTTATTGCTGAAATTCAGCCAGAATCAAGTTGTGGATACAGCTGGATCTTTGTAAAAGCAAGAGCCACAACTCGGATTATTTACAGTCTTAAGTTAAGAACACTTTGACAGTTTGAGCCTTCCTCTATTCACAGGAGAACAAGCTCTTAGTTTGTCACTCGAAACATCAAGGCATCTTTTTCAGTTAACTGCATTTTGACAGTTTAATATAATGATGTGCCACCTGTGACTTCCCGGTCAACGAGTGGATTCCAATGAATGTCATGATAAATTAGATTTATGTAAATCTGGTTTCTGAACCGTAACAGCCCCTTCATCTTTAATATTAAACAAGATTAAGAATTGAGGATGATAGGCGTGCTTATAAACCAAAGGCGTTAGCGGGCGATGATTATACACTCAGCATGTGTTCACAGAAGGGGTCCTTGTAGATTTAGCCCAGGGGAAAAGGAAGTGATTCAGATTTTTACCCAGTATTCCCTCCATTTTATGCAAAGATGTCAATCTACTTATTCTGTGATTTTAGCAACCCTGTCTCCTAAAAATTACGTTCCCACAGAACTAAACTGCATTCTCAATTACGTTTAGCTAGAAACGTATTTTCTCCCACGTTACGTTAGTTATGAACGTATCTCAAATACGTTTATTTTCTACATATCTTCTAGAAGCATATTTTCTTCCACGTTACGTTAGTTATGAATGTAACTTAAATACGTTTATTTTCTACATATATTTGCCATTTATTGTCTTGCTTATAATAATGATAATTAGTTATTTATAAATATCATTTTAGAGCACACCTTTGAAATCGACAATCGGGCTCGATATATGGTTAAATTAAAATCAGTAGGCGAGGCTGTAATTTCGCCAGCTGTTACTCTCATGTGCGAGGCAGAACATAATAGTTTTAACATGCCAAAAAGCTGCTGTGTCGTTTATTGCACCTCAAACATTAAAAGGCTTGATCGCCGTTCAAATGACAGCGCTGGTTTCCCCAAAAGTGGGCGGGGCTGTAAAGTGAAGTAGATTTACTCTCATCTATTATTCAAAACCATTCTATTTATTCTAACGTAAATTATATGCCAGTGTTTTATCTTTTATTTATTTGTTTTTATTTTAAATCGTATAATGTCGGACTTTTTTTCCGTCTGTGAGGAAAATAAATGGGGCTCAGAGCCTCAAAATACTGAAATCTGTATTTTTTAAAATCTTTTCCTTCTAATTTATTATTCTTTTCTAAATAACACACTGTTATTTACTCAACAATAACACACAATTATCCTTGTTTTTATTTATTCATTTAATTCTATAATCTTGGGCTTTTTAGCCGTAAATAAAGTCACCGGAAACAGACGGGACATTTTGAGCGATACACACCACAAACCCACTAAACTGATTACCCAAGATCCTCAGCTTGAAGCTTGTTGATTGGATGTTTTAGCCGCAATGCACGCTGGGATATGGTGTTGATATGATATGGAGATATGATATTCGACAACGAAAAATAAAATAATACCTAATTCAGAGTGTGCTTGCTTTTCTCTTTGGAAGTCATCACATAACGGCATTGTAATACACGGTTCGGCTGCATTACATATTACACATCTGCCGTAATTCTTTATTTATAGAGAGAGACAAACAGGAGAACTGCTGCCAAAACTGAATACTTGACGTGGATCATAAATATATCAACAATTAAACAACATCTTCAATTTCTTTTCACAAAATACGTCTCCTTGCAGTATCAATAGTAATTCGGCTGACTTTTATATTTGATCCAATTGGTATATAGGTTATATTTACACCATAACGGTGCACAGCTGATAAAAAAGGACTTGTAGTTTTTAAAGATATTACTGATTTTCTTTGAATATAAGAATCTAAATACTGAGTTGATAGAATAGTCAGGGGATTTGGGTGATGGGAGACACATCTATGGAATCACAATTTCAATAGCTTACTATTAAATGACGGATAGCCTATGCCTTTCTGTCTGTGATGTTTTACAAATCAGATATTAATGTGTAGAAGTAAAACAAGAGAAATAGTATAGCAATATCCTGTAAAATTATGTAAAAAACATGAATAAAACTACACATCTTCAGATGTTATAAATAAGTGTCTACACTAATAATACAAAGTTATTATTAGTATGCTGTGTGTACCTTGTGTGCACCGCCTAGTGGTTAAAGCATGTTATTGAATTATTTTTGTTGAATAATCTTATTTGATCAAAACAATATTAAGAGTACATACTTTCATAGGGGGAAAGTAGAAGGTCAATGATAGAAATATAGAATATAAAAAGTCAAGAAGATACTAAGTGATCTCTACAATAAAACAGTTTAGTGCTGGATGTACAAAGATATTAATAGGAGGATGTGCAAAACAGAAAAACGAATTAACCTTTATTAACACATTAAAAAATACTTTAGGTTAAGGTCTTCTTTTAAACAAGAAAAAAGCTCTGGGGGTATCTATCTACAGATGAATATTAAGCCTGACAAAGTACTTAATGTCTAAAATATTGCTTTCCTGCAATGTTAACTATGTTGAAACACTTATTTTAAATGATATTATACACATTAATTATACTCTTATGTATGTAGATAGAATAAGAAATGTGCAGAATATGACAGTTTAATGGTGGAGGTATACAGTACACACATATTGATAGATGTCTGTTGAGGAACCTGCGACCCAAGTTGTGTATAAGATCAATACACCTTAGAAAACCTTGAAATCTTGAAAGGGATATGCAAAATAGCCATTATACAGTTTTTAATTAACTATTAGTAGAGAATAACGAGTAATGAATATACTTTATAAAGATCTGCAGATAAATGTTTAGTCTTCTCAAGCACCAACTATCAAATATCTCTCCTGATTGTTGGCACTTGACAATCACCTTCCCTGAATTGTATTCAGGTGTAACTAAAGTCTGCTTTAAGGGTTGTTTATATTCCACATCATTAATCAGAATCTGCAAAGTAACTAAACTAAATGTAGTGGAGTAAAAATACCAGGTTAACCTCTGAATTGTAGTGGAGTAGAATTACAAAGTAACAATGAGCTGTCGTGTGGGTATATATTAATGCTGCCCATTATGGATACAAGCGATGTTCACCCATTTAGTAATTACATGTTTTAAATGTGTACACAGACTACACACCAATGTGTTTCCTATCGCCTAAACCTCCAGGGCTGTACACAGTTTAATACTGTCAACTTCTACATTTGGGAAAAACGTCTTTTAAAACTACAATTCCCAGTAGAGACGTGCCATAGAGAACATGTTGCGAAACACAATAGCCAGCATGTGTAGTTCTGGTGGGGCGTTCGAGTCCAGTTTTGAATAGTCTGCCGTGGTTTCGTTCCATTTCAAAGAGCTTGACGCTCGGCGTAACCTCGGCGCAACATCACGGGGTTTGTCAACGAGACTGTAGTCCCAAACGATAGCTGTGGATTATGGGTAGTGTAGTGTCTTGGGCCATCCTAAATCTCGAAATGTCCCGTCTGTTTCTGGTGACTTTATTTACGGCTAAAAAGCATGCTAAAATGCCCAAGATTATAGAATTAAACGAATAAATAAAAACAAGGATAATTGTGTGCTATTGGTGAGTAAATAACAGTGTGTTATTTAGAAAAGAATAACAAATTAGAAGGAAGAGATTTTAAAAAATACAGATTTCAGTATTTTGAATCTCTAAACCCCATTTCTTTTCCTCAAAGACGACAAAAAAAGTCCGACATTATACGATTTAAAATAAAAACAAATAAATAAAAAGATAAAACACTGGCATGTAATACGTTAGAATAAATAGAATGGTTTTGAATAATAGATGACAGTAACATCTACTTCACTTTACAGCCCCGCCCACTTTTGGGGAAACCAACGCTGTCATTTGAACGGCGATCAAGCCTGAAGCCACAGAGCTCTTCTGTTACTGTCCTTTCTTCTTAGAGGAAGTACAGAAACACGTAACTCTGGATTTGTTTTAATGTTTGAGGTGCAATGAACGACACAGCAGCTTTTTGGCATGTTAAAACTATTATGTTCTGCCTCGCACATGAGAGTAACAGCTGGCGAAATTACAGCCTCGCCTACTGATTTTAATTTAACCATATATCGAGCCCGATTGTCGATTTCAAAGGTGTGCTCTAAAATGATATTTATAAATGACTATTATCATCATTATAAGCAAGACAATAAATGGCAAAGATATGTAGAAAATAAACGTATTTCAGATACGTTCATAAGGAACGTAACCTGGGAGAAAACATGTTTCTAGAAGATATGTAGAAAATAAACGTATTTGAGATACGTTCATAACAAACGTAACGTGGGAGTAAATACGTTTCTAGCTAAACGTAATTGAGAATGCAGTTTAGTTCTGTGGGAACGTAATTTTTAGGAGACAGGGTTGGATTTTAGAAGCAATTTAATCAAAAACTCTTGTTTCGAATATTTTTTTTAAAGCAATTTATTTTGGCATTTGCTAATATTTCACTTCAATACAACCACTTTTTGACATTTTAGTTAAGCGATACCTAATGTGACATATGCACAGACAGACAGTATATGGAAACAACAACGAATGCTACGCTTCCGGAGCAAAAAGTCTTTCTTTCCTGTGACCTCTGCAGCTCCTTGGTCATCTGGGGCTGAGCTGCTGGAGGGAAATCTTGTCACGACCATATTTTGCAATCTCGAAAACTGTGAACCCTCTAATAAGAAACGAGAAGGCTGAATGTGAGAAAAGGGTAACACTGTCAGCATCTAAAAAAAAAGATGTATTAAACGGTTTCATATTTTAAACACATTGTTTACATTACCATTCAAGACCAATCTCCTTATCTATTGAACAGTATATCTATTGTGTCAAGAGTTCACATTTTGAAAAGCAACTTATTAGCTTTCTGAGATTTATATTGGAAAGACAGCTGTTGGCTTCATATTTAATCAATCAATACGTGTTTCATCGCTGGAGACCCATATCAGACTCTTTTAATCTGATTTGCAATTTTAAACTAACTGTTCTAACTGTTTCATATCAGCTAGCTCAATAAGAAGCACAAATTAGTCTGTATTAATTATCCTCTTTTCCATCTTCCAATTTGTGCAATATTGCCTAATCAACAAGAATGTGAGGAGTTAGACGTATCTAATAATGTACAGTAAGTATCTTCCTCATTCTCTTCTAATGTATATGTTAATCGGCTAAACATCTTTAATAGAGTTCTTTGTACATAACAACTTTAAACACTGTTGTACTTGTTTCTGTGGACTCAGCATCGCTATACACCACGGGGAATTTAATGTAATTGTTGTGTGGGATAACAAGCAGTTTGCTCAGTGTGTGTGTCCTCCTGCAGAGCTGCTTGTCTCCTCAGCTGCAAATGACCTGCTATTTAATTCAAGCTCCGTTCTTTGAGATATACACACTGTTATATTTTAGTCACAGAAGAGATACTAAGTGTTAACGCTGACATGGAACATGGGGGTGTACTCTCATTGACCTAAGGAGGCGTATGGCGCAGTGGACTAGTGCGTTGGTGTTCGGATCAGGGGAGCACAGGTTCAAACCCCACTGCAGTCAGCATGTCGCTGTGTCCCTGGGAAAGACACTTTTACATTACATTGCATTTAGCTGACGCTTTTATCCAAAGCGACTTACAATAAGTACATTCGACCAGGAAGACACAACCTTGAAGAAAACAGAATCATATAAGGTTTCAAAGAGCCAATCGTTTCAAGTGCTACTCAACTGGCTTTAGATAAGCCAGCCCTTTATTAGTATATAAGTGCTCTGTTAGCAGTTCTTTGTTAGTCATTCTATCGCTCGAAGTGGAATCGAAAGAGATGAGTTTTCAGTCTGCGCCGGAAGGTGTGTAAGCTTTCTGCGGTCCTGATTTCAATGGGGAGCTCATTCCACCATTTTGGAGCCAGGATAGCAAACCCACGTGTTTTTGCTGATGGGAACTTGGGTCCCCCTCGCAGCGATGGTGCAGCGAGCCGTTTGGCTGATGCAGAGCGTAGAGCACGTGCTGGGGTGTACGGTTTAACCATGTCCTGGATGTAGGAAGGGCCAGATCCATTCGCAGCATGGTACGCAAGTACCAGTGTCTTGAAGTGAATTCTAGCAGTTACCGGAAGCCAGTGAAGGGAGCGGAGGAGCGGCGTGGTGTGGGAAAATTTAGGAAGGTTGAAGACCAGACGAGCCGCTGCATTCTGAATGAGCTGCAGAGGTCGGATGGCACATGCAGGTAGACCAGCCAGGAGGGAGTTGCAGTAGTCTAGGCGTGAGGTGACGAGAGCCTGGACCAGAACCTGCGTCGATTTCTGGGTCTTCCCCCCAAATTGCTCATTGTCGAGATTAATGATTTGCTGTTGAGTAACAATAGTGCTGTCTACTAAAACCCAGAAAGTTTCTCTAGCAATAACTGTGGAAAAAACAATTTAGCAGCACATGAAGCAGGAGATAATGTATAAAAAGAGCAGCTTAAAGAGTAATTTCATGAATTTATTTGGCATATTGTGCCCAGAATATGATACTCACCGCAGGGTCTTAGGATCTGTCAAAAATTATTTAACATAAGCTTTGGGCTCGGATAGGAATCCTTACTCATTGAAATATGTTCTTAGGCTTAGGGATACACTACTGTATGATACATTCAGTGACATGTTATGTACAAAACAAGAAGGAACATAGTAATGAAATAAAAATAAAGGGTATAGAGCAGTGTTTCTCAAACTTTTTCATACCAAGGACCACTTAACCAATAAAAAAACACTCGCGGACCACCTAACTCCACAAATATAAAAAACACATCGTTTTTCTAGAACAGATTATAAATCGCCTGATAATGGTACAAGCAAGTGGCAACATGTGTGATGAAGGTGTTGCGCTGGGCTATTTCATGCAATCGAAAGTGAAACTTAAGCTCGCTCCATTGCGGAGATATTCCCGCGAGGGTGCGGAAAACTTAAATATATTTATTTATTTCAAATATGAAATGTTACCAATATACTCACGGACCACTAGGGGGCACTCACGGACCACCAGTGGTCCGCGGACCACACTTTGAGAAGCACTGGTATAGAGTGAGCCGTTACGCGAGCATGGCTGACTATTACTTTTCTTTTTACAGAACAGAGGGCAATTTCATTTTGCCTTTCAATATAGTTGACAAAATGATTGCTCACCCACCATTTGCAATATTTCACCATATGAACTATGACACAAAAAGTTGTTTTTCTGAGAGTTTAAAACCCCAAAGCTTTGACCCTTAAGCAAAGAGGAACAACCATCCATCACATCTTCTCATTATCAACAGTGACTCTTCATAGCTTTTATCTACACTGAACAAAAATATAAACGCAACACTTTTGTTTTTGCTCCCATTTTTCATGAGATGAACTCAAAGATCTAAAACATTTTCTATATACACAAAATAACCATTTCTCTCAAATATTGTTCACAAATCTGAAAAAATCTGTGATAGTGAGCACTTCTCCTTTGTCGAGATAATCCATCCCACCTCACAGGTGTGGCATATCAAGATGCTGATTAGACTGCATGATTATTGCACAGGTGTGCCTTAGGCTGGCCACAATAAAAGGCCACTCTGAAACGTGCATTTTTGCTTTATTGGGGGGGTCTGGGGGGGTCCGAAAACCAGTCAGTATCTGGTGTGAGGGTTAGGGTTAGGGTAATGTTGTGAATCGAGTGGCCTGTGTTCGTCGTCCATAACATACGCCTGCCCATACCATAACCCCACCACCACCATGGGCCACTCGATTCACAACATTACCCTAACCCTACCCCTAACCCTCACACCATCTATACTGACTGGTTTTCGGACAATTTACCTTGATTCCAGCAACTTGATTATTAAATTCAACAACATTTTCAATCAAACTACATCCCTTAAGTGCAGTTACATTTTAAATAATTTGAAAGGTAATGACATTTTAATTTCATTTCAAACCTTTATTTAACCAGATTGGTCCCATTGAGATCATAGATCTCTTTTTCAAGGGAGACCTGAAAAAGACAAATAATGTCAGAGCAGTATTTTTAGATCAACTGCTGCAATTTCCTATGAAGCACATTTTACTCTTAATTCAAATGCATCATAACCTCATCCAACTGCAATAAATGAACAAGATAATATGCCTCGATGAAGGATTATCTTGTGCCTACCACATTTCTGTAGCCTTTACCATCCGTGTGAGTGATCGTCACTGGGTGTAATCTGTCTGTGCAGATACTATTGTCCTTGTTTGGCTTTGCAGGGGACAACTACGGCTGGGCGGACTCATTTGGTCGTACACTACAGGATGCAAAATATGTGGAACAGTACCTCCTAAATGAGTGTTGTAAGTGTGTGCGTAAACAATATGCATGCTTGAATGTGTTTAAGTATTTACTTTTGTATGAATATCTGTCTGTTATTGCTTTGATAAAATAAGGATCCTTACATTATACATTCAGATATGAGGATCATCATCTGATAAAGTAAAAGCTTGAACCATAAATACTTAAAGGGGCACTATTATGCTCATTTTCAGGTTAATATTTGTATTGTGTGATATGTTTACATGCTTTAATGTTCAAAAGGGTCTTTATTGTTCTCATACTGCCTGTGCTGCAGCACCTCTTTTCACTCAGTCCACTCTGATTGGTTAGCTGGCAAGCTCTGTTGTGATTGGTTAACCACTTAGAGGTTTCCAGGCCCCTAGCCTCACATACAATATGTTGTAGAGCTGCAGTGCTACATAGTGATTTTATTATGTTCCAGAAGTAAACCAAGGAGTCCAATAGAGGCGTTGCAGGCAGTGGGGGAGAGAAACTCCCTCGGTCGTGAACTTTGGGATTTTAGCCTTTGCAGACCATTTACTGTACATGCACAAAAACCTATATAACACACTAAAGTAAAAGAGAGAAAAGCACAAGAAGCATAAAGCATATCACTGTAGGGCCCTGGTAATAAGTCACAGGCATTTTCAATTTCAACAACTGTTCGATGATGAAAATTATTTCTGCACAATCAAATGTTTCATTTTGTCTCCCAAAGGAACACTTGTATCACTTTTTAACATTCTGTAATAACCTTATATATAATAAGAAACCATGAATGCATGTTTAAAGTGTGTGTATGTGTGTGTAGTGTTGCAGGAGTATCCGGAGAGTTGTGACTGCAAACAGACAGATGTGGTGTGTGTGGAGGTCAACCTGCAGGATGTTCCTCGGCTCTCTCCTAACGTTACCTGGCTGTAAGTATCTTCTCATTGTATTGATGTGTGTGTCAGTCTTTGTATACTTGTGTGTGACTACCCGTTGGAGTTTAAAGTGAAATCTCTTCAAAGCTCGGATTTTTTTTCTTTTCACAAAGCTATTTTAGTCCGGAATCTGGCTTCAGCAATGCAGTTTTCAGCTTGTTGTTTATGTTCCAGGGGGGTATACTACGAAGCAGGATTTTCGCTTAGCCGGCTAAATTCAGGGAAAACTCCGGCTTTCCGGTCCTACGAAGCTGGTTCTCTTTTTAGCAGGCTAGATCTCCATGGTAACTGATGCTGATGCTAACCTGGTCGGGACCAGGTTAGGTTGCAGGCTAAGAGATCAACTCAGTGAAAGCACTGCCTGCTGACCAATCAGAGCTCAGTGTGCGGAGTTTAAAGCGATCAAGTCATATTACAGGAGAAAGGAAATACAGAAAAGCTGCCGTTGCAGGAAAGACGGCCGGCAAAAATCACCGACTGTGTGAACGTCAACATTAATAGAATATCACCTCCATCTTCAGAGCAATCTGACTATTATAACATTAGCGTTAAGAAAGCTTACTTAAATATCTGCCACGACATAAGTAACCGGATCAGAGTAACATTAAGTACAGTCTGCGGCATATCACTTCATAATGTATCATATATCTCCTTATCTGAGTCAGCTGAGCCGTATCTGGCCGTGCAACACTCAGTGTCACATACTGTATGCAGAAGTATTATTTTAAGCAACACATTAAGTTGACGAAACACTCGAGTCAAATGTATTTAAAGTCAGATCGTGTTTTAGACGGGGCAGTGATATCATAAACCTGTTAATGTACGCATTCAAACACTTTTTTCTTTTACCAGCTGTATTCACCTTGCAGGTGCAGCTCTGTGGCTTTGATCCTGGATAAAGTGGATATTTAAAGTTTAACTTCTTCATATGTTGTTACAACCCGCCTCCCTACTTAATAGTAGTGGCTCGTGAGGCAGTCCGCAACATAAAACAAAAATACACAACACGTAGGCACTAAACTGTGATCGTACATTTATTGCCACAATACTAAAACATTACACTGGAGGACAGGTAGAACAAACAAAAAGACAGCGGGGACTTGGGCCAACCACACCACGGGCCGTAGGATCCAGAGCCTTCCTCCGCTACCCAAAATCACACAGAACCTAACGGGAGAAATAAAGCCGCGAAAACCTAACTCTAACACGTCCTCCAGGAAACACAACAAAAAGCAAAAGAGCTCTGCAACAGCAGAGACATCCGGAGTAGTGACCGGCCTCCTCCTTCTCCTTCAGTCTCCTCTTTTATGCGTGGGCTGATTGGCAACTGGGAACACATGCGCCGAGCTCGGCTGAGTGGCAACTGGGAACACCTGAGGAAGGCGGAGCCAGGTGTACCTGCACAGCAGAGAGAACAACAAAAGGGGGGCAGTACGTAACATATGTCTAATATTATAGTTCACTTTTCATTCAGGAAGTATGACGCTGTGCTGTCAGTACGCTTCTCCATGTTTGTGATTGGTCGAATGCTCCAGATACCACCCCTTTCATGTGAACGCGCACCTAACTAGATAGGACACGGCTGGCTTGAGCGATCCACTTGATAACCCGTGTCGTAGGACCGTTTAGCGAGAGCGCGTATGTTTTGGATTAGGCCAACCGGCTAACTCAAACATATCCAGGTTAGGTTGAACCAGCTTCGTAGTACAGGCCCCTGGAGATGTAGAGGCAGAGGCTTTTATTGTCAAAAGATGTAATCCTGTTAGACCCCTGTTAAAGGGAAAAGCACCAAAATCAGATTACCTCTAGTCTATAGCTATGTTTGCCTTCTAATACATTTTTGTATTTTTCATCATGGGACCTTATTTCGGAAAAATAATGTATTGAAGTCAATGTCATTTTGATTTCATTATCATTTATATGGCAATTTACTGTCAAAAATGATACCTCACAAGTTGTATTGTTGCATTTAAGTAAGCAGGCCATTTCACACTTACTTCTCTTCACTTTGAAAAGAGCAGTCAAGATAAAACAATAAAATATCAAAGTTGACCGTGAAGTTAAAGATCTGTAAACTATCTGACAAATAAACCACTATGAAAGGGCTAAATGGCAGCTAACACAATATAGAAATAGGATATTATTTACATTTAGTGTGCAAGAATAAAGGTATGTCCGGTGATATTCAGTTCCTCTACTTTCTACTATTGCCATTCATATAATTGTTGCAACAATTTTGCACTTTTTAATGAAGTTTTGGAAAGTTGTTCTGAAGTCATTTAGATTGTATTCTCATTTATATGGCAATTGTTACGGTTTGGGAAAGGTAGGACCCAAAAGCAGACTACAAAAAAGGTAAGTTGGTCTAGAAAACAAAAACGAGCTTTATTGTAAAAGCTGATGGCAAAAACACAAAGGAAGCACAAGGAAGATATAAAACAAAAAGCTGACGATGACTGACATGGAGAGTGACGGGAAAAACAAACAATGAACCGACACCGAACACAGGAAGAGACAAGACTAAATACAGGGAGGGGTAATCACGAGACGAGAAACAGCCGGGCAGGGGAGGAGAAACACAAAGGCAACAGGTGAACACAATCAGACAATTAGACACACCAGGGAAACTAACGACAGGGAGGAAAACACAGGAGCCTCATCCCAATACCCCTCCTCGACTCCTCCTTTCCCTCACTCGCTTCCCTTCCTTGCGCCTTAGCTCCGCCTCCGTGAGATGCGAGAGAGGGTCCTTCTCACTTCGGTTAAATGGATTCCTTGTGTCCCTCACTTGCGTCGTTTCCCTGCGTTAGTCCCTCCCACCAGGGAAGCATGGAGAGACGCAAGGAAACCACGAGAAGCAGGGAAATTAGTTTTAAGAGCAATGGGACGTCCTTTCCTCCGGGGCGTCACGTGAAACGACGTCCGTTTGTGATGACGCCGCACAGCTGATCGTCTGACAGCAGCTCTGTCCCCGTTGTGTTCACAAACTCCCCCGCCTCTGTTAGTACACATTTACTGACACAAACATTTGTATCATCTGTTGTAGACCCAAATACATTAAATCAAATAATAACTCATTCTCAAAAAAGATAAATGCCATTCTTAAAATGTATAAACGAACAATAGTTAGATTACTATTAATTTAGTAAAGTAAAGTTCCTTGTCCGTCGAACGAGACTCGAAGTGCTGAGGAAAGGCCTGGCGAGGCGGCATGGCTTTGATTTGAACGAGCCCTGTGACCAAGAGAGGTAACTCTTGAAAAGCATTTCAAGCAGAGTAAAGGGGGGGGGGGGGCGTTTTGGAAAGTTCATACACACTCATTGTCACACAAACACAAATAAAATAGAAATAAAATAATTGAGAGAAGAAAAAGAGATATATTATCTTCTATCAAAACCCAGTTAGATTAACATTCATTGGACTGCACACTTTGTTTGTTTGTTTGGATATGTAGCACATTAACATTTTAATAGCACTTAATGACTGACTGAATGGAAATGACAATAAATGAAAATGTAAAACGAAAAAAGCGATCATGAAAATGTTTCCAAAAAATGAATAAAATGATTTTTGACCACTTTGTTGTTCAGATATATCACATATTTGTAACTAAATGATACATGAATTGAAAAAAAACACGGTATAAACTGAGGAGGGACTCCCGTGAGGTTCATGTGTTTTCTTCACTCCGCTGGGAAACTGCTCTCATGTCAAGAAGCATCAGATCAGTGCATGCACTGCATCGTCTAATCAGTGAGCGATACACAGTAAGGGGGCGGGGCGAGTGTCTGAGGATTTCATCGAAGGATGGTCTGGTGGTTCCTCCATTATAGCTCCTCCATTATCGCTCCTCGCTCCTCGTTCCTCGCTCCTCTGGCAGAAATAAGGCCATTGGGACGCTACTCAAGATGGCGCAGACAAATCAACTTCCGGTGATACCGAGACCGAGGAGCGAGGAAATGAAAAATAAGAAAGTGAGAAGGGCCCCGAGAGACACGAGGAGGTGACGCGAGGACAGAGGAGTCCTCGGGTATTAATTGGGATGTCCTCGTTCACTCAAACGTCACTCTTAAACGACGTCTGTTAATGATGACATGTGCACAGCTGTATCCCCTCTCATCGGGCTTAACTGAATAACCCCTTAGAACCGGCCCATTTGTTGTTAAATATTTATTTAAATGAATGAATCTTTCTCTTGTTAGTCAAGGAATTCAATAGAGGTTTCCCAATACTCAAATTTCCCCTCCTTGACTCCTATCCTCAACTCCCCTCCTCGAGACTTGGTGCCGCCCACAGGAGATGCGAGCGGAGGACTGAGGAGGGGAACCGAGGAAAGAGGAGTGGAAGCAGCAGGCGGTTAGAGAAATGAGAACTCCTCTCCCCTGAGCGGTCATTTTAAAGAGATGTCCATTAATGATGACAGGAGGCACAGCAGCCTCTGTCTGATGGACAGATGTGTTCATGACCACTTATATATTTACTTTTAATTCATTCACAGTGCGGTATAATGAGACAATAACAGGCTACAGATGCGGATACACACACATATATTTATATAAATATATACAATTTCATAATAACGTAACACAATCAGAGACTGGATATACCCCCCCCCCCCCTCTCTCTGGTCGCTGAAATGGGGAATTGAAATTACGGGCCAAAAGTTGTACAAGTATTACAATTAAAAGTAAGCAGAGGACACCAAACCAACTGAGACCCGTCTGTCCGCCGCATCTACGCACTGTACAACACACACCTACACACTGTACCACACACACCTACTGCTCCTAAAGCATAATCAGGCTACAGCCGTTGTGTATTTTATTATGTGAAGCACTAAATGGTCTTAGAAAAATATCGACTCTTTGTCTGTAGATATCTACTAAACTACAGCATACAAATACAGAAAGTAATGTAGGCCTGTTATACTGAGTGATATATATTTGCACGGACCTCACAGCTGTTCTCACTGTAAACATCGCGTTGCGATGAAAGCAGTAGGCTTGTTTGAGACAAGCAAGACCTGCGCAGACCTGCGCAGTTGCGATCAACGTCTTGCTAGTGCATTGCATGATGGTTAGTCATTTTGTCCGACTTGCTCTGGAGGCTCGCCCACATGAGACTTTGAAATCTCGCGGGACAAAGACGCCCGCAGCCTTGAGAGCGAGGCGAGGCGGCGCAGTTGCTCTCCACGAGCTGCGGAAGCGAAATGCTTGATGGGAAACGGCTCGCTGGTATCTCGAGCTGAGCGCTCATTGGTGGTTTTTACCACGTGCTGCTGATGAAACTCTCCAATTGGCTGGCAAAAGTTTGTTGTTGTTTTGTGTCAGTTTTACGTCGCCACATCCATTCCCATTTTTCATCATTCATTTTTCATCATTGTTCCACAATGTTTATCATCATGAAATTAATATCTATATATTTTATACTATACTGCTTACCGTTTTCATACTTTATATATCTTAGCATATTCATACACACTGTTCATACTGCTCACAGGCTGATATCTAGTGTATTCATACCCCACTGTTCATACTGCTCACAGGCTGATATCTAGTGTATTCATTCATACCCCACTGTTTATTCATCATTCAATTCATTCTGTAGATTGTGTACATTACTTTCCACTTCACTGCTTGTTGCACCTGGTTTAGAAGCTAAACTGCATTTCGTTGCCTCAGTACCTGTAATATGTGCAATAACAATAAAGTTGAATCTAATCTTGAGCAGGAACAAATGTATTTACTTAGTACATATCTGACATTAACGATTAAACACATGTGTGCATTCTTTATAAATGCAAACCGAGTCAAGCCGACTCCGGAGGTGGCGGTATGCACCTTCAAGCTGTTTGCAATCCGCCAAAAAACCGAGAGAAGAAGAAAAAGATGAAGAAGCCGACTCCGAGCTGTCCGACTTCAGGCGAGCTTTTTGAGACCTCCCCCGGCTGCGATCGGCTACTCTCGTCTACTTTTGAGGCGAGCCGCAACGCGTCTCAAACAAGCCTAGTTACTAATATAATATCCAAGGGATGCATGCAGAGCTGTCATTGGCTTAGATAAGTCCGGCCGTGCGTCACGCCTCCACCGTTCCCGGAAATGCATCCGTGGAGAAGCCGTGGAGGATGCATCAGTGTCTCCTCGGTTAGAGCTCCTCCAGAGAGCCTCCTCGATGCTCGGTCCTCGGTCCTCGAAGTGCATTTAGAGAAATGTGATGTCCTTCAACATTCAGTGTGAGAAAAAGTTTTTAGAGAGTACTTGTCCATGGACAAGTGAGTTTGGCAATTTACTTGTCCGAATACATTTTTCACTTGTCCATAGCTATACTTTGTGCATGCATTGCTGCACCTATTTTAAATATGATTACATATCAACATAAAGCACACAAGAATCTAGGTTACTGTAGGTAACATTCTATTGTTTATTTTGTGGTGACACGTTATGGGACATAATTCACCTCTCTTATTGTGTTGCCACACGGACCCTTTAGTGGGAACACCTGGAGAGTTAGCCTCCATTCCTGCTAGCTCGTTAAGCAGAGCAGACGATGTGTTGACCTCTCTATATTTAATGGATAATAAAGAGTGGAACTCCGTTCTGAATACACCGCCTCCGACTCCCTTTTCCTGGCGCTACACTGGTGACCCTGACGTTTCCGAGAAAGTTTCCGGAAAATTAACGAGCATGGCTGAACGCGATGTGTTTGTAAAGCTGCCGGAATTCTGGGAGCACGCCGCGGAGGCATGGTTCGCACATGTGGAGGCGCACTTCGCCTGCCGACAGGTCCGTGACAGGGACCTGAAATACTACCATGTGGTAGCAGCGCTGGGCAGCTCTACGTCGTCCAGGTTGGTGGGATTCATCGCAGCCCCCCCACATCATGGCAAATATGAGGCGATTAAGGCCCTTCTCCTTAAGACATTTAGCTTATCTGCTAAGGAGAGGGCCCGCCAGTTACTTGACATTCAAGGCCTGAGAGACAGCAAGCCATCTCAGCTAATGGAGAAAATGCAAAATCTGCTAGGGGGGGAAGATCCCCGGATTTTATTCACGGAGATTTTCCTGCGTCACTTGCCTCCCCGGGTCCAGACGGCGCTGGCCAACACGCCTGTCACGGAGCCGCGTGCCTTGGCTGAGGAAGCGGATCGTTTTTTCCTGGCTACACAACAGCCCGGTGCAGAGACGTTAGCCGCGACGCGCAGCAGCCCATCTGCAGTCAAGACAGCATGGCGGGGGCCGGACACGGCTGTGGCAAGCCGGCGTGGAGACACCGGAGAGTGCTCTTACCACGCACGTTTCGGGACAAGGGCGAAGAGATGCATTGCTCCGTGCAGCTACAAACCCCCGGGAAACGGAGGGGCCGGCGCTCGGTAGTGGCCCTGAGCGTCGGCGGCATGTGCAGGCTCCTCTTCGTCAGCGACAGCGTTTCGGGGAGCCTGTTTCTGTGTGACACGGGCGCTCAACGGAGCGTAGTTCCCGCGTCGAGTGAAGATGTCACCCGGGGAGGGCACGGACCGCGATTGACGACGGCTAACGGCGGTCCCATTCGCACGTACGGCGTGAGGCCTATGTGTTTGTGCATCGGAGGACAGCGTTTCAGCTGGGATTTCGTGACAGCGGACATTTCTTTTCCCCTCCTCGGAGCGGATTTTTTGTGTGCTCCTGGACTCTTAGTGGACGTTAAGAATAGGCGTTTGATTGATGCCTTGACGTTTTCTTCCCTCGTGTGCACACTTGGCAGCGCAGCGTACGACGGGCTGTCGGGCTCGCTGTCAGGGGCAGACACGTTTCTCAGACTGTTGGCCGAGTTTCCAGACCTGTCGCTGCCCACCTTCTCTGCGCTTACCACTAAGCATGGCGTGGAGCACCACGTCACTACCGAGGGGCCTCCTGTCTACGCCAGGGCCCGGCGGTTCAATCAATCAATCAATCAATGTTTATTTATATAGCCCAATATCACAAATGTTACATTTGTCTCAGTGGTCTTCACAGTGTGTACAGAATATCAGTATGACAATACGACACCCTCTGTCCTTAGACCCTCACATCGTACAAGGAAAAACTTCCAAAGAAAACCCAGTTTAAAGGGAAAAATGGGAGAAACCTCAGGGAGAGCAACAGAGGAGGGATCCCTCTCCCAGGACGGACAGACGTGCAATAGATGCCGTGTGTAAATTGAAGGCGGTTGAACCCTTCTAAGCTGGCTGTGGCGAGGGCGGAGTTTGCAACCATGGAGCGCCTGGGCATTGTCCGCCGCTCTGACAGTCCTTGGGCTTCCCCCCTGCACGTCGTCCCCAAACCGAACGGCGGGTTCCGCCCGTGCGGGGATTACCGCCGACTCAACGACGCCACTACGCCCAGTGCCGCACATTCAGGACTTTTCGGCGCATCTGGCCGGTACAGGGGTGTTTTCCAAGGTGGACCTGGTGCGTGGATACCACCAGGTGCCCATGCACCCCCTGGACATTCCCAAGACGGCAGTGATAACACCTTTTGGACTTTTTGAGTTCCTGCGGATGCCTTTTGGACTCAAGAATGCCGCTCAGACGTTCCAGCGCCTGATGGATTCGGTACTGCGGGACCTGCCGTTTGTGTTTGTCTACCTCGACGACATACTCGTCGCCAGCGCTTCAGTGCAGGAGCACCTGTCCCACCTCCGAGCCCTTTTCACACGGCTCAACGAACACGGATTAATCATCAATCCGGCAAAGTGCCAGTTCGGGGTGTCTGACATTGATTTCCTGGGGCACCGCGTCACCAAGGGCGGTGCGACACCTCTGCCAGCGAAGGTGGAGGCTGTTGCGGCTTTTCCTCGCCCGCTCACAGCCCGGTCGCTCCGTGAGTTTCTGGGGATGGTGACCTTCTACCACCGTTTCATCGCCCGGGCCGCACACATCATGCGGCCGCTGTATGAAGCGTTGAAAGGCAAGACCCCCGTCCAGGCGATCGACTGGACAGCAGAGGCGGACGTCGCTTTTGCTGAGGTCAAGACCGCGTTGGCTCAGGCGGCTTTGCTGGCACACCCATCATCTACGGCTCCCATTTCCATCACCACGGACGCGTCGGACTACGCGGTCGGCGCAGTGCACGAGCAGTGGGTGGAGGGCGCTTGGCAGCCGCTCGCCTTTTTCAGCCGCCAGCTGACGCCCAGAGAACGCAGGTACAGCGCCTTTGACCGAGAGCTCCTTGGACTTTATTTGGCCGTGCGGCACTTCCGTTTCATGCTGGAAGGCCGGGAATTTACGGCGTTTGTCGACCACAAGCCGCTCACCTTCGCCATGTCAAAAGTGGCGGAGCCTTGGTCGGCACGTCAGCAGCGGCAGCTTTCCTACATATCAGAGTTCACTACGGACATTAAGCACGTGGCTGGCAAGTCGAACCTGGTTGCTGATTGCCTCTCCAGAGTCGTCATCGGTGCCGTCCAGTTGGGCCTGGACTATACTCGCATGGCGGCGGACCAGGTCACAGATCCCGGCGTCCAGGCTCTGAAGGTGGAGGGCGCGGGGCTGCGCTTGGAGGACGTAGTGTTCGGCGACGCGGGCATTACCCTCCTGTGTGACGTTTCCACGGGCCTGGCGCGGCCTGTCGTCCCTGCCAGCTGGAGGCGCTCTGTGTTCGAAGCGGTGCACGGCCTATCACACCCCGGCGTTAAACCTTCGGTGCGCTTGGTGGCCGCGAAGTTCGTCTGGCATGGGCTGAAAAAGGATGTGTGAGGACTTGGGCCAGGGAGTGCGTGGCTTGTCAACGCGCTAAGGTGCACCGCCACACGAAGGCCCCGTTGGAGCGTTTCCTGGTGCCTGAGAGGAGGTTTGATCACGTTAACATTGACCTGGTTGGTCCGTTGCCTTCCTCTCAGGGGTCTTCCTACCTCCTCACCATGGTGGACAGAACGACCCGTTGGCCGGAGGCAGTTTCGCTCGTTTCGACATCAGCCGCAGACGTTGTCCGGGCCTTCATTGCAACGTGGGTTTGTCGTTTTGGCACCCCGTCAGACATTTCCTCAGACAGGGGCTCTCAGTTCACGTCCGAGCTCTGGAACGCTGTGGCAGGCGGTTTGGGGGTCAAGCTGCACAGGACTACCGCTTACCACCCTCAGGCTAACGGCCTCTGCGAGCGCTTTCATCGCTCCATGAAGGCGTCCCTCAAGGCGTCCCTCAAGGCGTCCCTCAAGGCGTCCCTCAAGGCCGGCCTTACGGACGGTAACTGGGTCGACAAGCTGCCCTGGGTGATGCTGGGCCTGAGGACCGCACCTAAGGAAGATCTGCAGTGTTCTACAGCGGAGATGGTCTACGGTCAGCCGCTGAGAGTTCCGGGGGATTTCCTCCCAAATGCATCAGCTCCCTGGTCTGCCACGGCCCAGCGAGTTTTTCTGCGTGACGCGGCGGAGGCTTTCGCTCCAGTCCCGACTACTCAGCACGGTGCGCCAGGGTCTCAAGTTCCCGCGGAGCTACGCTCAGCTGGGCACGTCTTCATCCGTCACGACGCACACAGAGGCCCCCTGCAGCCCCCTTACGACGGACCTTTCCGGGTTTTGGAACACGGTGAAAAACACCTGGTGGTCGACATGGGCGGTAAGGCTGAGCACGTCTCGGTTGACCGGGTGAAGGCTGCTCACTTGGACGTGGACCGGCCGGTGGTGCTGGCTCGGCCGCCGAGACGGGGCCGACCCCCGGCTTTGATTCCTGTCAGGGAGTGTGGACCTGTTGTTCCGGTCCCTCCTCTGTCAGGGGCCGCACGGGCGGAGGTCGCTGTACCGACTCCGGTGCGCAGGTCTCGTGGGGGCAGGCGGATTGTTCCTCCCCGCCATACGGATTTTGTTTACACGTGAATTCTGGGGGGGCTTGTGTGGTGACACGTTATGGGACATAATTCACCTCTCTTATTGTGTTGCCACACGGACCCTTTAGTGGGAACACCTGGAGAGTTAGCCTCCATTCCTGCTAGCTCGTTAAGCAGAGCAGACGATGTGTTGACCTCTCTATATTTAATGGATAATAAAGAGTGGAACTCCGTTCTGAATACACCGCCTCTGACTCCCTTTTCCTGGCGCTACAATTTGTTCATATTGTTCACAGTGCCTGGTTTCTGAACTTCTACCATCAAGGCACATCAAATGAATGTCAGATATAAAATAATAAGATAAAACAACTAAGTACTAACAATATAATGTTTTCTCCTCTGTGGGACTAGTAGACATGCTAGCAGAAATGTATGGCTTCAGGCTCAGGGTGGTTGTTCACTGCAGCTGTCTCCCGAGCTGTGGGGCAGCACTCCACTGGTTCTCCTCACACCGAGCTGTGCAACAGGCACAGGTAAGTTGCTGTTCCCTGCAGCAGGCTTTGGGGCAGCTTTGACATACCTCTTGGTCTTAGCAGATGTTTTCCATTTCTGGATGGCTGGCTCTGGGTCAGACTCTGCCACTGTGGTGGTGATGTGGCTGACCCTCATGAGTGACCCCAGAGATTCATTGGTCATCTGGGATTTTCTGGATGTTTTTATGAGGTTCATGAGGGAAAATCCATGCTCCACGGCAGCAGAGGAGGGAGAAAGGGTGACCATGATGTACAACAGAACCAGGACGTCCTTCACATCTGGGTGGTTCTCAGTGAGAAGGTCACTAATGACCTCCTTGGGGGGCTGTCTCTGCCTGTACTTCAGTCTGGCCTTGAGAGCTGGCCACTGTCTAGGGATGTTGGTTACCTCCTCCTCACTGAGAACGGACTCGAAGTGGGTCACCATGTTCATAACCTGAACATCACCATATGTAGCTAGTTGTGCGTCTGATCTTGGGACGTTCCTGCGGTCAAGAACATGGAAATCACTGAAAGGGGTATCCTTCAGGAAGGAAAATCTCTTTTCTAGGAACTTCACAGAATTCTCCAAGAAGGAATTCTTCACTGTTTCTGGAATACCTGTTCCTTTCAGTGAAGTGATGTGTCCATTGTTCTTACTGTCAAACTTGCCATCCTTGCAGGTTGCCATGTAGGCAGTGTAGACATCACCTCAATTATGCTTAAGGCCTTCCAACTTGATCCTGGCCTCACACAACTTTACATCAACATCATAAATGAACAGATCATTACTCTGGAATGCCAGACTCACGTTGGCCAACACTTCTAAGACATCTACCATAAAGTGGAGCCCATCAACAAACTTTGCAGACTTCAGTACCTTCAAGTACCCCACACACTTAGCCCCTTCTTCTGTTTTTCTGTTTGAAACCTCTTCCATGTGTAGGATGACGGAGTTGTAATTTTTTATTACAGCCTTGTATGCCCGGAGTCTTGACGCCATCCACCTAGTGCCACAGGGTGCTGAGAAATAGACAGGATCCTCGTCTATAACGGCTGATATGGCATTCACCTCCCTCCTACGTTTACCAGATCCATAGTAGAGTCTGTAGATGGGGTCCACTCCTTTCTCTACGATGTCAATGAAGTCAGTGGCTTTGGTGGCATCTAGGAGCAACAGCTCCAGCTTATGTGGAGCACACCAAATCAAAATGAGTACATGCCCCATCAATTCCCGCAACTTCACAATAACTCCTCCCTTGGCACCTTGGTTAATGCTGGCACCATCAAATGTGCAGGCTATTATTTTGTTCTTTATGTCTCTATCTGGTCAACATGATGTAGTGCCTCGAGGAGGGCTGCCAGCACACCATTAGCATCAGCTGACTTTACAGCCATGATGTCAATGAACTCTGTGGTTGGAAGTCCATCTTTGATATACCTGAAGATAGAAAATAAATAAAGTACATCAATAAAGTGCAATAAAAAAATGTTAAATGATTTGGCTTATATAAATCTTCCCACACCAGTGTTGCCTTCACCTTTTTTTAAGACTAAGAACACTAAAAAGCAACTTCGCCTTCATTTACTTTAAACAATTTATGTATATACATTACCTGTTACAAACTTTTAAGTTAACTGAAAATTAAAACTAATAAAATGCATCAATAAAATGATTGTGAATTAATGACTCATAAACAAAAGGCCCTTTTGGAGATAAAATGTAACTTAAATAAGACAATATATGCACTTACAAAATAATTTTAAATAATAATTACCTAACATACATAGTGTTACGTTATTATGAGAGTGCTCTGTTTGATTCTGAAATGGTGTGTGTGTGTGTGTGTGTGTGTGTGTGTGTGTGTGTGTGTGTGTGTGTGTGTGTGTGTGTGTGTGTGTGTGTGTGTGTGTGTGTGTGTGTGTGTGTGTGTGTGTGTGTGTGTGTGTGTGTGTGTGTGTGTGTGTGTGTGTGTGTGTGTGTGTGTGTGTGTCCGCATCTGTAGCCTGTTATTGTCTCATTATACCGCACTGTGAATGAATTAAAGTAAATATATAAGTGGTCATGAACACATCTGTCCATCAGACAGAGGGCTGCTGCTGTGCCTTCTGTCATCATTAATGGACATCTCTTTAAAATGACCGCTCAGAGGAGAGGAGTTCTCATTTCTCTAACCGCCTGCTGCTTCCCCTCCTCTCTCCTCGGCTCCCCTCCTCGACTCCTCCGTTCGCATCTCCTGTTGGCGGGACTAAGTCTCGAGGATAGGAGTTGAGGAGGGGAGTCGAGGAGGGGAGTTAGAGAAATGAGAAAGGGCCAGGGAGAACAGAAAAGCAAAATAACCCCACAATTAGACACAACAAAACTCAAACCCTGATAGCAATTCACAGTCAAAATGATACATCCTTAGTTTGATTGTTGCATTTAAGTCAGCAGGTCATTTCACACTTACTTCTCTTCGCTTTGAAAAGAGAAGTCACTCCCTTGCTCTTTTCTTATAAAATAAGCTTTATCTTTTTCAAATAAATCTGTCCTCAGCCAAGAATAAATGTTCAGGATGCAGCACAGGTCTGCACGCTGCTGACAGCACCGCTTCTCCCCTACTTTATAGTCTGTGCAGTTGCTGCTTTTTAGTTGTAAAATCAATTCAACCGTTTGATTTTAGGGCACTGTCTCGCTTGGCTTGGCTTTGGATTTTACAATAGCCCCCAACGAACCCAGAAACGGTTTGAGTTCCTGACGTCTGAACATCACTGGGCCTCTGCTGCAGCCCCCACTGCTCAGAAAGATCAACAGTAACATGAATAAGATGTTTGTTGTAGCTTTCAATCATATTTTTAGTTAGTTTCGTGCATACAGTGTGCAAATTACTTCTCTGTCTATACGTCTTTATTCGGTTAGGTTGTTTAATCTTATTCCTATAGTCACCGTTTCAATTTGTCCACCCGCTTTCGCTTTGTTAGTGAGTAATTCTATTTCAGTCTCTCTGTCTTTTGTTCTCAGTGATTGAACGCTTGCTGAATTATTATAATAGATATTTTGTCCCGTGGTTCTGGAGATACCTTTTTACCTCTAAAAGCCACAGAACTGTCATGCTTGAGTTAAGAGAGGATTCATTTAAAAGTCAGAATATCTTGTTCCGTGCTTGACATTCAAAGTGTAAAACTAAAAACGTATAAATAAATAGCTTGAGTGCCTGAGTAGGTCAACAGGTGCAGTATCTGTGGATGACAAAAGTATGAGTTTGTTATTGTTGATAGTTTTGTCACGATTCTCATGTTATGTCACGTTTGTAGTTTTGTCTGTGTTGGTGTTTTTCTTGTCTTTGGGTTTCCTGTTTTATTGTGTAAAGTGTTCACCCCCGTTTCCTGCCTGTCTGCTTTCTGTCTGTTTCCCCTCCATGTCATTCCACGGTCGGTGTTCCTTGTGCTGCTCGTTGGTGTTGGATATTTTGGATTCTGCCTTGTTTTGCCACAGCTTTAATTTATTTAATAAAGCTCGCTTTTCGTTATTCTGCATTTGAGTCCTACCTGCTTCACCCATTCGGAACAGAATGAACCGACCACATTTGGACTCAGCAGATTTTAATGTTTTGGCCCCACAGGCGGAATGTCTTGGGTACTCTCTGGAGTACATTTTTTACACCTGGAAGAACGCCTCATCTAGACGGGGTAAAGAGGCTGCTTTGAAGGAGGCACGCCGGGAGGTTGCTCGCAAGCCCTGGCTCAGGAGCTTGTTGCCTGAGTGGCTACAAACCTTTACAAGTAGCTCTGAAGAATTGTCACAAGCTTATAACCCTTTCCTGGGATCCGACTACTGTCCTGTTGAAGGTCCACAGAGTCTCCAAAAAGCCTCTAGGAGACGCAGGGCCAGGATTCCAGCCCGTGCTCCAACAGCCATGATCCCGGCTTCAGTTCCGGTTTCCACAGCCATGGATCCATGCACCAGTACCGGCCCGCAGATCTATGTTTCCTTGCTTGATTACCTGGCCCACACAGCCATGGTCCAGGCCTCTGTTCCGGTTCCAGCGGCTCCAGTTCCAACCTCAGACCTTTTCTCAGGAACCCGTCTGGCGTTTGGAGGTCCACGGAGCCTCCAAAAGGTCTCTGGAAGATGCAAGGCCAGGATTCCAGCCCGTACTCCAGCGGCTCCGGCTCCAGTGCCGGTCCCAGCAGCCATGGTTCCGGCCCCAGTCCTGGTCCCAGCTGCCATAGTCCCTCCTCTAGTCCCTTCCCTAGTCCCTCCTCAGGTCACTTTCCTAGTCCTTTCTCTAGTCCCTTCTCCAGTCCCACCTCTAGTCACTTCTCTAGTCCCATCTCTAGTCCCTACTCAAGTCCCTTCCCGAGTCCCTTCCGGAGTCCCTTCTCTAGTCCCATCTCCAGTTCCCTCTCGAGTCCCCTCTCCAGTTCCCTCTCGAGTCCACTCTCCAGTCACCTCTCCAGTTCCATCTCTAGTCCCTCCTCTAGTCACTTCTCGAGTCCCCTCTCGAGGTCCTTCCTCTAGTCCCTCCTTTAGTCCCTCCTCTAGTTCCCTCTCTAGTTCCCCTCTCAAGTCCCCTCTCGAGTTCCCTCCTCTAGTTCCTCCTCTAGTCCCTCCTCTTGTTCCTCCTCTAGTCTCTCCTCTAGTCCCCTCTGGAGTTCCGTCTCTAGTTCCCCTCTCGAGTCACGTCTCAAGTCCCTACCCAATGTCCTGGTCTGTTGGAGGTTCCGCTGGGGGTCCTGCCAACTCCATGTCCTGTCCCGTTGGAGGCCCCGTCGACTACTCCTCTGCCGGGGGTCCTACCAATCGTATGTCTGTCCCGTTGGAGGTCCCGCCGTCTACTCTCCTGCCGGGGGTCCTGCCAGCTTCTTGTCCTGTCTCGTTGGAGGTCCTGCCGTCTACTCTCCTGCCGGGGGTCCTGCCAATCCTATGTCCTGTGCCGTTGGAGGCCCCGCCGACTACTCTGCTGCTGGGGGTCCTGCCAACTACTCTTCTGCCGGGGGTCCTGCCAACCCTATGTCCTGTGCCGTTGGAGGCCCCGCCGACTACTCTCCTGCCGGGGGTCCTGCCAACCCTTTGTCCCGTCCCGTTGGAGGTCCCGCCGTCTGCTCTCCTGCCGGGGGTCCTGCCAGCTCCTTGTCCCATCTCGTTGGAGGTCCCACCGACTGCTCTCCTGCCGGGGGTCCTGCCAACCCTTTGTCCTGTGCCGTTGGAGGCCCCGCCGACTGCTCTTCTGCCGGGGGTCCTGCCAGCTCCTTGTCCTGTCCCGTTGGAGGTCCCGCCGACTACTCTCCTGCCGGGGGTCATGCCAACTACTCTTCTGCCGGGGGTCCTGCCAACCCTATGTCCTGTGCCGTTGGAGGTCCCGCCGACTGCTCTCCTGCCGGGGGTCCTGCCAATCCTATGTCCTGTTCCTCTGGGGGTCCCGCCGACAACTCTTCTGCTGGGGGTCCTGCCAACCCCTTGTCCTGTTCCGTTGGAGGCCCCACCATCACCTGTCTCACCGGGGGTCCTGCCAACTACTGGTCCTCTTCCGTGGGGGATCCTGCCGAAGCCTGTCCCACTGGCTCCGGTTCCTGTTCGGCCGACACCGGGTCCTACCCGGCCTCCGGAGCTGTCTGGTCTTCGCCCTCGAGCCCGGCCCCCTGAGAGCCGCGGTCTTCTCCCTCGAGCCCGGCCCCCTGAGAGCCGCGGTCTTCTCCCTCTAGCCCGGCCCCCTGAGTGCCGCGGTCTTCGTCCTCGGGCCCGGCCCCCTGACTCTTCCTGCCGCTGCTTTTGCCCTCATGCACGGCCCCCTGAGTTTCCCCGCTGTGGCCTTCGCCCCTTTTTGAACTTTGCCTTGCCCCCAGGCCGTCCACCCGAGACCCCCTCCTTGGTCTCTGCCTTGCCCCCGGGCCTTCCGCCCGAGACCCCCTCCTTGGTCTCTGCCTTTCCCCCGGGCCGTCCGCCCTCCACCCGTCCTCCAGACCCCCTCCACCCACCCTTTCTTGGCCCTAGTTATGTGTCCTCCCTCCGGTCCCCCTCCACCCACCCTGCTGGACCTTTTTTTGGGACGTCTGGGATCCGTCCCTTGAGGGGGGGGTTCTGTCACGATTCTCATGTTATGTCACGTTTGTAGTTTTGTCTGTGTTGGTGTTTTTCTTGTCTTTGGGTTTCCTGTTTTATTGTGTAAAGTGTTCACCCCCGTTTCCTGCCTGTCTGCTTTCTGTCTGTTTCCCCTCCATGTCATTCCACGGTCGGTGTTCCTTGTGCTGCTCGTTGGTGTTGGATATTTTGGATTCTGCCTTGTTTTGCCACAGTTTTAATTTATTTAATAAAGCTCGCTTTTCGTTATTCTGCATTTGAGTCCTACCTGCTTCACCCATTCGTAACAAGTTTCAACAGTGTTTCAATTGTGGACCCATTTATTTATTCTTATTTGAGCTCGCTTACATTTTCGTTATCTTTATCAGAACATTTTTACATCTTTAACATCCAATTTTGAACTATGAGATAAAGAAAAGAACGCAGTTGAAAAATGATTTGCCCATCTGGGAATAAGTTGATGAGGAGATGATGATGAAAAGGATTTTCAAAGATTGCAAATCATTCAAACTACATCTGTTACTCCCATTGAAAATACCGTTTTGAGACAGATGGCAAAATGTCATTTTTATTTCACCTTCCCTGCGTCCAGTATTATTCCACTGTGGTCTTGGTCCAACTTTTTCGTATTACACGTTTGAACCTTTTCAAGTATTCACTTATACAGATGGTGCTTCAATTATTGTAGAAATGTGAAGCCACACACTCTTTAAAAGCCACCTCTAAATAAAAATAGCAGTAAATAAGGTTTGTATTGCTCCACTGTGTTAACATTAAATGCATGTTGTGCTTTCCTAACTCTACCATCTTATGGCTTCTGTTACAGGTCACTGAGGAGAAATGAGATTCGAGTGTTGTCTGATTTAGTTTTCTCAGAATACTCTTACCTAAAGAGACTGTAAGTATTTTTATGTTACTTTTCACATTTTTGCAAATACAGTTTAGGTTGGTAAACTCTGTTATGTATGTGTTTTCTACACTTAGTGAGTTACTCAGAATCTGTAGATGAGATTTTATGGTAGGAGTTAAGAAAACAATAGTCCCACTACAGTAAACAAAACAAAAAAGGAATTAATGGCTGAGCAAAACTAGCACTGATGAAGTCGAAAGGCACACTCAATGTTTGTTACTTAATAACATGCACATTGATATACAGGTAGAGGGCCAAGAATCATCATACTGTGCATTTATACAAGCAAATACAAACATGTGTTTGGTTCGGAAGATAAGAGCCCATCCTAATACTTGCCTTTTGAGTTGAATACATTTCGTTTTTTTTACCTTTCCTACCCCAAAAGACAGAAAGGGAATGTCCATTGAAATGTTACTACTGTTTGCATTTCCAGATAGAAATGTGGATCTCTGAAATGATAGACGAAACGAGCTCAACACACATTAAAATGTTTTATGTGCAGCCACTTAGCGTGATTGTGTTTTTTTTTTAAATATGATATTTCTCATGGATTTATTTCATCCGTCCCCTTTCATTTAATTACTTTCTTTGCTGTAGTTTGTCCACTATCATTGTGAAGCAGTTAATCTCTTTTATTGTCAGACATTGTCAACCCCTCCACTCACATCCGTAACCTTGGCATCATCCTCACTTTCCTCCCTCACGTCAACCAGGTCACAAAAACACATTCTTCCATTTAAGGAACATCGCCCGCATCAGACCCTCCCTCTCATCGACCGCTGCTGAAACACTGATCCATGCCTTTATAACATCCCGACTGGATTACTGCAACAGCATACTTTTTGGATCACCTGCATTCACACTAAAAACACTTCAATATGTCCAAAACTCAGCTGCCCACTTGCTCACCTCCACCCGACGCTCCGACCACGACCTCCACTGGCTCCCCATCAAACACCGCATTGACTTTAAAATATTACTTTTCACTTTCAAAGCCCTCAACAACCTTGCCCCCCCCCCTACCTCTGTGACCTCATCCAATGACACAACCCAACCCGTCGCCTCAGGTCTGCTGAAGCTAACCTACTGCAGCCCATCAGGACAAAGCTCCGGACCTGGGGTGACAGGGCCTTCGCTGCAGCCTCCGCCACACTCTGGAACTCCCTCCCCAGCCACGTCAGATCCGCCAACACTCTCACATCATTCAAACAATCTCTCAAAACTCACCATTTCACTCTTGCCTTCAACTCCTAATCAACTAACCCCTTGCCCTTATTCCACCTAGCTTAGCACTTTCTACTTTTGTTGTTATTTAGTTTTAATTGCTTGTAAGCGCTTTGAGCACCAGGAAAAGCGCTTTATAAATGTAATGTATTATTATTATTATTACAAATAGATGTGTGTTATTCTTGCATAAATTACTGCATATTGCTGCAGAGTGAACCAGGCAAACTTGACATTTTGTTTCATTTATCGTACTTGAAATGATTTTACTATGTGAGACAGACTGCAGTCAAATAAATGTCATGCTGTTCACCGTTAGGAGGCTAGACTAGAGTGACAGTTACAAGTCGTTCTCGCATTTCCAATTGTTATTAAGTAAATACTCAATTAATCATTTACAAATGTATTAGGAACGAATCATCTCTGATGTCCTTTTAGTTTTTCATCCGTCATAAAGATAAATACTAAGAAAAGATAAATGTAGTGACAGATAACCAGAAGTATTTGTTTACATTTGAACCATTCAACTGTCTTCATTATGCTGCGTCATTCTAGTATAGATGTGTATTAAGGAAGTGTACATTAATATTGAAACACACAGAATCTTCTTAAGAATTGTGACTTTCATTATTAATGATAAATACTGAAGGCATGAATACACCAACAAAGTGTAAAACAGATGACACTTTATAATCCTAACCAAGATTAGTTTTAATTTCATACACTTGCAAACTTTCATGACAAGATAATAACATAAAATGTGTATTTGTGTCTTTTGTTTTATAATTTATGAGGCTCAAATGGTAATCACTAAATTGACTCAAGACTTGAAGCTGCCTTTTGTTTCCTTTTTCAACTCAGTGGATTAATGAGTATGCATAGGATATAACTCTAGTCCAAAACCTCTATTTTTGCGAGGATTTACTTTCGTGCTGCATGTTATGGTTAAATAATAGTGCCAAAATAATTAATAATGTCCACACTTGAGTAGTTATTATAAAGCAGATGTCTGCAGTATCTAGTTAGTATGGAACACACACATTCACTGTCTTAAAAGTTCATGGAAATTTACATCTTTTGAACACTAGTTATAGGGGTGATTTAATGGTCATATTTTACATCTCAGCAACAGATTGTTCTGTCCTCTGTGTTGATGTGGATGACCTTATTATCCTGTCTGTGTTCTCACTGAAGTTTAAAAAGGGAAATAATCATTCTGCAGTGGTTGATAATGATGATTCTGCTCTAAAAACCTGGTATCATTTTTACAATCATTTCAGGCGTACTCTTTGTGTAAGTGTGCATTGAGGGAAAATGGATTATGATTATTTTACTCTGTTCCCAGGTATCTGCAAAACAACAGCCTCCAGTTCATATCCAAACACGCCTTCAGCGGCTTGTACAGTTTGAAGAGGTTGTAAGTAGCCTGCCCACTTCAAAATGTTAATCCATTTCTGAAACAATAACGCAGATTTTGCTTTCTGTTTACTTTTCCCTTACCTTTTCTATTATCTCCTTGGAGCTTGTCTTGTATATTGGGTTCTAAGTAGAAGGGCATGAAATAATCAGTTGATTTATTTGTTTGTTGTATTTGTTACCTTCATTAGAATTGTTCATATAATGTAATCAATGATCTTAAAAAACTCTAGCTAGAATAGTTATTAATTGTGTTTGTATTCTAACTTAATTTAAATGTTAATTATGTTGTCTACAAAAGCCAATAAAAAAATAGAAGAACATTTAGGTCAGAAAATCAAGCTGTCAGGAAAGTGTTTCAAGTTTAAGCCTATAAATTCTAGATTTATTTGTATGTAACTGTGTACTAGGGCTTCCATTACATTTCATGATAGTTATTTCCGCATTATGTGATTCAATTAAAAGATACATTATTTATGAAATGGAAAAAATAATGGGGAAAATTGCAATTGCAGCAAGTCTAGGCAAGGCAAGGCAAGGCAAGTTAAGTTTATTTATATAGCACCTTTCAACACAAGGCAATTCAAAGTGCTTTACAAAAAACGAAAGACATTAAGAAAATGGCATTTAAAATCAGTCATTAAAAAGAAAAGATAATAAAATAAACATTAAAAGAAAAAATACATGGATAAAAGTTACAGTGCAGTTTAAGATGTGAATAGTTCAATTAAAAGCAGCGGCAAAAAGAAAAGTCTTTAGTCTGGATTTAAAAGTCTAAGATAAGATAAGATAAGATAGAGCTTTATTGTCTCCCTTAGGAGAAATTTGTCTTGGGCATCGAGATAATACACATAAAACATTCAGGTCAATCAGTCATAGATACAGAACAGAGATCACATATCACATGGCAAAGAAACAAACAAGAAACATACATACATTGGGTCTAAAACCCAGATATTCAGTTTGCTACGATATATGACAAAGAAAATCAGCAAATCATTGTAGAGCTGAAACTAGAGATTGTCAAGACTTTTATATTATGTAATTAGTTTAGCTTGAAAGGTTATATCCCTGAGAATAAGATAAACAAAAATAGAACATCATCCCTCTGTCTCTGTTTTTTTACCCAAGGTTTCTCAGTGAAAACTTGATATCCTCCCTGAGTCCCGGTGTGTTCAGTGATCTCCATCAATTACAGTGGCTGTGAGTAACACACACACACACACACACACACACACACACACACACACACACACACACCACACACACACACACACACACACACACACACACACACACACACACACACACACACACACACACACACACACACACACACACACAACACACACACACACCACACACACACACACACACAACACAACACACACACACACACACACACACACACCACATCCTACCTACTCACGAGAAGGTCATTGGTCGTGTACTCTGCTGAGGTTCATATTAATG